>NC_133666.1:61138076-61487688 GCF_037893015.1 Macrotis lagotis | reverse complement strand
TGGGACCACACTATCCCAAAAAAAGAGTGTCTCCTTCTTGCAATAATCTTTGGGCATTTTCCTTTTGTACCAAAGTATACATATTTTGTATAGAACATTTAGTCCAATTAAACAGAGCACTTATATTGGTATCAAACCATATGTTAGCTAAAGTACTATCATTAAAAATTTGTAAGAAAGGGCCTTAGTATTTTAAAGTATTTTGGTGTGGTGGGATCATCATGGGCAACCAATTAGCATTGATTGTTAAAGCTTGAGATATATCCTTCCCAGCACTCCACAGTCTGCTGGCCAAGGTCTCAAGAGCTATAGAATTTATATACCCAAACCAGTTCCTGCTTCACGAAGGAGGGTATCATACCAGGCTCTTTTAAGTCTATTGCAAGTTAATAAAGGTGGAAAGGTAGGTTATATTATAATGGAATACAATTTTATGTTGGGAAATATAGGTGTTTTCACATGATTTGGGAACTTGTATTATAGAAGGAGGATGTTTATCAGGTAAGGTTTCTGGCAACAATAATACATATTGTACCCATGTAATTCATTTAACTATGGCAGAAGCATTGGAGCAGAATAAGTACTGGTATCTATTTTCAGCATTAACAGTTACATTACAAGTAGACTTATCTGTATCCCACTGTGCACAATTCTCAGTTAGTTTTTGTTCCATCACTTCAAATATTAAGTCTGGTGAAGTAAATTGCAGAGGAGTAATGCAACATGAGATGTTTATTAGAGAGAAGATGGTAAGGTCCAGTGGAGCAGGTCCTTGCAAAACTGCGAATATAGGTGAGGGGGCTCTAAAGAATCTGCCATTAGGAGTAGTCCAATTAGCAACATTACAATTCTGATTTGCTGAACAGTTGAAGCTCCCTTGTTGTCTAAAAATTGTAGCACTCCTCCATCTAAGTTGAATTTTAGTAGCTGGGTTTCTTAGTTGAGCCCCTGGAGTCCAAGTCCATATAATTGGATACAAGCAACAGCCTACAAGACACTTAATTATGTATAAAACATTTGAGTTAGAGGGACATAATATCAAGTATCATCTCTGGGATAACATACAATGGCAGTATTATTATTCCCTTGGGCTATTAATTCAGCTGGCCTAGGAGTGTCTGTAGGGTGTCTTTTTATCCATACTTTAGTTCCTGGGATTACCTTCTCAGGTACCCATTGTATTTTATCCAAACTTCCAAATCCTTGGTCCCCTCTAGTAGTCTTATCAGGGGATTGGGTTTTTTCCTGTCCATTGTCCAATAAAATGTGGTAATATAACCATTTGACATATCCTCTCCCCAGTTTTACCGGAGTAGGTTTCAGACACATGGGAATTATGCAGCCAACTTTAATTTCTCCTCTATAATCATTATCTATTATTCCTCCCAGTACATGTACTTGTGCCTTATTGACCAAGCTGGATCTAGAGAATAGCTGACCATAATATCCAGTAGGTAATTTAACTCCAATACCAGTATTACATAACAATTGGCTTTGAGGTTTTATTTCCACATCATGTATTATGTATAGATCATAGCCTGCTGGCCCAAGTGAGGCTCTCCAAGGTTCCCTAGCATTATCATGAAATATCCACAATTGTATGGTGGGAATATTTGACAGTCTCCTTATTTGTAAGTTAGGTGTCATCATTCGGGATAAGGAAGTACCTTCTCCATCAGCCAGTGGTCTATTATTTAATTGTCGGAGGGCTTCAAAAAGATTTTCCTTCCATTTCCTGAAGCTATTATTATCACTTAGTTTTCTTAATTTTTCCTTAAGCAAACCATTCATTCTTTCTATTAGTCCAGCTGCTTGTAGGTAATATGGGATATGATAGATCCATTCAATGTTATTATAATTACAATAAACATCAATCTCTTTTCCTTTAAAATGTGTCCCGTTATCATTTTGAATTTGCATAGGGGTGCCATAATATAAAGATATGATATCAATAGTCTTACAAGTATTCTTTTGAGTTGCTCGTCTATATGGACAAGCAATTGATATTCCTGAATAAGTATCTACACAAGTGCAAGTATATTGGCACCCTTGATTTAAAGGTAATGGGCCTATATAATCAATCTGTCAAATTTGGGCAGGCAAAGTGCCTCTAGCTAATTCTCCAGTTATAGTTCAAGGTATGGAACACTGACTGAAGAGCCGGCATTGGGGGCACTCCTGTGTTATCTGTTTGAAAATATCCAAGGGAATATTAATTCCTCTAGCCAATGCCCACCTGTAAGATGCAAGAGTGCCAAGATGGCCTACAGTAGTATGAATCCATTTTCCCATTGTCAACTCATCCCTATTGTTTGGGGACGCTATCTGTAAGGCTTTTCCTTCTAGTTTAGTTCATCGACTTGAGTGTTACACTCACATTCCACTGAATCAGTCTTCTACATGGGCATCTACATGAAACACAGACACATTAGTATCCTGACACAATTTCCACATTTGTTGCCACAGGCTTCTGCCCCAAACCTCTTTGTCCTGTATTTTCCAGCCATGTTTTTTCCACATGGGCATCCATACAGCCAATCCATTAGCAACTGCTCAGGAATCGGTGAAGAGGTGGCATTGTTTGGCTTATTCATGTTGCAAAGCTTGAAAAACTGCCATGAGTTCTGCCCATTGGCTACTTTGACCTTCACCTGTTGTTTCTAAAACTGTTCCATTCGTGGAATTATAGGCCACAGCCTTCCAATGCCTTTTGGATCCCACATATTTGGCAGAGGTGTCAGTAAACCAAGTGTGTTTCTTTTGTTCCTCCATTAAGGAGTTAAAACCTTGGTTCCAAGAAACAGGTGATTGTTCATATTGTTTCATAGCCTCTTTCACAGGGGTGTTATTAGTCGGTAATTCCAATACTTTTTCATGTAAAGATGACACACCCTGTTTCCCAGTTTTAACTGTTTTGTAAATACCATTTCCATTTAATTATGGATGATTCTTGTGCATGTCCAATCTTATGGGACGTAGGGGTTCCTAGAATCCAACTCATAGTAGGTATAGCAGATCTTAAAATTACCTCATGATTTAATATTATATGCTCAGTTTCAACTAAAGCCCAATATGCAGCTAATAATTGTTGTTCAAAGGGGGCAACTTAAGAGACCAAAATCCTAATGGGACATTCTTCCCTTGCTGTTTCTGCCAGAGACTCCAGTCAGCATATCCATTCATAGGTGAAACCTGCAATTCTATTGGCCCTTCTTTCACTGGCCATAAATCTAAGGCAATCTGAATTACTATCTTTGCTTCTTCAAATGCTTGAGTCTTTCTCCCCATTCAAATTCATATTTTTTTCCTTGTAACTTTATACAAAGGTTGTAAGTTCTGTCCCAAATGAGAAATGTGATTTCTCCAAAATCCAAATAATCCTATAAATTTCTGAGCTTCCTTTTTGTCTCGGGGAATAGAAAAATCTAATATTTTCTGTTGGGCTTTAGGCAATTTCTCTCTGTGCCCTTTGATCAAAATTATACCCAAGAATTTTGCACTTTGGGCTGGTCCCTGAATCTTAGTGGGATTTATTTCCCATCCCTTCTTTTTCAAATGTTCAATTAATTGTGTAAGGTGCCGCTCTACTTGTGATAAAGTTTGTGCCTGAATCATGATATCATCTATATAATGAGTTATTTTAACTTCTGGCCACTGCAGCTCATCTAAATGCTCAGCCACAATTCTGTGACAAATTGTTGGACTGTGTGAATACCCTTTTGGTAGTTTGGTAAATGTATACTGTCTTCCTTGCCATGTAAAAGCAAACTGGTCCCATTATTTAGTATCAATGGGTATAGTAAAGAAAGAGTTTGCTAAGTCTATTACCACATACCATGAACCTGGATAGGACTGCACAGCTTCTATTAAAGTTATAGTATCAGGGACAGCTGCATACAGGGGAGGGGTAACTTTATTTGTCTATAGTCAACTGTCATTCTTCAGGACCCATCAGATTTCTTTACTTACCAAACCAGATTGTTCCATACAGTAGTGGTAGGAACAAGCACTCCTGCTTGTACATATTCCTTTATTGTTTGAGTTATCTCTTCTGTGCCCCCAGGAATTCTATACTGTTTTTGGCTGACTGTCTGAGTCAGTGTGGGGACTGTGACAGGAGGCATTAACAGCTTGCCTAGTACTACTGATATTCTCAAAGTATGTATAGCAAATTGGTATTGGCCATCAGGTAAATGTAGGGTCATTCCTTTTAAAATATCAATCCCAATTATATATTCAGGGATAGGTACAATGATGACCTTATATTCTCCTTTAGGAAAGGTGTCTATTTTCATCATTAAAGATAGTTGTTTGGCTTGTATTTCAGATCCTCCTAATCCAGAAATAGTCATAAGAATCCCATGCCTAAATTTTTAAGGAATTTCCATAAATCAATGTGGCTTCCACCCCGGTGTACACAAGGGCATTTGTTTTTGTAGTTGATCCATTCCTCCAAAAAAATCACTAAGGGGACATGAGGTCTATTATCAGTATGGAGGGTATGGAAATGCAGGGTTTGGCCTGCATCCTATTCATCTTTGAAGTGATCTAGGGACAGATAAAGTGAACTGGGGGTGGGGTAGAAGGCGCAGAGGGTTCAGTACTTAAGGCTGGAAAAAACTTTCCCTTTCCCTCCTGCTTTATTCTTGTATAATTGGTACATTTCTGAAGTACTTATTCCATCTATCTCTTCCTTTCTTACTCCTGCTTTTAATAGTGCAGTAAACATCCTTCCGAGACACCTTATTGGAAGTTTGATTATAAAATTTATTCCAGTTTGATTTCTGTTCTCCGCTATTAATCTATCCCAGATCTCCTAACTGAACAAGTTTATCAATCACATTCCCCAAAGTCTCTCCTGTAGATGCCACCAACAGAGTTAAAACCAAATGTTTGTAAGCAGGGGGGGGGCTGTTTTTACAATAGGAGCTTTGTGAATTGCTAATACCTTGGCATCAATGTATGTCTTAGCATTACCTGCAACAATAGCAGTTTTCATGACTTCCTCCTTAAGTCTTTGTATCCCATCTTTAAGAGTATACCAGGGGCAGGGAGCATAAGGCCACATAGAGGTATTGGGGTATTGCTGCATTATCCCTGCAACTAATAAAGCCAATAGGCTGGTGTCACCCTGTCCTCTATTAGCGTGGTCTCTGATAGTTCCTTGAACATGAAGGTTTGCAGTTAAACTGAGGAATTTCATACAATCATTACTATCTACCCACACTTCTCCAGCAGCTCTGTCAGCAAGTCTTACTACCCAAACAATAAGAGGATCACCAGGTTTTTGAGTAAATCTAGTAAGCAAATCTGAAACTTCCTGTTGTGAAAAGTCCTCTATACATCCGCCCGAGCTTCGGGTTGCCCTGTTCTTCTCTCATTTTTTCTTCTGGTTATAGGTCTAGCGTTCTTTATTGGGGGATCAACTTCTCCAACTTCAGGAATTTCATTCTTAATTATTCCCATATATCATCATCTGCATCCCAAATATCCCCTTCCCATCTATCAGGGTCCCATGCTGGGGTAGCAGAAGCAATTACTGCATGTACCTTCTTTTTATTAACCTTTGCTCATCTATTTCTGTACATATACTGAGCTACTCTAACAGCAGCCTTTTCTGCCACATGCTGATAGTTCAGAGCCTGATCTCCTAAAATGAAGTTCTGACACTGCAGCATAGACATCCCTCCCTGTAAGTCAATCAATTCATTCTCTCTTTGAACTTTCTCTTCCTCTTTCTTATCCAAAGCCTGACATACCTTCCCATACTCATTTATTTTTTAATTAATTTTTATTAAAGATATTATTTGAACTTTACAATTATCCCCCAATCTTACTTCCCTCCCCCCCCCCCACAGAAATCACTCTGTCAGTCTTTACTTTGTTTCCATGTTGTACCTTGATCCAAATTGGGTGTGATGAGAGAGAAAACATATCTTTAAAGAAGAGGAGTCTAAGAGGTGCCAAGATCAGACAATAAGCTATCTGTTTTTTTCTAAATTAAAGGGAATAGTCCTTGCACTTTGTTCAAACTCCACCACTCCTTATCTGGATACAGATGGCACTCTCCTTTGCAGACAGCCCAAAATTGTTCCCGATTATTGCACTGATGGAATGAGCAAGTCCTTCAAGGTTGAACATCACTCCCATGTTGCTGTTAGGGATTACAGTGTTTTTCTGGTTCTGCTCATCTCACTCAGCATCAGTTCATACAAATTCCTTGAGGCTTCCCTGAAATCCCATCCCTCCTCGTTTCTAATAGAACAATAGTGTTCCCTGACATACATATACCACAGTTTGCTAAGCCATTCCCCAATTGAAGGACATTTACTGGATTTACAATTCTTTGCACCACAAACAGGGCTGCTATAAATATTTTTGTACAAGTAATGCTTTCACCCATTTTCATCATCTCTTCAGGGTATATACCCAGTAGTGGTATTGCTGGGTCAAAGGGTATGCACATTTTTGTTGCCCTTTGGGCATAGTTCCAAATAGCTCTCCAGAAGGGTTGGATGAGTTCACAGCTCCACCAACAGTGCAATAGTGTCCCAGATTTCCCTCATCCCTTCCAACCATGATCATTATCCTTCCTGGTCATACTGGCCAATCTGAGAGGTGTGAGGTGGTACCTCAGGGAAGATTTAATTTGCATTTCTCTAATAATTAATGATTTAGAGCATTTTTTCATATGGCTATGGATTACTTTGATATCCTCATCTGTAAAATTGCCTTGGCATATCCTTTGACCATTTGTCAATTGGGGAATGGCTTTTTGTTTTAAAAATATGACTTAGTTCTCTGTATATTTTAGAAATGAATCCTTTGTCAGAATCATTAGTTGTAAAGATTGTTTCCCAGTTCACTACATTTCTTTTGATTTTGGTTACATTGGTTTTATCTGTGCAAAAGCTTTTTAATTTAATGTAATTGAAATCATCTAATTGGATTTTGGTGATGTTCTCCAACTCTTCCTTAGTCATAAACTGTTGCCCTTTCCATAGTTCTGACAGGTAGACTAGTACTTGATCTTCTAATTGGCTTATAGTATTGTTTTTTATGTCTATGTTCTGTAACCATTTGGATCTTATCTTGGTAAAGGGTGTGAGGTGTTGGTCTAATCTAAGTTTCTTCCATACTAACTGCCAATTATCCCAGCAATTTTTATCAAAGAGGGAGTTTTTATCCCAATGGCTGGACTCTTTGGGTTTATCAAACAGCAGATTACTATAATCATTACCTGCTTTTACACCTAGTCTATTCCACTGGTCCACCGCTCTATTTCTTAGCCAATAGAAAACAGTTTTGATGACTGATGCTTTATAATATAATTTTAGATCAGGTAGGGCTGAGCCCCCTTCTTTTGTACTTTTTTTCATTAAGCTCCTGGCAATTCTTCACTTTTTATTTCTCCATATGAATTTACTTACAATTTTTTCTAACTTGTTGAAGTAATTTTTTGGAATTTTGATTAGTAGGACACTAAACAGATAGTTTAGTTTTGGTAGAATTGTCATTTTTATTATATTAGCTCTACCTATCCATGAGCAGTTGATATTTGCCCAGTTATATAAATCTAATTTAATTTGTGTGAGAAGTGTTTTATAATTGTTTTCAAAAAGATTCTGAGTCTGTCTTGGCAAATAGACTCCCAAATATTTTATATTGTCTGAGGTTACTTTGAATGGGATTTCTCTTTTTAGCTCTTCCTGCTGTTTCTTGCTAGACATATATAGAAAAGTTGAGGATTTATTTTATAACCTGCAACTTTGCTAAAATTTATAATTGTTTCCAGTAGTTTTTTAGATGATTTCTTGGGATTCTCTAGGTAGACCACCATGTCATCTGCAAAGAGTGAGAGTTTTGTCTCTTCCTTCCCAATTCTAATTCATTTAATTTCTTTTTCTTCTCTAATTGCTGATGCTAACATTTCTAATACAATATTGAATAGTAGTGGTGATAAAAGGCACCCTTGTTTAACCCCTGATCTTATTGGGAATGCCTCTAGCCTCTCCCCATTGAGTATAATGCTTGTTGATGGTTTCAGATAGATACTGCTAATTATTTTAAGGAATAGTTCATTTATTCCTACACTCTCTAGTTTTTTTTTAATAGGAATGGATGCTGTATTTTGTCAAAAGCTTTTTCAGCATCTCTGGATATGATCATATGATTTCTGATAGGTTTGTTGTTGATATAATTGAGTATACTAACCGTTTTCCTAATATTGAACCAACCCTGCATTCCTGGAATAAATCCTACTTGATCATAATGTATTATCCTAGTTATGACTTGTAATCATTTTCTTAAGATTTTATTTGGGATTTTTGCATCTATATTCATCAGGGAGATAGGTCTATAATTTTCTTTCTCTGTTTTAACTCTTCCTGGTTTAGGTACCAGTACCATATTGGTTTCATAGAAAGAGTTAGGCAGAATTCCATCTTTCCCTATTTTTCCAAAGATTTTATATAGGATTAGAACCAATTGTTCCTTAAATATTTTGTAGAATTCACTTGTGAATCCATCAGGCCCCGGATATTTTTTTAGGGAGTTCAGTAACGGTTTGTTGAATTTCTTTTTCTGAGATAGGGTTGTTTAGGTATTTAATCTCTTCTTCATTTAACCTGGGCAACTTATATTTTTGTAAATATTCAGCCATTTCACTTAGATTATCAAATTTATTGGCATAGAGTTGGGCAAAATAATTTCGAATTATAACTTTAATTTCCTCCTCATTGGTAGTGAGTTCACCATTTTCATTTATGATATTAGCGATTTGGTCTTCTTTTTTTTAATCAACTTTACCAGAGGTTTATCAATTTTATTGGTTTTTTTCATAATATCAACTTTTGGTTTTATTTATTAATTAATAGTTTTTTTGCTTTCAATTTTATTAATTTCTCCTTTAAATTTTAGAATTTATTATTTGGTATTTAATTGGGGACTTTTTATTTCTTCTTTCTCTATTTTTTTTTACTTGCATGTTTAGTTCATTGATTTCGTCTTTCTCCAATTTATTCATATAAGAATTTAGAGCTATAATATATCCCCTGAGCGTAGCTTTGAATGAATCCCATAGGTTTTGGTATGTTGTTTCATTATTATCATTATCTAGGATAAAATGGTTAATTATTTCTATAATTTTTTTTTGGTCCACTCATTTTTTAAAATGAGCTTCTTCAGTTTCCAACTTGTTCTGGGTCTATATCTCCTTGGCCCAGTATTGCATATGACTTTTATTGCATTGTGATCTGAGAAAGATGTATTCACTATTTCTGCCTTTTGGCAGTTGATCATTAGGTTTTTATGTCCTAGTATATGGTCAATCTTTGTATAAGTTCCATGTACTGCAGAGAAAAAGGTATATTCCTTTCTATCCCCATTCGGTTTCCTCCATAAGTCTACCATATCTAATTTTTCTGACAATCTATTTTTCTCCCTGATTTCTTTCTTGTTTGTTTTATGATTCGATTTATCTAGATCTGATAGTGGGAGGTTGAGGTCTCTCACCAGTAGAGTTTTGCTGTCTATGTCTTCCTGTAATTCTTTCAGCTTCTCCTCTTAGAATTTGGGTTCTGTCCCACTGGGTGCATATATATTCAATATTGAAATGACTTTATTGTCTATGGTACCTTTTAGGAGGATAAAGTTTCCTTCCTTATTTCGTTTAACGCTATCTATTTTTGCTGCTGCTTTGTCTGATATAAGGATTGCTACCCCTGCTTTTTTTGCTTTAGCTGAAGCAAAATATATTTTGCTACAATCTTTTACCTTTTCTCTATAGGTTTCTCTCTGTTTCAAATGAGTTTCTTGTAAGCAGCATATTGTAGGATTCTTGTTTTTAATCCACTCTGCTGTTTGCTTACATTTTAAGGGAGAGTGCATTCCATTCACATTCAAGGTTATGATTCCTAATTCTTTATTGCCCTCTGTGCTGTCTTCCCTCCGTTTGTATTTTTCCCCCTTCCCCCCCTTTTATCCATATTCCCCAGTATTTTGTCTCTGAAAACCATCCCCTTCGGCACCTTCAGTGTGTTTGCCCTCCTATATCACACCCTCCCCTTTCTTTCCCCTTTCCCTTTTTCCCTTTTCCCTTCCCTTCCTTTTGTTACTTCCCCTTATTTCCCCCACTCCCCTTCCCTTTCTCCGCCCCCCCTCCCCTTTTCCCCTTTTAATACTTGAAGGGTTAGATGTTTTATAAATTAACTGAGTATGTGTAGGTTTACTTTAAGCCAAGTCTGATGAGAAGAAGATTCAGGTATTTCTCATCTCCTTCCTTCTTCCCCTTTATTACGATAGTTTTTTTGTACCTCTTAGTGTAATGAGATTTACCCCATTCAGTCCCCTCCATCCTTCTGTCTCTTTCCTGTCCCCTTTTTAGGGAGGTATTATTTGTTTTTTAGATCATTCTATCTAAGTCATAGAAAATTCTGAATGTCTGTCCCTTCTAGTTCTGTATATTCTATCAAATAGAGTAAAAATACCTGAGAGTTATTAGAGTCTTTCTCCCAAGTGGGGTTAATGCCAGTTACATCCCATTAGATAGTAGTCTCATGGATAGGTCATGAATGTCCATCATTTCTGGCTAGGTGTATTCTCTCTGTTAGATTTACATTTCTCAATGTTTATGAGAATCTTTTTTTTTTCCCCATGCTGGGATATAGCCAGTTTCAACTTACTGGATTGCATTTTTTTTTCCTTTTACTGCCCCACCCCCTTTGTTTTTACCTTTTCTTGTGTCTCTTGAACCTCCTGTTTGATGTCCAAATTTTCTGTTTAGCTCTGGTCTTTTCATCAGAAATTTTTGGAATTCTTCCATTTTGTTAAATGCCCATCTTTTTCCCTGGAAGAGAAGGCTCAGCTTTTCAGGAAAGTAGATTCTTGGCTGCATTCCAAGCTTTGAAATATCTCATTCCAGGCCCTTCGATCCCTTAAAGTTGATGCAGCCTGGTCCTGAGTGATCCTTCCTGTGGCTCCTTGATATTCAACTTGTTTCTTTCTGGCTGCTTGCAGGATTTTCTCTTTTATGTGATAGTTCTGCAGTTTGGCCACAATATTCCTTGTTGTTTTCATGTTAGGATCTTTTTCTGGTGGGGATCGCTGTACTCTTTCAATAACTACTTTGCCCTCCTATTCCATGATATCAGGGCAGTTTTCCATTACTAGATCCTGTACTATTAAGTCCAGGATTTTTTTCTCTTCAATGCTTTCAAGAAGTCCTATAATTTTCATGTTGCCCCTTCTCGATCTATTCTTGAGGTCAGTGGTTTTGTTGATGAGGTATTTTACATTTGCTTCTATTTTTTTCTATTTTTGATTTTTGTTTAACTGACTCTTGCTGTCTCACAGAGTCATTAGTTTCTGTAGACTCCATTCTTTTTTGGGGGGAGTTTTCTTCATTAAAATTTTGCAACTCCTTTTCCAGTTGGTCAATTCTACTTTTGAAAGAGCTTTCCATTTGACCAGTTGAGGGTTTGAGAGAACGAATTTCTTTTTGTATTTGCTCATTTGAGGATGTGAGAGAATTATTCTCATTTTGTAATTGTCCAATCGATGATCTGGGAGATTTATTCTCCTTTTATGCTTGTCCAATTGTACTTTCTAAGGTTTTGTTTTCTTGTTGCAAGTTATTAATTCTCTCTCCCTAATTTTTAAGCTCCTTCCTTATTTCTTCAAGGAATTCTTTCTGTGCTGGAGACCAGATTGTATTCTCCTCAGAGGTTCCAGGTCTCTCTGAGTTGGGGTCTTTCACTTCCAGGAAGTTTTCTATGGATCCACATTTCCGCTGACCCTTCTTCATTATGCTAAGACATTGAGTTGGGGAGGGGGGGCTCGTTCATCTCGGCTTGGGATCACTAAAGGCTTTACTGAGTGCAGTTTCTCTAGCTGGCCAGTAGGAGGTGCTGGTTGCCCCCTTTTGAGTGTCTATGACCTTGGTTGGGAGGCCTTCTCCCTTTGCCTGAAGGGAGGAGTTGGAACTATTGAATTCTTTTGCCTTCAATCAATGGTGGGCTTTACCCTGGCCTCTGAGGTCATTCATCAGCTGGGCTGGTTCTTCTGCTCACACACCTGGGCCTGAAGCAGAAGTAGTTTGCATTTGTTTGTTTCGGAAGAGGCCTCTGTGCAATGGAGGCGTGGACTCAGAATTTCTCAGACCCAAGGAGCCAAGGGATGCGGTCCGCAGCTCTCCTGCACCAGAACTCTCCCCCCAGCCTGGTCCCCAAGCTCCAGGGGGACAGCACCAATACCAGCGCTTCTGCTTCCCAGTGGACCCAAGCCCCTTTTGCCCAGCCCCACCGCTGGACTGCTGATCCAGCAGGTCTGGCTCTCAGGCCCTCAGACTCCTGGTTCCAATTCAGTTGTTACTCTGGCTGATCCCAGACTCACCCGCCTGAATTAGGCCAAAGCTGCTGTGGGAGACAAACCCGGAGGTAGATGTTCTTTCTCCTGGCTTTTCTTTCTGGGTTTTGTGGGTCTGATTTCTTTTAAGAGGTTTGTTTCATGTGATAGAGGGGGAAGAGATCAGGAGACTTTAGAACTGTGCCTGTCTTCTCTCTGCCATCTTGGCTCCCCATACTCATTTAAAAGAGCCCATCCCCTCCTGCAAATACCATTCATCTCCTTTCCTTTTAATATGGTAATTTTACTTAAGCACTCAGTAAGTTGGGGAGGCTTTCCATCCCTAACTTGGCTTCCCCAATCTTCACATGAGCCCGTATTTTGAGCCCAAACCTTTCCTAAAGACAAGAAAGGGGGTTTCTCCCACCATGGTACTTCCACAGGAACAGGAGTTTCTGTACTTTTCTTAACGAGAGGCATTTACTCAACAAATCCTGTTTGTGACGCCAATTTATGTTTTGTGATTTTTAAATGAGGTTCGGGTTCGTTCCTGTAAATGACACTCACACTGACACCAGTAAAAAAGGAAAGTAATTTAATTATATGAGGAATAGATTGCTTACAATACGATCCAATACAGCAGATAATACATAAAAGACAAAGTACTATTAATAATATAATCAAAGTAGAAGAGAAAGATAAAGAAAACATCACTAATTTGGAGGAGCATGAACTCAGTTTCTCGGGGCCGGGGGACGCCTGGGGTGTCCCTTATAAGTTCTGAATGGGAGAGGATTCCAGGCAGGACATTTCCTCCATGGATGAGATCCCAAAGAGGAGAAGGGGCTTAGAACTTTTATACCTTTGAGGACAAAGAAGGCACAGAGCCATCTAAGTTGAATGGGATCCAGTTCCCTTTTGGATTCAGGTATAGATTAAATCAATGTTATTTTTTAAGGAAATGCCATTATGGGACTGTAAGGTATATTTTTATTAAATATCAGCATTGGGAGAATAGCCAGTTCCTCCCAATCCTGTTTTCTCTTTTCCAGGGATGGCTAGTTCCTGGGATGTCAGAAATACAGCCAAATCACATAAGGCATACTTCAAATTGTGAGTTCCTTGCCTAGTTCATATACCGTTCATTGCCTCATTATGGCCTTCATACATATTGAAGTGGCCTTATACTAATAATTTGGTAATTATTAATAAGGAGTTAGTAATTACCAATTCAGGCAGTTTGTTAGTCTTTACATCAGTCTCGTAGGATGCATTGATCTCACTTAAATGTGCTGAGAGAGTGAATCCTATCCTTCAGGAAGAATCATGTAGTGTGTGGTATCGCACAATTGTGTAATCAGATAACCTTTTTTAAAAATGGAAGTTGATAGTGTGGTCTTTGTTCAAGGTCCACCATTCTTTCTCGGGATACAGATGGCATTCTCCCTTGCCGCTATCCCCAAATTGTGGCCTTTTGGTCTGAGCCAGTCCATTCAGTTGGATCATCACTCCCAAGTTACTGTCAGTGTGTACACTGTTATTCTGGTTCTGCTCACCTGGCTCAGCATCACTTCCTGAACATCCTTGCAGTCTTCCCTGAATTCCCATCCCTCCCTGTGCAGCCTTCCAGACAACTTCTTGCCATCCTCTGGAGTCTCCGAGTTGCAAGTTTTCAACAAGTTGCACTTGCCATTCCCTGACTTCCCCTAACTACGAGAAGCTCAAGTGAGTCTTTTCTGGGGGTTGAGGAGGGCAAAACCCTCCCCACCTTAGTAGGTCTTAGCCTGGGGTGTTGTCCAGGCACCTGAAGGCCTCTGCTTGGGAAACTCAGACAGGAACCAAGTGGTCTTGATTCCTACCCAATATTGGTACAGTCATGATTTCCCATGGTTCTTAGAAATGATTTCCAGCTCACTTTTTTTCGCAGGTTTTTTTTTTTTTGCAAGGAAAACAGTGTTAATTGGCTTGCCTAAGGCCTCACAGCTAGACTAGATTTGCACTCAGGTACTCCTGACTTCAGGGCTGGTGCTCTGTTCACTGAGCAACCTAACTGTCCCACGTCCTACTCACTTCTACAGAAACTTAAATTCTGCGTGCAAAGATTCATTTCTCTTTCCACTTTAGAGGGGATATATATTTATATACAAATCCATGTAAATTTATATTTAAATATATATATATATATATATATATATGTATGTATGTATGTATATACGGAGAGAGAGAGAGACAGAGAGAGACAGAGAATATTTGCTGATGGTCATTTTAATGTTGTTTAACCTAGCTCTATGTGGCTTCAAAATTGTCTCAGCGCACAAGGTTCTGAAGAGTTGAGATTGAGCTGGCAGAGGGCCCAATGCCTATGGATTGCTAGGAGGACATCAGTCCCAGCTCAGGCTCCCTGGTCCACCTACACCCTGGACTTTGCGTTTCCCCAGTGAAGTTGACCTTCATGAAGATGGGTCCTTCTGCCTTCCATTTTCTTGGAGGTTCCCCCTGACTCCCTGTGTCCCATCTGTGAGATATCCTTCCCTGGACTAGTGATGCAGCATCAGAGTGCATCCTGCCACCTGTCATCTTCTCTTCCTCCCATACACGTAATAATTCCTTTCTATCCATTGGATTTACAGACCTTCCATAGAGCAAGCACCCCGTGGACTTCAAGGACCTTGGCTTCCATCCCTTGGGAGCCTGGGAGGTCTCCTGCAATCGCCATGATGTCAGCTTCAAAGTCAAAGATAGTTAGATCCACCCTGTTCCACCAGGATGGTGTCCTGTGGAAATACGGTGCGTTTTTCCCATGCCCCGTCTAGTGGGCACTGACTGTGACCTCCTCAGACCTGAGAGACTAGTCCCTGTGCCGTGGACTGTAGGATAGCAGTTAAACGATGAGTGGATAACGAGAGTGGTCCTGTAGCCATCCTCTGATTCTGCATCCCCAGTCAAGCACCAGTATCATCCCTGTTAAAGGCAGATTTAAGGTACCTAGAATGGCCCAGGGACAGAGCCCCCAACTTGGCCCAGGGAATCCAGTAGTGTCTCTGGAGGAGGTGGATAGCCGTTGTCACTCTGATGACCGCAGGGTACCATTTGGTGCTGGCAGGAAGATGTCTATGCCTTCTTCCGGATCAGGTCAGCAGGTGGCTGATGGCTCTCACTGGCATCTGTGGGAAAGAGGAAGGACGCCTGGAGTGCTGGTACTTGGCAGTCAAACTCTCTGTTCCATTCTGGTTGTTTCAGTGGGAAAGTCGGAAAGTCCCCTGTTTCATTGAAACTCCATCTTTTCCGCTGAAAGAGGATGTTGGCTTTTTCCTGGGTAGTTGATTCTCGATTGTAAACTAAGGTCTTTGGCGTCCTGGAAGATCATATAACATTGCATGGGAGCCCTTCACCTAGATGCTGTCAGATGCTGTGTAATCCTGACTCTAGAGCCACGGGAGTTGAATTGTTTGTGGCTGGGAGCTCATAGTATTTTCTCTTTGACATGGGAGTGTGTGGAGTTGGGTGTAATATTCCTGGAAGTTTTTCTTTTGAGACCACTTTCAGGAGGTGACTGGTGATGTCTCGCACTTCTTTTCTCCCCTCTGCTTCTAGGATGTCAGGGCCATTTTGCTATATTATGATTCTTTTTTTAAATTTCACAAGGGTTTTAATTATATTGTGTTTTACAACCTCCCCCCCCCCAGGCTTGCTTCCCTCCCCCATCTCCCACAAAGGCAGTTTGTCAGTCTTTGCATCAGTCTCGTAGGATGCATTGATCGCAGTTGAATGTGCTGAGAGAGAGAATCCTATCCTTGAGGAAGAATCATGTAGTGTGTGGTATCGCACAATTGTGTAAGCAGATAACCTTTTTTAAAAATAGAAGTTGATAGTGTGGTCTTTGTTCAAGCTCCCCCATTCTTTCTCTGGATACAGATGTCATTCTCCATTGCAGCTATCCCCAAATTGTGCCCTTTTGGTCTGACCCAGTCCATTCAGTTGGATCATGACTCCCAAGTTGCTGTCAGTGTGTACGGTGTTATTCTGGTTGTGCTCACCTGGCTCAGCGTCACTTCCCACACATCCTTGCAGGCTTGCCTGAATTCCCATCCCTCCCTTTGCAGCCTTCCTGGCAACTTCTTGCCATTCCCGCGCTCTCACCCTCTCAGCAGGAGGTGGCTGGCAGGGTGCAGAGACAACAGAAGGAAGCCAGGTCAGAGAAGAGAAAGTGGGGCCTTATGGGTGTCCTTCCTGGCTTTGGGGAGAAGTATCCAGACCAGCTGGGTATTGGGGCTTCCGGTCCTCATGTTGCTTTTTCTGTGTCTCAGCAGGGGTCATCTATGAACTGGGCCCATCCTAGGACTACAGAAAGACCATTGGTGGGGGCCTCAGCCCTTGGTCCTGAGTCGGGGCTGGGGCACCTCATTGAAGACGTCAGATGCTGGAGGCACGATGTGGTACAGGACTATGGGCTCTGGCTGCTGCGTTCTGAGCCGTACTCTAGAATCCCCATGATGTGTGTTTCAAAGCAGCTCGACCCTAGATTCTTCCAAAATGTCCCTTACATCATGACTGAAGTTCAAGGACATGAGTCCCAGCTGAAATCCAGACTGATATCTCCGCAGCTCCCATCAGAATGGGAGAAGACATTGAGAGGTGTTTCCCTGCTCAGGGATGCCCATTTTTCCACAATTTCCATTATCGCAGTTTGAAAACTGGAAAGAAAATTCTCCAATCGCTTGGCCTACTCTTCTTCTAGGTGATCAGACAAGGAGCCCATTGGCTTGGCTCCCTCCCCACCTGCTTGGGTTCTTGGGTGGGGCTAAACATGAGCAGGATTTCTTGACCATCTCCCTCTTCAATGCTGCCCAGATCACTGTACCGTGCATAGCCTGGGCAAGAAAGGTCATAGGTGGGTTTATCTCTGAATTTCTGTAGAGTGTCACCTCCATCCTGGGGTCAGGCTGGCCCAGGCAAAGGGCGACCCAAGGCAGTAAATTAATTATTGTTCTTTTCTTTGTTTTCAAGTTCTTTTATTTATTTATTTTCTCCCATTTGTTCCTGTATGTTTCCAAATTACACAGTTTTCCTCCACCCTCCCTTCCTTACCCCCTACCCTCAGTTGGGGACAGATAGGTTAAGCTTTTACATCCATATTTTGTCAAACCTATTTGCAAATTAGAAGTTTTTGGCATGAGGAATGAGGACTAAGGGAAAGAGATAGAGGAGAGATGCCTTTCCCAAAGTGTTCATTTTTGGTAGGGGTCGATTTTTTTCTTGTGATCTGTTATGTTTTGTTTTTCTTCATGTGGTTGGGGATAAAATAGTCCATACTCTGTCAAATACGATTGCTGCAACTCTGTGGATTGGCAAGAGGGACAGCTTCCATCCAGGCAGACCATCTCACAATGTGCTTCTTCATGTCTACCCTGTTCTCTTGGCTCTGCTCCCTTCACTTAGCATCTCCATGCTTCCCTAGAGTCCGACAACTGATGGTTTACTACAGAAATACTATACAGAAATACTATTCTCTAGTATTCTTGGAACATAACTTGCTTGGCCATTCCTCAGTGGATGGCCAATCAGGGTAGAGACCTAGAATCTTTCCAGATCATGTGTCCCCTTTCATTGGGTGATGTTTGTCATAGGGCCCATCCATACTGTCCTTCTGGAGGGGAAGAAGCTGGAGAAGGCAGAGAATCCCCTGGGTTACATGACCCTCCGGCGAAGGCTCCGTTAGCAGCCACCAAACGAAGTGACAGACCAGGGAAACCCCAACCCATCCGCCAGCACACTCCTATTGTCTCCTCTCCTGCTGACTCTTGCCAGTTGTAGGGAGAAGGGTCTCCTGGAGGATCCCCCAGGAATTTCCCCTCCTCCCACATTTGACCATATCCTATCCTGGGGGAAATGCACCCAGGCTGTAATCTTGGCCTTCAATTATCAGTAGGTGTCTCTGAGGTGCAAAGGGAGCATTTGGGAGATGCAGGTTTGTTGTGGGGTTTTGCAGCTGGAGGAAACCAGCTTGTCCTCGATGTCCTTAATGAGGTGACCGTGAGCGTGATTAGGGGCCCAGGAGGGGAGAACTTTCATCCTTTGTCTCCTGAAGAACCCTCCTTATGGTGTGGGGTGGGAGGGGACCGGGTACCTCATCTTGTAGGAAGGATCTTATTGGTTGCTGTGGGGGATTCACTCGCTTCCTTGTTGGTTTCCTCAGGAGACAGACCAGAGAAATGCTGGAGATGTAGGGCCAGGGCCATGTCCCCCTGCCTGCATTGGTCCCCTCTGTCCACCAGGTGTGAAGCCCTCAAAGGAAAAGTTGGTCCTTCAGGTTCATGCTTCCCCAGAAGTGACTCAGATCTTACCATCAGCCATCAGTTGGGTGCTTCTTTCCCTGGGGCCAGGTGCAGGTGCGCCCTGGGCCTGCCAGTAGAGGGCCCAGGCCTGCCCCTACCTTCTCTTCTTACTACTATGGGGACACTTTCCTGCCTCTGAGCAGTTACTTTCTTCCCCCTTGTCCTCGCAGCCCCCCAAAGACAGCCTAGATGTGTCTTGGTGGGTATAGAGGGTCGATCCTTCCCGGAGAAGGAGGTGGGTGCTGAGACATGGGCTGAGGCCTGTTCCAGGCAACTGCAGAGCAGGGCAGTTCAGATTGAGCTGCTTCTACACAGTCTCATGACTGGGAACTCCCTGCCTTTGGCAGAGGCCCAAGCTCTCCTGTCTTTCGGGAGAACTGTCCCGACCTGGATACAGGGTCTTCTCTTCCCTTATGTTATCATTTGTATCTCTGCAGGGGGTCTTTTATGGAAAGCTTCCAGCCTCGGCCAGAAGGACTGCTGGAGGTCTCAGCTCTGAGCCCCCATGGAGGGTTCTGGAACCTCCCTCCGATTGTCAGGCTCAATGTTGGGGTCATGGGGCCCTAGAGGACATTGGGCTCTGCCAGCTGGGTACTGTGTGCCATCCTCTGTAGTCTCTATGTTGCGAGATTTCAACAAATTGCACTTTTCAGTTCCCCACTTCCCTTAAGTCGCCGAAGGTCAAGTGAGTCTAAAAATCCCGGACATGAGTCTGCCCAAATCGGGACTGATATCCTCAATGTCATGTCATGGAACCAGACCAGACATCGAGGGGCTCTTTCCCTGTCCGGGGCTCCCCTGATCTCTGCGATCTCCGTGACCTCAGTTTTACCATAACATGAATCGCGTGACAGCATTTTCTCAGCCACCATACTACAAGGTGAACATTGAGGGAACCCTTTCTCCTGGACTCCTCCTCACTTAATTGGGTTGCAGGGTGGGGTCTAATTGGAGCAGAAATTTTCTCCAGGCCACCCCAAGTCTCTCTGATCTACAAGATCTCTGAAACAAAACTTTATAAAGTCATTTCATTCACCTCTTTTCTAGAGGTTGAGGAGTGTGAGACCATTCCCACTTTAGTGGGTCTTAGTGTGGGGTGTTGTCCAGGCACCAGAAGGCCTCTGCTTGGAAAACTCATGTAGTCAGGGTTCCTGCTCAATATGGGTACACTCATGATTTCCCATGGTTCTTGGAAATGTTTTGCAGCTCACTTTTTTTTCCAGGTTTCTTTTTTGTAATGCTAATGGGGTTAAGTGGCTTGCCCAAGGCCTCACAGCTAGCTAATTATTAAATGTCTGAGACCAGATTTGCACTCAGGTACTCCTGACTTCAGGACTGGTGCTCTATTCACTGAGTAACCTAGCTGTCCCATGTCCAGCTCACTTCTACAGAAACTTAGATCAGGGTGCAAGGATTCATTTCTCTTTCCTCTTTAGAGGGGATATATATTTATATACATAAACATGTAAATATATATATATGTATATGTATAAATATATATGTATATATAGAGGGAGAGAGAGACAGAGAGAGAGACAGAGAGAGAATATTTGCTACTGATCATTTTTAATGTTGAACCTAGCTCTGTGGCTTCAAAATTGTCTCAGCACACAAGTTTCCTGAAGAGTTCAGATTGAGCTCGGAGATGGCCCTCTGCCTATGGATTGCTAAGAGGACTTCAGTAGCACCTCGGTCTCCCTTGTCCACCTACAACCTGGGCTTTGACTTTCCCCAGTGAGGTTGACCTTCATGCAAATGGGCCCTTCTGCCTGCCCTTTTCTTGGAGCTTCCCCCTGCCTCTGTGTGTCCCTTCTGTGAGATATCCTTCCCTGCCCTAGTGATGCAACCTCAGAGTGCTTCCTGTCTCCTGTCCTCTTCTCTCCCTCCTATAAACCTAATAATTCCTTTATTTCCATTAGATTTACAGACCTTCCATGGAGTAAGCACCCTATGGACATCGAGCACCTTGCCTTCAGTCCACTGGTAGGCTGGGAGGTCACCTGCAATCCGTATTATGTCAGCTTCAAAGTCAAAGATTGTTCCCTCTGCCCTGTTCCCCCAGGATGGAGTCCTGTGGAAATATGGTGAGTTTTTCCCCTGCTCCCATCCAGTGGGCATTGACCGTGATCTCATCAGACCTGAGACACTTGTCTCTGTGCTGTGGACTGTACGTTAGTAGTAGAATGATGAGTGCATAAGAAGACCAGTCCTGGAGCCATCCTCTGATTCCTCATCCCCTCTCAAACACCAGTATCATCCACTTTAAAAGGCAGATTTGAGGTACCTGGAATGGCCCCGGGACAGAGAGCCCCCAGGTTGCTGTAGGGTATCCACTAGTGTTTCTGGGTAATGTCGATGTCTGCTAAATTTTTCCCCTTCCTTGTTTGGTGGCCACTGACTGTCACCATGTCAGACTTACGATAGTTGTTTCCATGCCATGGACTGTATATTAATAGAAAGATGAGGGAACAGAGAGAGATCCTGTAACATTCCTCTTTGGTCTTATCCCTTACCCCCTCTCAACTACCTGTATCATCTTCTCTAAAAGGCAGATTGGTGGTCCCTGGAAGTTCCTAGTGGAAGAGAGCACCCCCAGTTTGGGGCAGGGAATGCAGTGATGTTTCATGGGTAGGTGTAAGGTCATTTCCACTTTGATGCTAGCAGGGCACCATCTGGTGCCAGCACGAAGATGTCAATTCCATCTTTCACATCAGGTGAGCAGGTTGGGGACAGCTTCTTACTGCCTTCTGTGGGAAACGAAGCAGGCCATGTATCCAACCCGCTGACCAGCTTGAGGCTTCATCTGGTGGAATTTCGGGCAGCAGTCAAGAGAACACCGTCCCTGATTGACATTACAACTTGTCCCTAGCCCATTTAGAGTGGAGTCAGTTGTTAGTCAGCCTTGTCCCTGAGTGGACATGTTCCTATCTAGTCATCATTATTTCTCTAAGGTTCTGTAGGGTTTTGTGAGCTCAGATACTTCATCCAGAAGCCCCACATCCAGGCCCTGCTGTCCTGCTGCTCCTGGCTTGCGAGCTCCCCCATTCTCTCTCCAACTTGTGCACAGAGGGTTTCTCCTGTCTTCACTGAGCAGTCTTCACTGGGAATTGTAGAACTTATTGTGTTGAGACTTATATTGACAGTGTGTTCATTTGTGTGTCTCCAGGGTCTGGAGGGGAGCAGGATCTGCTATGGAGGCCCAGGTGAAAAAGCGGGACCCTCAGGTTCCAGGATCTCTGGGGGATCTTGGAGAGCAGTCAAATAAAGACTTAGTCATGAAATAAATGAAAATACTTGTGGTAGATGAGGTCAGAGAGTGTTTAATTAAAGAGGAATTCCAAAATATATTTGGGGCAGGAAAGAAATTCAATGATCCATTGTGCAAGAGCCAAGATGCTACTTACAGTGGACTCAAGAGCACATGGGAAAGATTAGGGTCAAAGGGGCCTGGAATGTCCTTCCTCTTGCATATCCCCCCTTTGCCTTGGCTTGTGTCATCCGCTTTCACACCAGGAAACACCAACAGGGAGGATCAGGATGTTCAACAGCCTGAGCACCTAGGATGGCAGGTGGGGAGGTGGATTGATGGTTCACTGTGACCACCTTGTATGGAAACAGCAAAGGACCAGAAACCAAGGTGTGCCCATCAAGTGCTTGGTTATGGAAGAAGAACATCCTCCCTTCTCATCCCCAACCCCACTTCAAGGTGACAAAGTGAGGCCATCCCCATAGCAGAGTTCTGTCCACATGGCTGTGACCCTGTCCCTTGCTAATCTTCCACATCCCTTCATTCCCCAACCCCCCAGCTCTAATAGAATCTCCTGTATCCCAGACAGATGTTCCCTTCCCCATCCTCTTCCTCAATCTGCCCTCCATGTCCTGTGTTCTGGCCATGGTGGCCTGGTCATTTGACACATGAAATTGTTCTCCTGTCTTTGTCCTTTTCCAGACCTTGTCCTTTTCCATACCTTGTGTGGAAGTCTCTTTTTGTAGGACCTGAACTAGTTGAACTTTAGCCTTGAATACTCGGCTTCCCCAAGAGGCTTTTCAATCATTTTCCTGCTGGTTCCTCCCTCCAAGTCCCAAAGTCCTGTGGCCTCCCTTCCCTGGGAAGGTGAACTAGTCACATTTAAGACCATCTGTCCCCCATGAGCATAGAAGCCTCTTGAAAGTAGGAATTGTGTATTTCCTTTGGTGAAGAATGAGTAACCTGAGAGACAAGAATTTCTGGGTCATTGGTGTATTAATTAGGTCAGTCAATTGTCCATAAGGGGTAGTCAGGGGTCTCTCTTGTAACCAAACCCAAAACTGTGGAGATCCCTGGCGGCTCCCATATGTTTAGAAGGAAGGGCTCCTGCCGGTCCACACCAACCCTGACTGTGAACACTGAAGGAGGCGGTGGGGGACAGGGCTTCATTCAGCTCCCTCTGTGAAGACCCAGCCTGGAAGCTGAGATTCTGCCCTTTCTAGCAAGGTGGAGCAAGTTGTCCATCTCTCCCCCGACCTCTCTGTAGGGTTTTCTTCCCCATAAACTGGTGCTCCTAATCTTCTTAGAGGATTTCAAGGCCTGGGGCTTCTTTTCTCCCCAAAATGAGATCCTGTTTGTGAGGTCCAGGTCCAATTGGAGCCTGAGAATCATCCTGGATGGACACCACTCAAAGCCTTGGAGCTTCAGCCTTATTGCAGTTCAGTCTCGTCCCACTCTTGGCGATCCCATGGACCTCGGCCTGCCAGGCCTGCCCATTCTCCACTCTGTCCCTGGCATCCATGAAACCATCTGCCCATCCCCCCCCCAGCCTCCCCTTCCCTTTGGCCTTCAACCTTTCGCACCTCAGGGGTGGATACACATCATCAGCCTCCAGGGAGGGGGATGTGGAGGAGCCAGCTCAGGTGGTGCCCGAGCCTCTCTCTGCCCCCTTGGAACAGGGCATCCCCTACACAGGCTTTGTTCCCCTTCTGCAGGCTGGCATGCAAGTTGAGCCTGCCAGGCGTTCAAATTGGGACGGGGCTTGGGCATGGTGGGGAAAGGAGGAGCCGAGCTTTGGGAGCAGCGGATGAACAGCAGGGGGCGCCCGGGAGCTGAGGAGGAGGGGCTTCTGCAAGGAGCAGGGCCTCGGCTGGGCTGGCCCAGCCCCCTCCTCCTCAGTTGGGGGCAGGGCTGGAGTCAGTCTGGGGGCGGGGCCTCGCCTGGGCTGGCCTAGCCCCCTCCTCCTCAGTTGGGGGCAGGGCTGGAGTAAGTCTGGGGGCGGGGCCTCGGCTGGCCCAGCCCCCTCCTCCTCAGTTGGGGGCAGGGCTGGAATCAGGCCTGGGGTGGAGCCTCAGCTGGGCTGGCCCGTCCTCCTCCTCCTCAGTTGGGGGCAGGGCTGGACTCAGTCTGGGGGCGGGGCCTCGGCTGGGCTGGCCCATCCTCCTCCTCCTCAGTTGGGGGCAGGGCTGGAGTCAGTCTGGGGGCGGGGCCTCGGCTGGGCTGGCCCATCCTCCTCCTCCTCAGTTGGGGGCAGGGCTGGAGTCAGTCTGGGGGCGGGGCCTCGTCTGGGCTGGCCCAGCCTCCTCCTCCTCAGTTGGGGGCAGGGCTGGAGTCAGTCTGGAGGCGGGGCCTCAGCTGGGCTGGCCCGTCCTCCTCCTCCTCAGTTGGGGGCAGGGCTGGAGTCAGTCTGGGGGCGGGGCCTCGGCTGGGCTGGCCCAGCCCCCTCCTCCTCAGTTGGGGGCAGGGCTGGAGTCAGTCTGGGGGCGGGGCCTCGGCTGGGCTGGCCCAGCCTCCTCCTCCTCAGTTGGGGGCAGGGCTGGAGTCAGTCTGGGGGCGGGGCCTCGTCTGGGCTGGCCCAGCCTCCTCCTCCTCAGTTGGGGGCAGGGCTGGAGTCAGTCTGGGGGCGGGACCTCGGCTGGGCTGGCCCGTCCTCCTCCTCCTCAGTTGGGGGCAGGGCTGGAGTCAGTCTGGGGGGGGGCCTCGGCTGGCCAGTCCTCCTCCTCCTCAGTTGGGGGCAGGGCTGGAGTCAGTCTGGGGGCGGGGCCTCGTCTGGGCTGGCCCAGCCTCCTCCTCCTCAGTTGGGAGCAGGGCTGGAGTCAGTCTGGGGGCGGGGCCTCGGCTGGCCCAGCCCCCTCCTCCTCAGTTGGGGGCAGGGCTGGAGTCAGTCTGGGGGCGGGGCCTCGCCTGGGCTGGCCCAGCCTCCTCAGTTGGGGGCAGGGCTGGAGTCAGTCTGGGGGCGGGGCCTCGCCTGGGCTGGCCTAGCCCCCTCCTCCTCAGTTGGGGGCAGGGCTGGAGTAAGTCTGGGGGCGGGGCCTCGGCTGGCCCAGCCCCCTCCTCCTCAGTTGGGGGCAGGGCTGGAATCAGGCCTGGGGTGGAGCCTCAGCTGGGCTGGCCCGTCCTCCTCCTCCTCAGTTGGGGGCAGGGCTGGACTCAGTCTGGGGGCGGGGCCTCGGCTGGGCTGGCCCATCCTCCTCCTCCTCAGTTGGGGGCAGGGCTGGAGTCAGTCTGGGGGCGGGGCCTCGGCTGGGCTGGCCCATCCTCCTCCTCCTCAGTTGGGGGCAGGGCTGGAGTCAGTCTGGGGGCGGGGCCTCGTCTGGGCTGGCCCAGCCTCCTCCTCCTCAGTTGGGGGCAGGGCTGGAGTCAGTCTGGAGGCGGGGCCTCAGCTGGGCTGGCCCGTCCTCCTCCTCCTCAGTTGGGGGCAGGGCTGGAGTCAGTCTGGGGGCGGGGCCTCGGCTGGGCTGGCCCAGCCCCCTCCTCCTCAGTTGGGGGCAGGGCTGGAGTCAGTCTGGGGGCGGGGCCTCGGCTGGGCTGGCCCAGCCTCCTCCTCCTCAGTTGGGGGCAGGGCTGGAGTCAGTCTGGGGGCGGGGCCTCGTCTGGGCTGGCCCAGCCTCCTCCTCCTCAGTTGGGGGCAGGGCTGGAGTCAGTCTGGGGGCGGGACCTCGGCTGGGCTGGCCCGTCCTCCTCCTCCTCAGTTGGGGGCAGGGCTGGAGTCAGTCTGGGGGGGGGCCTCGGCTGGCCAGTCCTCCTCCTCCTCAGTTGGGGGCAGGGCTGGAGTCAGTCTGGGGGCGGGGCCTCGTCTGGGCTGGCCCAGCCTCCTCCTCCTCAGTTGGGAGCAGGGCTGGAGTCAGTCTGGGGGCGGGGGCCTCGGCTGGCCCAGCCCCCTCCTCCTCAGTTGGGGGCAGGGCTGGAGTCAGTCTGGGGGCGGGGCCTCGTCTGGGCTGGCCCAGCCTCCTCCTCCTCAGTTGGGGGCAGGGCTGGAGTCAGGCCTGGGGTGGAGCCTCAGCTGGGCTGGCCCGTCCTCCTCCTCCTCAGTTGGGGGCAGGGCTGGAGTCAGTCTGGGGGGGGGGCCTCGGCTGGCCAGTCCTCCTCCTCCTCAGTTGGGGGCAGGGCTGGAGTCAGTCTGGGGGCGGGGCCTCGTCTGGGCTGGCCCAGCCTCCTCCTCCTCAGTTGGGAGCAGGGCTGGAGTCAGTCTGGGGGCGGGGCCTCGGCTGGCCCAGCCCCCTCCTCCTCAGTTGGGGGCAGGGCTGGAGTCAGTCTGGGGGCGGGGCCTCGCCTGGGCTGGCCCAGCCTCCTCAGTTGGGGGCAGGGCTGGAGTCAGTCTGGGGGCGGGGCCTCGTCTGGGCTGGCCCAGCCTCCTCCTCCTCATTTGGACGCAGGACCTGGGTCAGTCTGGGGGCGGGGCTTCTGTAGCCTCAGTCTCATTGGTCTGCTTGTCTGCCCTGGGGCAGGGAGGGGGAGGTGCCCAGGCAGCAGCCCAGGCCCCCGGGCCCCTGCCCTGGGGAAGGGGTCCTAAGGACCAATTTCCTTCCTGCTTCATCTCCTCCGCATCCCTTATCCTGTCTGAATTAAACCCTCCATTCCTTGCCCAGTTGGGTCCTGGAACCACGAAGAGGCCCAGGAGGGCCCTGGATCTACGGAAAGGCCCAGGGGACAGTTGGACATAAGTCTGAGGCTTCTCTGCCCCTCCTGCACCTCCTCTGTACCCCACCATGCCTTTAAGACCAGAGAAGGGGGGGAGGGGTGCGCGGGCAATGTCAATCCATATGTTCTCCTCGGACTTTGGGGGAAGGGGAGGGCGAGTGGATGTTTGGGAAAGGGGTGAGCGGGCCGCGACTGCAGGCCAGGGAGTCGGGGAGGTGTAGAAGGTGACTCAGCCTGAGCTCCATCTTCTGTGGCTTGGCCATGCAATGCTTGCTGAAGGAGGGGCCATCTTGCTAAGGGAGTGAAGGGCTGGAGACATGGCCAGAAAGGTGTGGTTGGTGCCTTTCAAATGAGGCCAAGAGCCCATTGGCTGGGAGTGGCATATGTGACATTGAGGCACAAGACTGTGATTAGTGGACAAAGGGATCGCCCAGGACTCTGGGGAAAAGGCTGCAGGGACTGTGCTGGAGGATGGAGGCCTGGTCTGGGGGTGTGGCCTGACCCGGAAGACTTTCTCCTGCTACTTGGGCGGGGTACCAGCAGGTGCCTGGACCCTTTCCCGCAACCGGGCCCTGGTGCCCGAGCGAACCCCGGCCAGTTCCAGGGTGCGGGAGGCTCTGCCCCGGGCAGATCCCGAGCCTTGGCAGCGGTGGGGTGGAGGGGGCTGCCAGGGAGAACCCTTCAGGATGCCGTGAAGCCCACAGTCTGATGTCGCCAGAGGCTTCCAGCAGAGAATGGGAAATGGGTCCTTTTCCAGCGAGCGGAGGTGAGGACGGTCGGGAGGGGCCGAATGTTTAAAGGGGCAACAGGAAGGGGGGAAACCCTGGCCCTTTGTCCTCAAAAACGTTTAGGGGTCCAGAAGATAGTAGGAACAACCCAGCTCTGAGAGGGACTCGGGACTCTAAGAGGCTCCTTTTGGAGTTCACTAATGGCCTCTTGTGTGAGATCTCAGTGTTCCAGAGACATTTAATGTCCTCTTCCTTTAGCCGGGCCAACTTCTGTTTGTGTAAATGCGCGGCCTTTTCACTTGGATTATCAGATTGCGAAAGTGTTGGGCGAAAGAGGCTTCTTATGGACAATTTTGCATCAAACTGGTGGAGAAGGCTTTTTTTTTGAAATATTGCAATCTTGTACATTCTTTTACCTTAGAAAATAAAAAAAAAATCTATATAAAACGCGAACAGACTTAAGCTTTGTCATAATCCTATCTGTTTACTAAGGAAAAACCTTAAAGAGACTAGAGGTAAACTAAGGCAGGATCCAGTTTAAACTGTATTTAATGCATTCAGAGGGAGCCAATGAGGAGGAGAGATGATTGTGTCACCAGGATAACTAAGAAGTAGTTGGTATTTGGGTATCTTTGCTCTGATTTCTGATCTGAAAAATACTTGAGACCTTCAGTCGGCTTAGACACCAAAATGGGACAAATGGTTCCAAAAACTTAACAAAGGAAAAGGATGAAAAATTATCATTCTAGTCCCCTGTCTTCAGCATAAATGTGGTCTATAATTTGTTCTCACAATGAAAAGTGCATGTGTCTGCATTAGAGTTTGGACATACACCTCTGCAGGTACATATATATCCAATAAACTTAAGAACAAAAGTAACAAATATTCCTCAATATTGAAGCACAATTAGTCTAAGTCTTGTCCCTGGCAACCCCCTGGAAATGGCCTTTGTAATCAGCTTGTTACTTCTTGTAGCTTAGAGGACCCCCATGACTATCTGATCTTTGCTAACATTTTCCCTTTGAATGTCTGTAATAGTTCTCATTTCCAGCATCAGTCCAGAGGGAGACCCTTCTAAGTGATTTATCTGATTTCAAGCCATTTGTAGAGATATTCTAGAAGATGCTGCTCAAACCTGTTAGTGAGTGATGAAGGCATAGTAAGGCTTAATGCATTTTAAATTTGGTCATCCAGTAACTAAATCTATTAAAAATCACTTCACTCTGGAGCAAACCTTTTTAACACCAGAAATGTCAGAAGATCAAATGAGGAACCCTTAAGTCCCCTGAAAGTTTAAAGAATTTCAGGTTTTGGACATTCTTCTTCAGGGGGAAGATGGACAATGAGTGTCAGAGGGGACATTCAGGCTTTCCAGTGCACATGACAAGCATGATGTAGCGTGATCTACTAGTACAGGTCTCAGATGAAGTACAGAGAGAGTAGAAGGCAAGGACAAATTACAAGGGATTCAGTGATGCTGAGTTGTGTGTATTCCTGCACCAGAAAAAGAAACTGATAACTCACATGAACCTTCTTATTTCTTCAAGAAGTTAGGAGCATATATGGACAAGGCACAAGAATGAGCTGAACAGGAAGGTATAACATAAAGATGAAGTCAGTGGGCAAGAAACGAATACTGGGAGGAAGGGAAAGGAGAGGTAGAATGGGCCAAAATCTTTCAGGTAAAAGAGGCAAGAAAAAGCTTTTGCACTGGTGTGAAAAGGGGAAGGTGAGGGAGAATGAGTGAGGGATCATTCTCATCAAAAGTGGCTCAGATGGGTGCAGTTTCGTGGTGCAGTAGATAGAGCAATGGCCATGGAGTCAGGAGAACCTGACTTCACATCCAGCCTCAGATACTTAATAATCACCTAGCTGTGTGGCCTTGGGCAAGCCACTTAACCCCATTTGCTTTGCAAAAAAAAAAGAAGTGGCTCAGAGAGGTAATAAAGCACACACACACACACACACATACCTGATATGGTATAGAAATATTTTTTACACTAAAGCAGGACAGCCCAACTTTACTTTTAAAAGTTTTATATTGAAACAAAAAACTATATATCTTTTCGGTTGCCATTTTAGGGAGAGCTTCACGTATTGAAACATTTATAAACCCCCAGAGGGGCACGCAAAATTCCATCATAGGAGCTTTTTGGACAGCCCTCCTCTAGAGGAAAAAGGTGAGAAAAAGGATGGAAAGAAGGGGACAGGGGAGGGGAGGAAGGATGTACAAAAGAGGGAAAATTGTTGGAGAGGGTAGTCAGATAGAGCACACTTGTGAGGAGGGACTGGGTGAAACAAGATAGAATGAAATAAATGGGGCGAAAGTATAGGATGGAGAGAAATACAGCTAGCAATAGCAACTGTGGGGAAAAATATTGAAGCAATTTCTCTGATGGACTTATGATAAAGCATGCAATTCATCCCAGTGACAGAGCTGATAGTATCTGAACACAGACTGAGAGACTCAGACTGGGTCTGAGAGTCTTCTCAGGTGGATCACAGCCTGAATCTCTTTGGCCATGCTCCTACACTGCCTACTTTTGTTTTATGGGTTTTGTTTATTTGTGGAGATAATGAGAGTTTCATGACTAGCCCAGAGTCAGAGCTAGCAAGTGTCTGAGGCTGGATTTGAACCCAGGGCCTACTGATTATATGGCTTCACCTAGCTGCCCCATTGCCCACTATTGAGTCATCATTCCCTTCTTACCTCCATCAGCTTCATAGAACTGGTCTTCTTGTTGTTCCCAACCTCCCCTAATGATTTCCTCTCTCCTGGCTTTTGCATAGGAGCCTCTCCCCATTTCCAACAAAGCTTTGCTCAAGTGACACCACCTCCAGGAAGCCTTTCCTAGCCTTTAAAACTTTGAGTGAACTCTCTGAAATTACTGGTGCTCTTATTTTATATATCCTTCTAATGTTGGTCCATGATTATTGATTTTTTGAGAGACAAAAAAAATGTACTTCAGTCTGTGTTCAGACTCCGTCGGCTCTGTCTCTGGGGTGAGCTCATAAGTCCACCAGAGGTTGTGGAGACAAAAGAAGGAGGTCAGACCAAAGAAGAGGACATGGGCCCTCCTTGGCACCTGGCCCTGCATTATCCTTGCTGCCTGCTTCCTCTTGGCGTCTCTCTGATATGGGACTCATGTATACTGTCATTCTGGAGGGTAAGAGGCTGGGAGTGACTGAGGAGCCCTCAGCAGGATGTCCTAGCCTGTCCCTCAAGATGTTCCACTCCTCCCATATTTGACCTTATCATGGCCTGGGGAAAATGGACACCAGGCTGTGATCTGGGCCCTCAATTATCAGTAGGTGTCTCTAGAATGAAAACCCAGAATTTGGGAGGAGGGGGCATTGTGGGATTTTGCAGCTGGAGGAAACTCTAGTTTGCCTACCATGTCCTTAATGAGGGGATCTTGAGAGTCATTAGAGGGTCAGGAGGACAGAAGGACAGTCACTCATTGTCTTCTGAGCAACCCTCCTTGTAGCATGGGTTGGGAGGAGACTTGGTGCCTGGCCTTGAAGGATGGGTCTTCTTGGCTGCTCTGGGGGTTTTGCTCCTGGCCCTGTTGGTCTCCTCAGGAGACAGACAATTAGAAAAGCAGGAGATGAAGGGCCAGGGACATATCCCCCTGCCTGGAAGGGTACCATCTTTTCTCTAGGAGTGAAACCCTCAAAGGAAAAATTGTTCCTTCATGTTCATGAGCCCCCAGCAATGATTTAGAGATCTTCCCATCAGTCATCAGGTGTTTGGGTTTGCCCTCTGGCCAGGTGCAGGTGTGCACTAGACCTGGCAGTCGAAGGTCCGGGAATGTCCTTAGACATCTCATTGCTACTGTGCAGACAGTTTGCTGCTCCTGCTGTGGGGGCACTGGGCAGTTATTTTCTTCTACCTCACACTCCCACCCCTCAAACAAATCTTGGATTCCTCTTGATGGCTATAGAAAGTTGATGCTTCTGTGAGAAGGAGGTGGGTGTTGAGCCATGGGGTGAAGTTTGCTCCAGGCGGCTGCATAGCAGGTCACCAAGACTGGGGAGTCCAGGCTAGGGGGCTTTTAAACTGCCTCATGACTGGGTTCTCCCAAGGAGAAGATCGAGCTCTTCCATCTTTGAGTAGAACTGTCTAGACATGCTGGGTACAGGGTCTTCTGCCCTCTTATGTTGTATGTTGTGTCTCTGCAAGGGGTCATCTCTGAATGGGGCCAAGCCTTGGACAAGAAAAAGGGCAGTGAAGAAAGCCTGGGCCCTTGGGCCACCGGTGGGGCCCAGGCACCTCACCCAAGATGTCAGGTGCTAAGGGCACAGTGCCCTACAGGACTTTGAACTTTACGAGGTGGGTTCTGTGCAGGCCTCTGGAATCCCTGTGATATGTGTTTCAAAGCAGATTGACCCTGAATTCTCCCAAAATCTTCCTAAAATCAGAAACGTAAAATAACTCTGAAAATCCAGAACATGAATCTCGGCCCAAATCAAGACTGATATGCTCGGACCACCCCTAAGAACATGAGCAGATGTTGAGGGGGCCTTTCCCTCTTCAGGGATGCACATTTGTCTGCAATCTCCATGATCTCAGTTTGAACACAGGGAAACTCTACAATTTCCAGGCCTCCTTTCTTCCAGTTGATCAGAGAGGGAGCGCAATCTCTTGGCCCCCTCCCCACCTACTTGGCTTCTAGGATGCAGCTAAAGGTGAGCTGAATTTCTGGACCATTTCCCTCTTCAAGGCTGCCCAAATCTTTATAATGTGCATGGTCTGAGCAGGAAAGGCCAGAGGTGACTAGTTCTCTGTATCTCTTCATGATGTCATTTCCACCATGAGTTCAGACTCCCCAAGGGAAGGCACCACCTAGGCAGTAACATGTATTTTTCCTTTTTATAAAGGTTTCACCTATTCATTCATTCATTTACTTATTTACTTACTTACTTATTTATTTATTTATTCATTCATTCATTCATTCATTCATTCATTTATTTATTTATTTGTTTGTTCGTTTATTTATTTGTTCATCTATTTATTTATCTAATTATTTATCCATCTATTTATTTATTTATTCATTTTTCTATTAATTAATAACTTAATTCATTCATTCATTTATTTAATTTCATCTGTGTTTTCTTAAATATTTCCAAATTACAAAGTTTCCCTCACCCTCCCTTCCCACCCCCCTCCACTCAGTTGGGAACAGATAGGTTAGGCTTTTACATCCATATTCTATTAAACATATTTACAAATTTGTTGATTTCGGAATCACCATGATGTGAATGTCAAAGACAAAGATTCATTCCTCCACCCCATTCCCCCAGGATGGTGTCCTGTGTAAATACAATGAGTCTTTCCCCTGCCCCGTCTGGTGGACACTGACTATGACCGTAACAGACCTCAGACAGTTGTCTCTGTTATATGGACTCTACAATAATAGTAGAAGAATGAGTGGACAAAGAGAGTGGTCCTGGGGCCATCCTCTGATCCCTCATCCCCCCCCCAATCACCAGTATCATCCCCTTTACAAGGCAGATTTGAGGTACCTAGATTGGTCCAGGGAATCCAGTAGTGTCTCTGAGGAAGGTGGATGGCCATTGTCACTCTGATGGCTGCAGGGTACCACCTGGTGCTGGCAGGAAGACATCCATGCCATCTTTTGCATCAGGTGAGCAGGTGGGGGGGGCAGCTCTCACTGGCATCTGTGGGAAAGAGGAAGGAGGCCTGGTGGCCTAGTAGTTGGAGATCAGACTCTGTTCTGCTCTAGTTGTTTCAATAGGAAAGTTTGAAAGTGCCCTGTTTCATTGAAAATCCATCTTTTCCCCTGATAGTGGATGCTGACTTTTGCTTGGTAGTTGATTCTTGATTGTAAACCAAGATCTTTGGCCTCCTGGAAGATCATATTCCAATGCCTAGGAGCCCTTCATGTAGATGCTGCCAGATCCTGTGTAATCCTGACTCTAGAACCACGGGAGTTGAATTGTTTGTGGCTGGCATCTTGTAGTATTTTCTCTGTGACTTGGGAGTTTGGGAATTAGGTTGTAATATTCCTGGAAGTTTTTCTTTTGGGATCACTTTCAGAAGGTGACTGGTGAAATTTCCCACTTTCTTTCTACCCTCTGCTTCTAGGATGTCAGGGCAATTTTGCTATATTATTATTATTATTTTGTTTTAGAAAGGTTTTATTTATTTTGTGTTTTACAGTCCCCCAATCTTGTTTCCTTCCCCCATCCCCCACAGAAGGTAGTTTGTTAGTCTTTGCATTAATGGCATAGGATGCATTGATCTAATTTGAATGTGATGAGAGAGAAATAATATCCTTAAGCAAGAAACATGTAGTATGTGATTTAGCAAAATTACATAATAAGGTCATGTTTTTATAAAATTAACTATAGTAGTCATTGGTCCTTTTCCAAGCTCCACAGTTCTTTCTCCGGATACAGATGGTATTATCCATTGCAGAGAGCCCAAAATTGTCCCTGGTTGTTGCACTGATGGAATGAGCAAGTCCATCAAAGTTGATCATCACCCCCATCTTGCTGTTAGGACGTGCAATGTTCTTCCGGTTCTGCTCATCTCATTCAGCACCAGTTCTTGAAAATCCTTCCATGCCTCCCTAAATTCCCATCCCTCTTGGTTTCTAAAAGGAAAATAGTGTTCCATGTCATACATATACCACAGTTTCTTCAGTCATTCCTCAATTGATGAAAATTCCCTCAGTTTCCATCTCTTTACCACCACAAGCAGAGCTGCTATGAACATTGTTGTACAGGTGATGTTTTTACCCTTTTTCATCGTCTCTTGCGGGTATGGACCCAGTAGTGATATTGCTGGAACAAAGGATATCCACATTTTTGTGTTCCTTTGGGCATAATTCCAGATTTCTCTCCAGAAAGGTTGGATGGTTTCAAAGCTCCACCAAACAATGTATTAGTGTCCTAGATTTCCCACAACCCTTCCAACAATGATCATTATCCTTTATTTTCATATTGGTCAGTCTGAGAGGTGTGAGGTGGTACCTCAGAGATACTTCCATTTGCATTCCTCTAATAAGTAATGATTTAGAGCAATTTTTCATATGACCATGGATTGCTTTGATTTCCTCATCTGTAAAATTTCCTTTGCGTATCCTTTGACCATTTGCCAATTGGGGAATGTCTCATCTTATGTTTCAAAATTTGACTCAGTTTGCCCTGTTTGTGGTGCAAAGAGGAAATCAAGTAAATGTCCTTCATTTGGGCAACGGCTTAGCAATTTGTGGTCATGGAACCACAGTTCCAGGTCATGGAATGCTATTGTTCTATTAGAAATCAGGAGGGACAGGAATTCAGGGAAGGCTAGAGGGATTTGCATGAACAGAGGGTGAGCGAGATGAGCAGAACCAGAAAACCATTGTACACCCTTACAGCAAGATGGGGGTGATGATCAACCTTGATGGACTCACTCATTCCATCAGTGCAAGAATCAGGGACAAGTTGGGACTGTCTGTGATGGAGAATACCATCTGTATCCAGATAATGAACTATGGAGATTGAAGAAAGACCAAAGACTATTACCTTTCCATTAAGGAAAAAAAAACAGATATCTTATTGTCTGATCTTGCTATATCATACTTTATGTTTCTTCCTTAAGAGTATGATTTCTCTCTCATCACATTGAATTTGGATCAGTGTATACCAAGGAAACAATGTAAAGACTGTCAAATTGCCTGCTGTGTGGGTGGGGGAGGGAAGTAAGATTAGGGGAAAAATTGTAAAACTCAAAATTAATAAAATCTTAAAAAAATTGACTCAGTTCTCTGTATATTTTAGAGATGAGTCCTTTGTCAGAAACACTAGTCGCAAAAATTATTTCCGAATTTACTATATTTCCTTTGATTTTGGTTACAGTTGTTTTGTCTGTGCAAAAGCTTTTTTTTTTCCTAGAAAGATTTTATTTTGCATTTTTCAAGTTAGAGGCTGCTATCTTAATATGGAAGGCCAAATTGCAACCTGGATCTGAGTGTGGGCCAAGGAGCAGAGTCCTGCCCCATGGAGAGCAAAGAGATTTCTGCAGTCTCCCCAACCCCCTTACCATCTGTGGGCTGTGCTCTGGAGGTGTTGCCTGGTTTCCCCGATTCTGCTGCAGTTTCTCATTGCAGGGCTGCTCTGAGGCTGGCACTACTCACTCCTCATTCATTCTGGTGCAGCAGAGTTCTCTCACTGTACCTTCCAGCTGTTCCACATGATCCCTGTGCTGGGATGCACTGTGCCCTCAGCTTTTTTCCAACTCCCAGTCCCACTGAAACACACCTTTCCCACTGAAGTTCTTAGTTATCTTGGACTGGGAAATTGTCTCTTGTGGTTGGGGAGAACTGTCCTAATACGCTGGATACAGGGGCTTTTGTCCCCTCATGGCCTGTTGTTTGTGTCTCTGCAGGGGGTCATTTCTGGAATGCACCCAACCTTGGGCAGAAAGGCAAGGAGAGGTCTCAGCCTTTGGGCCACAGGCAAGGCTAAAGAACCTCACCCCAAATGTTAGACTTGATGTTGGGGGCACAGAATCCTACAGGACAGTGGCCTCTGCTTGCCGGGTTCTGCGTCATCCTCTGGAGTCCCCATGATGTGTGCTTCCAAGTGGCTATACCTGTGGGTTCCCACGTTCCCCCTAACACCCGGAATTTGAAGTGACTTCTAAAAATCCAGGACATGAATCTCTGCCCAAATTGGTATTGATACCCTCCATCCCCTGCTATGAAACCTGACGAGACATTGTGGGGCCCTTTCCCTGTTCGGGGCTCCCCAGATCTCAGCAATCTCCATGATCTCAGTTTTACTGTGGTATAAGTGAAATGATGGCATTTTTTAAGTCTCTGTTCCACGAGATGAGAATTAGGGGAACACTTTCTCCTGGACTCCTCCTCGCTTGATTGGCTTTTAGTGTGGGGTCTAATAAGAGCCGACATTTCTTCTTCAGGCCTCCCCAAATCTCTCTGATCTACATGATCTCTGAAACAAAAATTTATAATCATTTCATCCACCTATTTTCTGGTGGTTGAAGAGAGCAGGACCCCTCCTCACTTTATTAGGTGTTAGTGTGAAGACTTGTCCAGACACCTGAAGGCCTCTACTTGGGAAACTCAAATATGAAGGGACATCATTCCATGTGGTCAGTGTTCCTGCCACCATATCGGTATAGTCATGATTTCCCATGGCTATTGGAAACTTTGTCCAACTCACTTCTACAGACACTTCCTTCTGGGTGCAGGGATTTCTCTTTGATCTTTAGAGCAGATATAGATAGAGAGAGAATATTTGTTATTAATCCTTTTTAATGTTGTACCTAGCTGTATGTGATTTCAAAATTATCCTAGTGCACAAGTTTCCCGAAGAGTTCAGACTGAGCTCAGAGACATCCCACTGCCTGGGGCTTGTTAGGAGGACATCAGTCCCACCCTGGGGTCCTGGTCTTCCCACAGCCTAGGCAAAATTGTTATTTAAAGAACACATGGATTCCCTCTGGAAAGAGATCCTAAAATGAAAACACCAAGGATTGTTGTAGCCACATTCCAGAACTATTACATAAAAGAGAAAATCTTTCAAGCAACCAGAAAGAAACAATTTAAATGCCAAGTAGCCAAAATAAGGATTATGCAAGAGCTGACAGCGCCAACATTAAGGGATCTAAGGTCATGGAATGAGATATTCCAAAGAGCAAGGGAGCTCGGAATGCATTCAAGATTCCATTACCGGGAAAACCTGAGCCTTCACTTCCAGGGGAAAAGATGGACATTTAATGAAATGGGAGACTTCCAATATTTCCTGAAGGAAAGACCAGAGCTAAATAGAAAATTTGGATATCAGACAGGAGGCTCAAGAGACACATGAAAAGGCAAATATATATATATATACACACACACATACAGGAGGATGGAGGACACTGAATAGGGTAAAACTCATTACTTCAAGAGGTACAAAAGACTCATTGTAATATAGCAGAAGAAGGGAAGAGGTGAGAACCACCTGAATCTTCATCTCATCAAACTTAGCTTAAAGTTAACTTAGACACACTAAGTTAAGAAACAAATTACTTAGTTAACGTAGACACACAAAGTTGGGGTAAGAAACTTAAATTACCTTTAAAGTGTTAAAAGGGGGAAGGGGGCAAGGGAGGAAAGGGGCTAATCAGCAGAAGGAAGGGAAAGAAGGGGAAAAGGGAAAGGGAAAAAAGGGTAGGGGGATTGGATATAGGAGGAAAAACACGCTGAAGGTGGTGGTATTCAGAAACAAAATACTGGGGAATATGGATAAAGGGGAAAATGGGGAAAATACAGAGGGAAGAGAACATGGCGGGCAATAAAGAGTTAGTAATTGTAACTTTGAATGTGAATGGGTTGAACTCTCCCTTACAACCTAAGTGAAGAGAAGACTGGATTATAAACCAGAATCCTACAATATGCTGTTTACAAGAAACTCATCAGAAGCAGAGAGATACATGTAGAGTAAACGTGAAAGGTTAGAGCAAAATATATTTTTCTTCAGCTAAAGTAAAAAAAAAAAACAGGGGTAGCAATTCTTATCTCAAAGGAGCAGCAAAAATAGATAATGTTAGAATAGAGAATGAAGGAAGCTATCCTTCTAAAGGGTACCATAGACAATAAAGTTGTGTCAATACTGATTATATATGCACCCAATGGGATAGCATCCAAATTCTTAGAGGAGAAGTTGAAAGAGCTACAGGAAGACATAGACAGCAAAACTCTACGGGTGGGAGACCTCAACCTCCCGCTCTCAGATTTAGATAAATCTAATAAAAACAAACAAGATGGATGTTAATGAGGTAAATAGATTCCTAGAAAAACTAAATATGATAGACCTATGGAGGAAATTGAATAAGGTTTTTTCTCTTCAGTACATGGTACTTACACAAAAATTGACTGTGTACTAGGGCATAAAAACATAATGATCAACTGTAGAAAGGCAGAAATAGTGAATATATGTTTCTCAGATCACAATGCAATAAAAGTCATATGCAATATTGGACCAGGCAGATATAGACCCAGAACTAATTGGAAATAAATAACTTCATTTTAAAGAATGAGTACATCAAGAAACAAATTATAGAAAGAATTAATTATTTCATCCTAGATAATGACAATAATGAAAGAACATACCAAAACCTATGGGATACACTCAAGGCAGATGTCAGAGGCTATATCTTTAAATGTTTACATGAATAAATAAGAGAAAGAAGAAATTAATGAACTAAATATGCAACTAAAAATTAGAGAAAGAACAAATTAAAACCCCCCCAATTATATATCAAATCAGAAATTCTCAAAATTAAAAGAGAAATTAATAAAATCAAAAACAAGAAAACTAATGAACTAATGAAATAAAACCAAGATATGATTTTATGAAACAAGCAATAAAATTGATAAACCTCTGGTCAATTTGATCAAAAAAAGTAAAGAAGAAACCCAAATTGCTAGTATCAAAAATGAAAATAGTGAACTCACAACCAATAAGGAGGAAATTAAAGTAATAATTCAGAATTATTTTGTCCAATTCTATGCCAATAAATTTGACAATCTAAGTGAAATGGATGAATATTTACAAAACTATAAGTTGACCAGTTTAAATGAAGAGGAAATTAAAAACCTAAATAACCCTATCTCAGAAAAAGAAATTCAACAAGCTATTATTGAACTCCCTAAGGAAAAAATCTCCAGGGAGATGGATTCTCAAGTGAATTCTATCAAACATTTAATTTAATTTAAATTTATTTTTTATTAAAGATATTATTTGAGTTTTACATTTTTCCCCCAATCTTCCTTCCCTCCCCCATCCCCCCACAGAATGCACTCTGTCAGTCTATACTTTGTTTCCATGTTGTACCTTGATCCAAATTGGGTGTGATGAAAGAGAAATCATATCCTTAAAGAGAAGTATAAGAGGTAACAAGATCAGACAATAAGCTATCTGTTTTTTTCTTAATTAAAGGGAATAGTCCTTGTTCTTTGTTCAAACTCCACAGCTCCTTATCTGGATACAGATGGTACTCTCCTTTGCAGACAGCCCAAAATTGTTCCCGATGGTTGCACTGATGGAATGAGCAAGTCCCTCAAGGTTGAACATCACTCCCATGTTGCTGTTAGGGTTTACAGTGTTTTTCTGGTTCTGATCATCTCACTCAGCATCAGTTCATGCAAATCCCTCCAGGCTTCCCTGAAATCCCGTCCCTCCTGGTTTCTAATAGAACAAAAGCGTTCCATGACATACATATACCAGAGTTTGCTAAGCCATTCCCCAATTGAAGGACATTTACTGGATTTCCAATTCTTTGCCACCACAAACAGGCCTACTATAAATATTTTTGTACAAGTAATGTTTTTACCCTTTTTCCTCTTCTCTTCAGGGTATAGACCCAGTAGTGGTATTGCTGGGTCAAAGGGTTATATACATTTTTGTTGCCCTTTGGGTACCTCAGGGAAGCTTTAATTTGCATTTCTCTAATAATTAATGATTTAGATCATTTTTTCATATGGCTATGGATTACTTTGATTTCCTCATCTGTAAATTGCCTTTGCATATCCTTTGATCATTTGTCAATTGGGGAATGGCTTTTTGTTTTATAAATATGACTCAGTTCTCTGTATATTTTAGAAATGAGTCCTTCATCAGAATCATTAGTTGTAAAGATCATTTCCCAATTTACTACATTTCTTTTGATCGTGGTTACATTGGTTTTATCTGTGCAAAAGCTTTTTAATTTAATGTAATTGAAATCACCTAATTGGTTTTTGGTGATGTTCTCCAACTCTTCCTTAGTCATCAACTGTTCCCCTTTCCATAGATCTGACAGGTAGACTAGTACTTGATCTTCTAATTTGCTTATAGTATTGTTTTTTTATGTCTATGTTCTGTAACCATTTGGATCTTATCTTGGTAAAGGGTGTGAGGTGTTGGTCTAATCTAAGTTTCTTCAATACTAACTTCCAATTTTTCCAGCAATTTTTATGAAAGAGGGAGATTTTATCCCAATGGCTGGACTCTTTGGGTTTATCAAACAGCAGATTACTATAATCATCTCCTGCTTTTGCAACTAGTCTATTCCACTGGTCCACCACTCTATTTCTTAGCCAATACCAAACAGTTTTGATGACTGATGCTTTATAATATAATTTTAGATCTGGTAGGGCTAAGCTACCTTCTTTTTCACTTTTTTTCATTAAGCTCCTGGCAATTCTTGATTTTTTATTTCTCCATATTAATTTACTTACAATTTTTTCTAACTCATCAAAGTAATTTTTTGAAATTTTGATTGGTAGGGCACTAAACAGATAGTTTAGTTTTGGTAGAATTTTCATTTTTACTATATTAGCTCTATCTATCCACAAGCAGTTGATATTTGCCCAGTTATTTAAATCTAATTTAATTTGTGTGAGAAATGTTTTATAATTGTTTTCAAAAAGATTCTTAGTCTCTCTTGGCAAATAGACTCCCAAATATTTTATATTGTCTGAGGTTACTTTGAATGGGAATGGAATTTCTCTTTCTAGCTCTTCCTGCTGTTTCTTGCTAGACATATATAGAAAAGTCGAGGATTTATGAGGGTTTATTTTATAACCTGCAACTTTGCTAAAATTGCTAATTATTTCCAGTAGCTTTTTAGATGATTTCTTGGGATTCTCTAGGTAGACCATCATGTCATCTGTGAAGAGTGAGAGTTTTGTCTCTTCATTCCCAATTCTAATTCCTTTAATTTCTTTTTCTTCTCTAATTGCTGATGCTAACATTTCTAATACAATATTGAATAGTAGTAGTGATAATGGGCACGCTTGTTTCACCCCTGATCTTATTGGGAATGCCTCTAGCCTCTACACATTGAATATAATGCATGTTGAGGGTTTCAGATAGATACTGCTAATTATTTTAAGGAACAGTCCATTCATTCATACACTCTCTAGTGTTTTTAATAGGAATGGATGCTGTATTTTGTCAAAGGCTTTTTCAGCATCTATTGATATGATCATATGATTTCTGATAGGTGTGTTGTTGATATAATTGAGTATACTAACAGTTTTCCTAATATTGAACCAACCCTGCATTCCTGGAATAAATTCTACCTGATCATAATGTGTAAGCCTAGTGATGACTTGTTGTAATCGTTTTGCTAAGATTTTATTCAGGATTTTTGCATCTATATTCATCAGGGAGAAAGGTCTATAATTTTCTTTCTCTGTTTTAACTCTTCCTGGTTTAGTTAATAGCACCATATTGGTTTCATAGAAAGAGTTAAGCAGAGTTCCATCTTTCCCTATTTTTCCAAAGACTTTATATAGGATTGGAACCAATTGGTCCTTAAATGTTTGGTAGAGTTCACTTGTGAATCCATCAGGCCCTGGAGATTATTTTTAGGGAGTTCAGTAATGGCTTGTTCAATTTCTTTTTCTGAGATAGGGTTGTTTAGGTATTTAATCTCTTCTTCATTTAACCTGTGCAACTTATATTTTTGTAAATATTCATCCTTTTCACTTAGATTATCAAATTTATTGGCATAGAGTTGGGCAAAATAATTTCAAATTATTACTTTAATTTCCTCCTCATTGGTGGTGAGTTCACCTTTTTCATTTATGATACTAGCAATTTGGTGTTCTTCTTTTTTTTAATCAGATTGACCAGAGGTTTATCAATTTTATTGGTTTTTTCATAATACCAACTTTTCTTTTTATTTATTAATTCAATAGTTTTTTGCTTTCAATTTTATTAATTTCTCCTTTAATTTTTAGAATTTCTAATTTGGTACTTAATTGGGGATTTTTGATTTGTTCTTTCTCTAATTTTTTAGTTGCATATTTAGTTCATTTATTTCCTCTTTCTCCAGTTTATTCATATAAGCATTTAGAGCTATAATATATCCCCTGAGAGTTGCTTTGAATGAATCCCATAGGTTTTGGTATGTTGTTTCATTATTATCATTATCTAGGATAAAATGGTCAATTCTTTCTATAATTTGTTTTTTGGTCCACTCATTTTTTAAAATGAGGTTTTTCAGTTTCCAACTTGTTCTGGGTCTATATCTCCTTGGCCCAGTATTGCATATGACTTTCATTACATTGTGATCTGAGAAAGATGTATTTACTATTTCTGCCTTTCTGCAGTTCATCATTAGGTTTTTATGTCCTAGTATGTGGTCAATTTTTGTATAAGTTCCCTGTACTGCAGAGAAAAAGGTATATTCCTTTCTATCCCCATTCAGTTTCCTCCATAGGTCTACCATATCTAATTTTTCTAACAATCTATTTACCTCCCTAATTTCTTTCTGTTTTATGATTCGATTTATCTAGATATGATAGCGGGAGGTTGAGGTCTCCCAGTAGTAGAGTTTTGCTGTCTATGTCTTCCTGTAATTCTTTCAGCTTCTCTAAGAATTTGGGTGCTGTCCCACTGGGTGCATATATATTCAATATTGAAATGACTTTATTGTCTATGGTACCTTTTAGGAGGATAAAGTTTCCTTCCTTATCTCTTTTAATGCTATCTATTTTTGCTGCTGCTTTGTCTGAGATAAGGAATGCTACCCCTGTTTTTTTTTTCTTCAGCTGCAGCAAAATATATTTTGCTCCAGCTTTTTACCTTTACTCTATGTGTATCTCTCTGCTTCAAATGGGTTTCTTGTAAGCAGCATATTGTAGGATTCTGGTTTTTAATCCACTCTGCTATTTGCTTATGTTTTAAGGGAGAGTTCATCCCATTCACATTCAAGGTTATGATTACTAATTCTTTATTGCCCTCCATGCTATCTTCCCTCTATTTGTATTTTTCCCCCTTTCCCTCCCTTTTATCCATATTCTCCAGTCTTTTGTTTCTGAAAACCACCAGCTTCAGTGTGTTTGCCCTCCTATATCACACCCTCCCCTTTCTTTCCCCTTTCCCTTTATCCCTTTTCCCTTCCCTTCCTTTTGTTATTTCCCCTTATTTCCCCCACTCCCCTTCCCTTTCTCTGGCACCCTCTCCCCTTTTCCCCTTTTAATACTTGAAAGGTTAGATGTTTTATAACTTAACTGAGTATGTGTAGGTTGACTTTAAGCCAAGTCTGATAAGAAGAAGATTCAGGTGTTTCTCCTCTGCTCCCTTCTTCCCCTATATTACCACAGGTTTTTCTGTACCTCTTAGTGTAATGATATTTACCCCATTCAATCCCCTCCCTCCTCCCATCTCTTTTCTGTCCCCCTTTTTAGGGTAGCAGTGTTTACTTTTCGATCATTCTATCTAAGTCATAGAAAATTCTGAGTGTCTGTCCCTTTTAGTTGTGTATATTCTATTGAATAGAGTCAAAATTCCTGAGAGTTATTAGAGTCTTTCTCCCAAGTGGGGTTAAAGCCAGTTACATCCCATTAGATAGTAGTCTCATGGATAGGTCATGAATGTCCATCATTTCTGGCTAGGTGTATTCTCTCTGTTAGATTTACATTTCTCAAGGTTTATGAGAATCTTTTTTTTTACCCCCATGCTGGGATATAGCCAGTTTCAACTTACTGGATTGCAATTTTTTTTTCTTTTATCAACTCCCCTTTTTTTTACCTTTTCATGTGTCTCTTGAACCTCCTGTTTGATGCCCAAATTTTCTGTTTAGCTCTGGTCTTTCCATCAGAAATTTTTGGAATTCTTCCATTTCGTTAAATGTCTATCTTTTTCCCTGGAAGAGAAGGCTCAGCTTTTCAGGAAAGTAGATTCTTGGCTGCATTCCAAGCTCCTGTGCTCTTCGAAATATCTCATTCCAGGCCCTTTGATCCCTTAAAGTTGATGCAGCAAGGTCCTGTGTGATCCTTACTGTGGCTCCTTGATATTCAAATTGTTTCTTTCTGGCTGCTTGCAGGATTTTCTCTTTTATCTGATAGTTCTGCAGTTTGGCCACAACATTCCTTGGTGTTTTCATTTTAGGATCTTTTTCTGGTGGGGATTGATGTACTCTTTCAATAACTACTTTGCCCGCCGATTCCATGATGTCAGGGCAGTTCTCCATCACTAGATCCTGTAATGTTAAGTCCAGGCTTTTTTTCTCTTCAATGTTTTCAGGAAGTCCTATAATTTTCAGGTTGCCCCTCCTCGATCTATTCTGGAGGTCAGTGGTTTTGTTGATGAGGTATTTTACATTATGTTTCTATTTTTTCTATTTTTTGATTTTGTTTAACTGACTCTTGCTGTCTCATGGAGTCATTAGTTTCTTTAGACTCCATTCTTTTTTGGGGGGAGGAGTTTTCTTTGTTAACCTTTTGCAACTCCTTTTCTAATTGGTCAGTTCTACTTTTGAAAGAGCTTTCCATTTGACCAATTGAGGTTTTGAGAGAATTAATTTCTTTTTGCATTTGCCCATTTGAAGATCTGAGAGATTTGTTTTCTTGTTGCAAGATATTAATTGTCTCCCCCAAATTTTCTAGTTGATTTTTAAACTCCTTCCTTATTTCTTCAGGGAAGTCTTTCTGTGCTGAAGACCAGATTGTATTCTCATCAGAGCTTCCTGGTCTCTCTGAGTTAGTGTGTTTCCCTTCCAAGAATTTTCCTATGGATCCACCTTTCTGCTGACCCTTCTTCATTTTGCTGAGACCTGAGTTTTGGAGGGGCTGGTTCACAGGGGCTTGGGATCACTAAAGTCTTTACTCACTGAGAGCGGTTTCTCTGGCTGGCCAGTAGGAGGTGCTGGTTGCTTTCTCTGGAGTGTCTGTGACCTTGACTGAGACCTTCTCCCTTTCCTTGAAGGGATGAGTTGGAGGTATTGAATTATTTTGCCTTCAATCAATGGTGGGGTTTACCATGGCCTGAGGTCATTCCTCAGCTGGACTGATTCTTCTGCTCACACACTTGGTCCTGAGGCAGAAGTAGTTTGCATTTGTTTGTTAGGGCAGAAGTCTGAGTTGGAATGGGACTCAGACCAGAGGAGCCCAGGGATGGTGTCCACAGCTCTCCTGCTCCAGAACTCTACCCCCAGCCCTGTCCAGGATCTCCCCGGGGGACAGCTCCAACACCAGTGCCTCCTCTCCCCCGCAGACTCATGCCCTCGTGGTCCAGCCCCACCTCTGATTCAGCAGGTCCTGCTCTTGGGCCCTCAGACTCCTGGTTCCAATTCAGCTGCTAGTCTGGTTGATCGGGGATGATCCTCCCTCTGGGCCCAGACTCACTCGCCCAAATTCAGTCACAGCTCCTGCTGGAGACAAATCCCGAGGTAGATGTTCTTTCTCTTGGCTTTTCTTTCTGGGTTTTTTGAGTTGGATTTCTTTTAAGAGGTTTGTTTCATGTGACAGATGGGGAAGAGATCAGGAGACTTTAGAACTGTGCCTGTCTTCTCTCTGCCATCTTGGGTGTAAGTCCTCTATCAAACATTTAAGGAACATTTGTTTCCAATTCTATATAAACTCTTTGGAAAAATAGGTGAAGACAGAACTCTGCCTAACTCTTTCTATGACACCAATGTCGTGCTAATACCTAAACCAGGAAGAGTTAAAACAGAGAAAGAAAATTATAGACCTATCTCCCTAATGAATATAGATACCAAAATCTCACATGAAACTTTAGCAAAACGATTACAGCAAGTTACCACTAGGATAATGCATTATGATCAAGTAGGATTTAACCGAGGAATGCAGGGTTGGCTGAATATTAGGAAAACTGTTAGTTTAATTACTTATACCAATAACAAAACTGTCAGAAATCATATGATTATATCAAAAGTTCCTGAAAGAGCTTTAAACACAATACAGCACCCATTCATACTAAAAGAACTAGAGAGTATAGGAAGAAATGGATGTTCCTCATAATAATTAAGCAGTACCTATCTGAAACCATCAACAAACATTATATGAAATAGGGATAGGCTAGAGGCATTCCCAGTAAGATCAGGGGTAAAATAAGGATGCCTGTTATCACCACTACTATTCAATATTGTATTAGAAATTTTAATTTCAACTATAAGAGAAGTAAAAGAAACTGAAGGAATTTGAATTGGGAACTGGGAAGGAAGAGACAAAATTCTCACTGTTTGAAGATGACATGATGGTTTACCCAGGGAACCCCCCAAAATCATCTAAAAACTATTGGAAACAATTAGACACTTTAGCAAAGTTGTAGGATATAAAATAAACTCTCATAAATCCTGAACATTTCTATAAATGACTAGAAAGATTCAGCAGGAAGAGCTAGAAAGAGTAATCCCATTCAAAGTAACCTCAGATAATATAAAATATGTCAGAGTCTCCCTGTCAAGGCACTCAAAACCTTTTGGAAAACAATTGCAAAAAACTTCTCACACAATTAAAATCATATTGAAATAACTGGGAAACATTAACTGTTCATGCATAGGTCGAGCTAATAAAGAAATATCATTTCTACCTAAATGAAACTACTTATTTAGTGCCCTACCAAACAAAATTCCAAAAGAATTACTTTAATGAGTTAGAAAAAGTTGTAAGTAAATTCATATGGAGAAATGAAAAGTCAAGAATTTCCAGGGATTCAATGAAAAGATGTGCAAAAGAAGGTGGCTTAGCCTTATCAAAACTGTCATATTGATTAAGAAATAGACTGGTGTATCAGTGGAATAAGCTAGGTGCAATGGCAGGAAATGATTATAATAATCTGCTGTTTGATAAACCCAAAGAGTCCATCTATTGGGATAAAAACTCTCTCTTCGGTAAAAACTGTTGGTAAAATTAAAAGTTAGTATGGAAGAAACTTAGATTAGACCAACACCTCACACCCTATATCAATATAAGATCAAAATGGATACAGGATTTAGACATAAAAACAATATTATAAACAAACTAGAAGATCAAAGAGTAGTTTACCTGTCAGATCTATGGAAAGGGAAGCAGTTTATGACTAAGGAAGAGATGGAGAACACCATTAAAAACAAACTAGACAATTTCAATTACATTAAATTAACAAGCTTTTTCACAGACAAAACCACTGTAATCAAAGATCAAAAGAAATCTAGTAAATTGGGAAACAATTTTTCCAACTAGTATTTCTGGCAAAGACTCATTTCTAAGATATACAGAGGACTGTGTCAAATTTTTAAAAAATTAAGCCATTCCCCAATTGACAAATGGTCAAAGGATTTGTAAAGGCAATTTACAGATGAAGAAATCAAAGCAATCCATTGTCATATGAAAAATTGGTCTAAATCATTACTTATTAAAGAACTGCAAATTAAAGCTTCTCTGTGCTTCACCTCACACCTCTCAGACTGGTCAATATGACCAGAAAGGACAATGATCAATGTTGGAAGGGATGTGGGAAATCTGGGACACTAATGCACTGTTGGTGGAGCTGTGAACTCATCTAACCTTTCTGGAGAGCAATTTGGAACTATGCCCAAAGGGCAAAAGAAATGTGCATACCCTGTGATCCAGCAATACCACAAACTGGGTCTAAACCCTGAAGAGATGATGAAAAAGGGTAAAAACATCACTTGTACAAAAATGTTCATAGCAGCTCTGTTTGTGGTGGAAAAGAAATGGAAATTGAGGGAATGTCCATAAATTGGGGAATGGCTTAACAAACTGTGGTATATGTATGTAATGGAACACTAGTGTTCTGTTAGAAACCAGGAGGGATGGGAATTCAGGGAAGCCTGGACGGATTTGTATGAAGTGATGCTGAGTGAGATGAGCAGAACCAGAAAAACACTGTGCACCCTAACAGTAACATGGGGGTGATGTTCAACCTTGATGGACTTGCTCATTCTATCAGTGCAACAATCATGGACAATTTTGGGCTATCTGTGATGGAGAATACCATCTGTATCCAAAGAAAACTGTGGAGTTTGAACAAAGACCAAAGCCTGTTACATTTAATTTTAAAAATGTTATCTTATAATGTAATTCAGCTATATCACAGACTATATGTTTCTTCCTTAAGGATATGATTTCTCTTTCATCACATCAACTTAGATCAATGCATACCATGAGAATGATATGAAGACTAACAAACTGCCTTCTGTGGGCCATGGAGGAAGGGAAGCAAATTTGGGGGGAAAATTGTAAAACTAAACATAAATGAAACCTTTCTAAATTTAAAGATATAGCAAAATTGCCCTTACATCCTAGAAGCAGAGGGTAAAATAGCAAGTGAGGGAATTCATCGGTCACCTCCTGAAAGAGATTCTCAAAGAAAAATTTCCAGGAACATTATAACCACATGCCCAAACTCCCAAGTCAAAGAGAAAATACTAAAAGCTGCCAGCCACAAACAATTCAACTACTGTGAATCTATAGTCAGCATTACACAGGCTCTGGCTTGGGATTGGAATATGATCTTCCAGGAGGCAAAAGACCTTGGTTTACAACCAAAAGTCAACTACCCAGCAAACCTGAACATCCTCTTTCAGGGAAATAGATGGATTTTCTTTTCTTTTTGTTTTCTTAAATTTACTTTCATTTTTTTTACCTTGAGTTGTACAATTTTTCCCCTAATCTTCCTTCCCCCACCCCCACCCCAGAGGAGGCAGTTTGTTAGTCTTCAGTGTTTCCATGGTATACATTGATCTAAGTTGAAAGTAAAGAGGGAAATCATACCCTTAAGGAAGAAAAATAAAGTATAAAACATAGCAGGATTACATAGTATGACAATGTTTTTTTTTTTCCCTAAATTAAAGGCAATAGTCTTTGGTCTTTTTTTCAAACCCCACGGTTCTTTGGATACAGATTTTATTCTCCAACACAAATGTCTGAAAATTGTCCCTGATTGTTTTCTGATGGAATGAGTAAGTCCATTAAGGCTGATCACCACCACCCCCCATGTTGCTGTTAGGGTGTACAATATTCTTCTGGTTCTGCTCATCTCACTCAGCATTAGTTCATGCAAATCCCTCCAGGCATCTCTGAATTGCCATCCCTCCTGGTTTCTAATAGAACAATAGTGTTCCATCACATACATATACCACAGTTTGTTAAGCCGTTTCCCCAGTTGAAGGACATTCATTTAATTTCCAATTTTTTGCCACTACAAACAGTGGTGTTATAAATGTTTTTGTACAAGTGATGTTTTTACCCTTTTTCATAATCTTTTCAGGGTATAGATCCAATAGCGGTATTGTTGGCTCAAAGGTTTTGCTCATTTTTGTCATCCTTCGGGCATATAAATTTTGGATTTTTTAAGGTGGATTTCTCTTTGCTGTTTCTAAATGTTTATTTGTGGGTAGGGCTGGGATGATCCTCCTTTCAAGACATACAGATATAACTTATGGACCTATTACTGAAGAAGGGATTAACAAAAGGAAAATGGTATTTTAGAAAGATCAGTATTTCCAAGAACTATTAAGGTATATGAGGAATGATATTTAGGTATCAGCAGAGCAGAGTCTTCCTTCCCTTCAAGTGTACCAGACAAGAAATATTTTGACTACAAGGTAAATTATAGCTTCTCATTTTTGAAAAGGAATTGAGCCTGGAATGGAGCATGTACACTGTTATATGTGTGACTAATATACCTTCAACTAATGTGGATGAAAAATGAAGCTAAAGTCATGGTCAGAATGATATAATCACTGAGCCTAGAGTGAAATAAGCAAGATCAGTGAATCCATCAGTTTGTCCCTACGAAGGATTTTATACTGCTCCATAAATGAGTGAAATTTAAAAGATTGCCTGCAAATGGTGTTGTAATATGGGTGTGGCCTAAATTCTGGGAAAATAAGTGGAGGAATTACCTTTAGATTACTGTGTTCATTTAACTAATTATATTTTACTTCTTCTGAAGCTTTGACCTAAATTCAATATGTAGTAAGAAATAAAGTAATATTGCATTGTGACACTAGCCATGATAACAGCTGATAAGAAAAATAAATTCATTATCAAGCATTGTATAATTTGAGATTATAAAACAAAAAAAATTTAAAATGAAAATGAAGTAGAGCAGGAGAAATTAGGAAAATTATTTTGAATTGAAGCAGGGAGACTAAGCAGCATGCTATTGCAATATTTTGGGATGAAGGGATGAAAGTCTACATTAGACTGGTGGTAGTAAGAAGATGGAAAGCACTGTATATGAGAGAAGTTATTTAGGGAGACATGAGACTTGCTACAGATTGGATATGTGAGGCTAGTGTAAGTGAGGATGATACACACAGAGCTTATAAGCCTGGATATCTGGGAGAATAATGATGCCCTCAGTTAATAAGTGTGACTCAGATGTAGATCCAGCAGAGACTAAGAGAGTAGTCAAATAGAGAGAAGAAGATGTTTTCTATATATACCTTGGGCAAATTACTTAATTATCTTGATGCCCCCGAAGTACAGAAGATTCAAGTTGCAGAGATCTGCACTGTAAAAGTTGTTTCTCACTGGGAGCTCTTTACATATATTGAATCACTAATGCAGTTTAAAAAAAATCAATCTGCCTCTGTTTTTCTGGGATAGATGTTGCTGATGGACAATGGAGTAGGCACAAACTGCAAAGGAAGAAGAAAACTCATTGAAGCGAAGTAATGACCTCACATTGTTCCCTGAATCAAAGGTCACCCCACAAATCATCAGGGGATATATGGTAGAAGTAGATACTCTACTGAAGAACTGTATACCTGAGTAAGTGTAAAAGATAGCATTAAAACAATGGAACAATAACTCCTGGAGATGGGAGTTCATGAAACCAAAGCCAGCTGCACAGATTGATTGTAGTAGAGATGAGGAGGAAGGGAATATGGACTTCAAGAGAGCTTGCTATGTGCTACGTACTTTTAAAAAATAATGATGTTGGCTCTTCTCTTCTCACTATGCCCCTGAGAGGTAGGTGTTACTATTATCATCATTTTACAGCAGAAGAAAATAAGACAAAAAGAAATGACTTCCTAAGGATCACAGAGCTAATAAGTATCTGAAGCATGATTTGAACTTGGGTCTTCTTGACTATATATCTAATAATCTAGCCATTGTGTCACCTCGTTGCCTAGGAGTATGTCTATCATCCTTTCTTTGAATATGATAACTACTAGCCCTCTAAGACATGCCTGTTCATTTCATTAGACCAGTGCATACACCCTGGATGAGCACTTTAGTTGAATAAGCTGAGCTCATAATAAAACACTTCTTACCATCAAGGAGCTTCTGTTCTACTAAGAGAGTGCAGCATGGTAAGAAATAAGGACAAATGACTCTGAGGAGGAAGAGACATTCAACAATACACAGAATAAATAGCAACTTCCGATAAAAATGTGTCTCCCTAATTTAGTCTTTGTTTGATTTGGCAGATCAAGTTAAAGCAAAGATAATGCATATGAAACTAGTACTTAAGGAACCAGTGCAGATATGATCTTTATTAATATGTACGAGAGGAAGCAGGTAGAGATAAAACCAGACATACACACATACACACATATAGATATAGATACATACATAGAGATTATAGATGTATAGATAGAGATATAAATACAGATATACAGATAGAGATATGGATAGAGATAGAGATATGGATAGAGATAGAAAAATATAGATTGATAAGGAGATAGATATAAAGAGATAGAGATAGAGATATATATATATATATATATAGAGAGAGAGAGAGAGAGAGATAAAGCTATATATATATGTATATAGCTATATGGATATATATAGTGAGATATATAGATATAGATATATAGATCTATTCCTCTATCTATCAATCTATCTATCTATCTATCTATCTATATAGTGATTCAGAAAGACAGAGGTTTGGATCCAGGAGTTCAAAGAAACTCAGTCTTTTAAGGAGGTGGGAGTTGTTGGAGGAAATCCATATTTAAAGTAGGGGTTGCAGCAGCAAAATTTTAGAGACTCCAAATGGGCTTGGTTGAGAAAAGGTAATGCCATATGTGGGAAGAGGCATCCCTGTTCAGATCAGATATGGTGGAGCTAATGCAAGGCCTTGTTCTTAGAACAGCCAGGAGGCCAGGGTCATTGGATCAGTGTATGTGTTAGTTTTGAAATGATTAACTGCAGGTCCTCTCGGCAGTTTAGCGATCAAGCACCATCCTGAAAGACCTGTTATGAATAATGTCATCCACAACCAGAGGAAAAATCTATGACGTCTGAAAGAAGAGGAAAGCATCCTCCTTTTTTACAATTTCTTTTATATTTTTCCTTTCTTCCTCATGTTTTTTTCTCCTTAGTTCTAATTCATCTTTCACAACATGGCTAATATGGAAATATGGTAAACATGACTGTCTGCACATGGAGAACCTATATTAGATTTTTTGCTGTTGGGAAAGAGGGGAGGAAAGGGAGGGAGGGAGAAATATGTGAAATACAAAAGCTGGCAGAAGTATGAGTGTTGAAAACTCTTTGTATGGAACTAGAAAAAAATTAATTTAACTTTAAAAAGTACATGTTGGGAAGTAAGATATAATAAGACTAGGAAAGTAGAAGGGGGGGCAAGTTAAGAGGGACTTTGAACATTAAACTGAGAATCTTGTATTTGACTGAGAATTACAGTTGAGAAGGGTGACAAGACAGACTAGACTAGGACAATCACTTCAGTGATTGAATGGAAGATGACTTGCAATACTGGGAAACTTGAGACAGGCAGACCCATCTACAGGCTCTGGAGTGAGGTGATGAGGGCCTACCAAAGAATGGTGAAACTGTCAGAACGGTGGGGAGGACATTTGACAGATGGCATAGAGGTAAAATCAACTACATTGGCAAAAAAGTTATATGAGGAGTGGGAAGTAGTGAAGAATTCAGGATTTCTCCAAGGTTATCAAGCCTGAAGGACTGAGAGCCTGGAGTTGGACTCCACAGAGATGGTAGGAAGGAGGGAAAATTTAAAGGAAAAGATAATGAATTTGGTTATAGACATGTTGAATTAGAATACAAGCTTATTGAGGATAAAGGCTGTTTAACTTTACTCTGTATCTCAAGTATTCAACTCCTAATAAATCTTGCTGGTTGGATTGGATTTTTAGGAAGGTGTATATTCAAAGGCTGTGATATGCTTTGTAAACACAAAATCTCATCTTTTTAACATTGATATTCTCCCTGAGGTGTTATCTGACTATGAACAATAAAATGCCATAGAAACACTAAAGAATTAAATTTAAATATGACCACCAGGACAATAGAGAGACACAAGGTAGAAGACAAATAGGTTGCAGCAGCAATAATAATTTTCACATCTTGCTACTGAAGTATTACTGCCATAATGTAGACCATGTATTATTTTTCAAATTTTTTTTTTGTTTTTTGTTTTGCAAGGCAGTGGGGTTAAGTGACTTGCTCGAGGTCATTCAACCAAGTAAGTCTTGACTAGATTTGAATGTAGGTCCTCCCTGACGTCAAGGCCGTTGTTTTGTGCCCTGTACTACCTAACTGCCCCCAGATCATATTTTCTTTAGGAATACACCAGTGGAGCACAAACTGGTAATGACATAAAGTTAAAAGACCCAAAGAAAGGTTTCCATCTTACTGGATAGATCTTCTATGGGAGATGTATGGAAGAATATGGAGAAGAGTGGCACTGGATGATAGATGTAGAAAGACTGCTTTTTGTGCATTTGGGAGTACCTATATTGACAAGATAAGATATACATTCCTCCAGGAAAGTATAGAATATGAGAAATTAGGTGTCTTTCATTGGAAGGAAAACTTCTTTTTTCATTCTCCTAATAAAATAAGCAGAGAGTCACAGGATTTAGAATTGGAAGTCTCTTCCAAATCTAAATTCATTAACCAGCTTTTACTAATTGCACATTCAAGCTTTAATATTCAATGATATCTCAAATTCAAATAAAATTTTAAAAATCCTACCATCACGCAATTAGCTTTTTTAAGCTCTTAATAATTTCAAATGTTAAGCCTTCCTTATCTCTGGCCATAGTGAGACCAAAAAGAAAGGACTTGAATTATAAAAAGGATTCTATCATTTTCCCTTTGCATTCACATAAATGATGAATTGAGGATCACAATTAAAGGGTTTTAAATAAGATTTCCTAGCAAGTTCTCGCCCTTATAAGCAGAGAAATATAACTGTGCAAGTTCAACCTAATGTTCATAAAAACACATGCTAGGAGAAATGGCTCTATTATATGTAAAGAAAAAAGGATGATACTCTCTACCTTCAAGGTAAATTTATATGAAATTGGACATAGAAAGGAAATGATCATTCTCATCATTGTGAAAAATGGGCATTTGTTTTCTATAGGAACTGCTCATTTTAGCGAAGGTGCAGGCTCTCCATGTTTCTTTCAAAAGTTTTCACCTTCTGGGTAAATAGCAATGTCATTTAAACTGGAACCCTAATATCCACTCACAATAGATTTGGGGCTCACATATACCACATTTGATCTAGAGGGTTTGACCCTAAATGGTTTTCCCTTTTTGGCATTGTCTCCATATTGGAGTAAAATTTCAAGAACTTCTCTTTTTTTTTTTAGCTTTTTGCAAGGCAAAGAGGGTTAAGTGGCTTGCCCAAGGCCACACAGCTAAGTAATTATTAAATGTCTGAGACTGGATTTGAACCCAGGTACTCCTGACTCCAAGGCCGGTGCTTTATCCACGAACTTCTTTTTCTTTAAAAATTTACTATGGGTGCAGCTAGGTGGCACAGTGACAAGAACACCGACCCAGGAGTCAGGAGGACCTGATTTCAAATTTGGCCTCAGACATTTAACACTTGCCTAGCTGTTTGACCTTGGGCAAGTCACTTAACCCCATGGCCTTAAATAAAATTTTTAAAAAAGCTTACTATGGTTTGAGTCTAAATCCTTATATGAGCAACAAGGTTCCTTCCTACAATGATGCTTAAAATATATGAGTATTAGAGAGAAGACAGCTTTTTATTTCCTCTGCAATAAAGCATACACAAGATATAGAAGACTCTACAGGTGTGTAAGAACAATTAGAGGAAAAAAGAAACATGGAAATAGCTCATTACATTCATTAAACTCTCCCTAGAAGGTATAAGCATGTTATGGAACTCTTTAATAAGTATTCCCCATTTACCCCATATTGGCTCTGAGAAACTTACAGCAATTTCATGGAGAGTAAAAGGATGATAGCTCCTTTTATGCAATGGAATGGTTTCTTGGGTCTATCACAGCATAGTTTCTTGAATCTTTTACGTTCTGCCTAGACCAGGGCCCAAAGGGGTTGGCCAGATTGACTGGGGAATACTAAACAGAACAATTTTTTTAAGAGTATGATTCAGGTCAGCTAGGTGCTACCCTGGACAGAGTAATGACCCTGAAGTCAGGGGCACTGGAGTTCAAATTTGGCCTCAGGCACTCACTAGCTGTGTGACCCTGGGCAAGTAACTTAACCTCAATTGCCCCACCCTCAATATATATGTTTTAAAAAGTATAATTCTTTTGATTTAAGGGACTGTTTATTTCTCTGTTCCTCTGTGGACTTTTGTTTTTGCCTTGGGTATATTCCCTGTAGGAGCTTGAGGGCTGCACCCATCAGTGCCTACCTTTGCTGAATGTGTCTAGCATGTAAAACACTATGCCATCCTTGCAACATCATGTAAATATTGATATTATTGTTAATGTTCTTATTGTTCTTGGAACTACTGTTATTATTTCAAAACCAAATTCCATTGTTGTTATGAAGAGCTTAGACAAAATGATGCACATTTATGTCTAAATAATGGCTCAGATAAGTGACTATTTCCTTAAGCTATAAGACATGAATATAGAGTTTTCTAAACACTTTCCCCCTTGCCATTGCTTTTCAATGCAAAATAATGAGAAGGGGTAAACTATAATGCAAGAAAGAGAATAAAATCTCTTTGAAATGAATGAGAAGATACCTAAAATTTTGAGAATGAAACAAAAGCTTATGTGTCTCATACCTGTTGCCTCAGTTGTCCTTGGCAATAGCATATGTTCAAAATAAGGTTATCTTTGAGCTAATGGGAATGAAGAGAAGTTACAGAATGTCCCTCCTCTTTTGTTGATCTCTTGCCATTACAAGAGGTCTTAGAAAGAAATGATTCCCCAGAGGGTGATAGATTGAGGAGGTAGCAATCATAAAGAGGGAAATAACCCTAAGGTTAAGGCAAAACTTTATGTAGGAGGTGATTTTTGAGCTAAGATTTGAAGGAAATTAGGGATTTGGGGAGGCAAAAGTGAATACATAGTGTCTTTCAGACATGGGCATGGAGAAAGGAAATGGAATGAATGTAAGGGATTGTAGGTTGGCAATTTGCCGGACACTATCCAAAATAATTATAGAAAGGTATTGAAAAGTTTAGCTAAAGGGCTTAGAATGACCAGGAACTATATTTGTTCCTCTAAACCATAAAAACACTAATGCATCTAGAGCAGGATAACATGATTCAATTTAGGGAGAGACTGGGAAATGTTTAACAACTGGTTCGTGGTGGAAAGGAGCAGGGCAGGAAGGAAACTATACTTGACATGCTTTTAAATTTAACCTGTATAACCAACATTTTCTTCATCACTGTCTTACAGAGCAGTCAATCAGGTACAGATTTGGACTACAGTTTGCTGATTTCTGAGTCATAAATGCTCATAAACAAAAAAAATTGAATGACTGCTTCTCCTGAGCCACTTTCAATAGACTCTCATATGCCCTAGGAAGCCCTTGGCTTTCAGAAAGACACTCTGCCAGCTTTGTGGATTACAGCCTTGAGAGAGGAGAAATGAAGGAAGGGAGACCAATTATGAAACTACTGAAATAGTCCAGGTGGGAGATGGATATGGTCAGAACCAAGGTGGGGATCATGTAAGTGATAGCCCCAGGTCTGATAGTTATCACTAAAATTATCTTTCTCTTGAGTAAAATAGTCTTTATTTTGTAGCATTTGGCTTCTAGACATTCCATATGTTCTCAGAAGATCCTGAAAATAGAACATTCAAGAAATAAGATAAAGCACTGGCTTTGGAGTCAGAAGACCTGGGTTCAAATTCTGTTTTGTGTAAGCTCCACTTCTAAATCAAAAGTCCTCTGGGGTATAAAAGAATGATCTTATTATGGAACATGACTATTTATTAAATATGATAAAATAGAAAAAATATCACATCACTTTTCTTCTAAAGCAGAAATAGCAGTAAACAAATAGAGGGAAGAGGCAGGAGCCGCTTGTAGACTGGAAAAACACTGGAAATTGAGCGACATTCTAACTAAACCAGTTTAAAGCCTTTCAGAGCTTGCCCCTCCCCACCCACCTTTCCAGTTGTCTTACATCTCACTCCCTAAACACGTAATTTTCAATACAGTGATGCTGATCTCTTTGCTATCCTTTGCATGTAACATAAAATTTGCAAATTCCCAGCACCATATCTGGCTGTCCCCTCATGCTTGGAATGCTCTCCCTCCTCATCACCATTTTTTGGCTTCTTTGGCTTCCTTCCTTCAGTTGCCAGCTAAAATCTTGCCTTCTTCAGGGAACCTTTTCTGATCCCCCTTAATTCTAGTACCTTCTCTCTGTTACTTCAGTTCATTCTGTGTGTGTGTGTGTGTGTGTGTGTGTGTGTGTGTGTGTGTGTGTGTATACACATTATAGGTATTTAAAAATGTAATGATAATTCTGCCTGAACTTGATGGACATTTTAGAGAAACTGTCATTCATATTATCAGGTGGTTTTGTCCAAAGAATGGTCCCTTGATAAGTATTGAGACTTAAGTGAAACAATTAAAAAAAGTCAGATTTTAATTGGGAGTCATGGTATGAGGAGTTGAGTAGGTGGTGAGAATGTTCTTTCTAAGAGCTTAGCAGAAAAAGCACAAAGATATATAAGATAATAATTTGAGGAGATGGCAGGGCCTAGTGAAGGATATTTTTAGGATGATTTTGATATGAGCATATCTGAAAACAATAAGCAGAAGGCAATATTATGTGTAGCAAGGTGCTAGAGAAGGGAGGTGATGTGATTGAAGACATAGGGTAAGGAGTTGTTCCTGCAACAGAAAGGAGAGGAATAGTATGTAACAGGGAAATGAAGGAGGTCATTAGAGAGAGCCTCAATTTTTTTCATTAAACTAGGAAGCTAGAGTGATGGACTGTGTAACTAGGAGTGAAGAGAAAGATTAGATGTTGCACTGAGGATAAAGATAGATTTAGGAGGGGTTGAGGGAGAGGCAGAGGTAGAGGAGATAATGATCATAAAGGAGAATTAGTAAGTTCAAAAATCAATGGGGTGGCAGAACTTTGGACCATGATGAGATCTAAGGCATGGCTGCCCCTGTGGATGAGTGAGGTAGAATGAAGATGTTTTTCAAAGGAATTGAGGACTATATGAGGCAAAAGGATAACTGACATCAGAAGGAAGCATAGGATGGTTCACAACATCTTCACCCAATCTACTTCATGGAGCAAAAATATACAAGTATCAAAACAAAGAAAGCAATAAACTTAGTTTTAAGTGAACAATTTTAACCATACTTTGTCTCCAGAAAATAGCTAATTTGGCATCTATGTCTCCCAGGTGGTCCAAATGAAATTAAACTTTAAAATAAGATCTAGTAAATTGGAAGCAAAAATGATCAATGTCTAGGTAAGAAAGTGGGTAAAAATCACATCTGGCTTTCAAGAAGCACTTAGAGCTGATACAGCAGGTTGGTTTGCCAATGAATTATCAAAAGGACAGTTTGTTCAATTTGAAGCCCACATGAGTAATTTTTCTTTTTACTAAAAATGAATCTGTTTAAAAAGGAATCTATAAAAGTAGTTGAAATGAACAATTCATATAAGAACTGCACATTCAGTTTTTTCCAAGAAAATGAAAGGGGGGAGGCAAAGAGACAAAAGGAAGGTGGGAGAAGAAAGGCAAGAAGGGACAAAAGAAATTAGAGAGAGGGAGAGAAGAGATAATCTCTACAAAAGTGGGGACTTGCTGTGGTATTACAAACTCAGGGAAATGCAAAAACTTATTAAATAATTATTCAGGAAAATTCGATCCATTACTTATTCATATAATTTTCACATCAGCTATATATAATCGGTTCTACTTAAATAGAAATCAAATGTAAATGATAAGCAAACCTCAGGCCCAACCATTAAGGCTGAATGTTTCCTAGAAACACTCATCAAAACCTTTGGAACAAAGATCCCCATCAGCTTTTTCATCAGAAATTCTATTATCAAGTAAAAGTGATCATTTTCATTAAAAACATCACTGCAGAGCCAAGTAGTCTTGTTCAGAGTTTCAACTTGATTTATTTTTACCCACAGAGCTTGTGGTACCAGCGATTCAAAGAAATAAAAATAAGCATTTGTACTCAAAAAGTATTTAAATAGAGTCTGATGTGTCAAGATAATACAGACATTATTCTGACAAAGTGCTAAAGCATGCCCTTTGCAGAATTGGAATGCCCATCCTTCAAAATGGGCCTATTGCCAGGATGAGTGAAACCATATGGAATTCTTACTGTTTCTATGGCCACTCCCCACAGTTGATTGTCAAAAGGTTTGTGTGCTTTTGGATGGAGGATAAAGAAGAATCTGGAAATTTTTCCTTGAAAGGATGCTAAAACATTCAGATTTTTAATGAATAAAATTTTGCCTTTGGAAACAACCAGGAGACTTCTAGGGAGATTAAGTGGACAGAAAGGAAAAGAAGGAACTCAAGTCTTAGTTATTTAAACACAAATGACTTTTTTTGCTAAGCTTCTCAGGGTACAGGACTGTATGAGCAACAAGAATGTGAAAATGGCCACAAAAACTGAGTATATGAAACATATCCTGTATAACCAAATAGCTACCTTTCCCTTTAAATATACTGAACACCATTATCACGATTTGATTGAGTACTTTCTTCATCAAATGATACCAACCTATTTTTAGAATAAGCTACATGATTTTCTTCCTGATTAGATCACTTTGGTTCTCAGATCCAATGCATTTTCTTTTTTGTTCTTTTTACAATTGTTTCTTTTATTTTCCAGTGTATTTTTGATACCACCCTAACCACATGCTTCCATATTGCATGTGAAAATCTGTATCTGGTTCAACTGTTAACAAGTCTCTAGCACATAGTTACTTGCTTAATAAATACTTGTTAATAGATGTTGAATTAAATAGCAGACAACTGTGAAAACTGCCTGAAAACAAATCCCAGAACACACAATTCTTTACATTTGGTATTTCAAAAAAGTCTTGATTTTGTGAGCATGAATAATTACTTCACCAAAGCCAATTTCAAGATTTCCACAACTCAGAAGGGAGTCTTGGGGTATGGCTCTGGCCATCTCCAAAGGCAGATAGGCTGGACTTCATGGAAAAAAAGCAAGATCACTATAGCTAAAGCCTCTTGACCTCCAAAGGAGCTCCCCACTATAGGGGTTCCACTGCCATGATCTTCAAGAACCTAGGAGGTAACTACAGCCCAATGAGGCATGGAAAGCGGATACTAGTTCCCTGTAACTGGCAGAAAAGGGCAATTCTACCCTCTCTCAGTCAGCTGACGCAGCTTGGACAACTTGTTATTGTGGGTCTTCTTCATTGTTTTGTTTTGGAAGGCAATGGGGGTTAAGTGACTTGCTGCAGGTTACAGTACAGTTAAGTATTGAGTATCTGATGTTGGATTTGAACTCAGGTCCTCCTGACTCCAGGGCTGGTGCTCTATCCACCGCACCACCTAGTTGCTCCTTTGTTTTGATATTTTAGGCTGGTCACAGGTTGGCTGTCCTCTTGAGATTTTAAGAAGGCCTTGGCTTTCTCTTTTAGGTATTTCATTTTTAGATACCTTGGAAACAAATATGTTTTAGTTGAATCCTTGATTCTTTAAAGCTCATTTTCATTCAAGAGTAAAAATTTTTCTCAGTTTGATTCTTTAATTCAACTTACCACCCTCTGAAGTTTTAACACATTTTGACAATTTTACTTGTTCCAATCTATTGATAGAAAACAGTATTTCACAGTATTTCACAGTGATTGACAGAGGAAAGCATCTTGGTTCAGTTCAGAAATAGAAGTAATTAGCTAATTTCAATATTTGAGACCACCTCAAAGAATTTGAGATTCTCAATGAAGTAGATAATCTTGAGTTCAGACTAGGAAAAAAAAGTCATTGTGTATTATGGAATAAAATTAGATGAAGAGAGAACCTTGAAAGAAAAGGAGTTTTCTGCAGAAGAGGCCATTATTGAAAATGTTATCAGAAATTACTGTGACTAGAGGAGAGGAGCAGATTAGCTGACTCTGAGAAAGTACAATGAATAATGAGGCATCACTTACTGATCAGTAGTTAATGAGTGACATCAACAGAATGAGGACCCTCAGGTATCTTTCAGAGGCTTAAATCATAGCATCAGGATATGAAACTCAAACAAATCATTAATGGGTAAGAAAATAAAACAGTAGATGAACTAAAATTCATACTTGGACAGGATTGGTATAATAATTAAATCTGGACTCATCCATGTAGCAGGGTCAATTTCAATTATTATTAACAAGAAGATATTTTCAATTGAAATGGTTATTGGAGTAGATAGAAAGAGATCTGGCATATACCAGCTAAATTTCTACAACATGCCCATCACTGAAATTTAAACCTATAAGGTTCTAAATGGTTGCTTCATCTGTACCAAATGTTCACGTCCGTAGAAAGCTTGGGATAACTGAATTATTCCTTTTTGCTTTCAGTTTTTGGTAGCATGTAGACATAGCCTATGCATAATCCATAAGATCAAATAATCTTTACTTTTCTATTCAGGGAAGAGATATTCATTTCGTTTTTACAAAATACAAGGGGATTGGCTTATAGACAAGGACTAAGTGTAAAAGTGAGCCATCTGAAAGCTTTCTAGCCTTAAAGAATCAAAGAGTTTGGACTACGTCCAGTGGGGAATCATTTGGTGTATTATAAACAGAGGACCTCAGTCCTGAACCTTGGTTTTGAGATGTTAGGGAAGTCATCTTACTTATTTGGACCCGTAGTTTTTCATTCAAGGAAATTAAGACACTGATAGTTTGAGTGACTTGCCCTAAGCCACTCAAGCTACTTTTGAACAGTTATAACTAGAATCCGAACTGCTAAGCTCTTGCCGTAGAGAAATTTCCAGTCAGATACGTGATGTATATTAGGGCAAGTAAAATGAAATATAGAAGGAAACAGTTTACTTTTCAGGTCATATTATTAGTCACTGTCATCCCAGAATCCTTGTTCTCCTTCAAAGCTCAACTCAGATACCTTCTCCTCTAGGCAGCCCTTCCTTATTCACCCTCTGTTGAATATAATCTTAGTCCTCAATTTTTTAAAAAAAACTCTTCTTAGTGTGTATGCTGTATTGACCTAAGAAAGTATAAGCTTCCTGAGGACAAAGACTGGAAGTGGTGAGATAAAGAGCTATTTGCAGTCTTATAGTTCCAGAATCTTGCACAGAACCTAGTAGGTACTTAAAAATGTTTATTGAGGCTCGCATGTATAAAGTTCACAGAACCTATAATGATGAGTTATATAAGTTTCCCATTCGTCAGTCATGTGTTCTACACATTGAACCTTGCTTATTTGATGAAATCCTGAATAATATGAGATTAGCCAATATACCAACCTATCCATAAAAGAATCAAACTGATGAAAACCTCAGATCACAAAGGCTGACATGCAGCTGGATGGAAACATGTTGATTGTATATGCTTTATATTGTATATGCCTGATGGGAAGCACAAATGTACAATGAGATGGGCCCAGAACTGAATAAGGAAGAAGAGATGAGACTAGATGGATCTCAGTTGAGAACCTGCCCAGTGACTGACCCACTGCCACTAAAGAGCGTCCTTAATACTAATATTTACCTGATGATGGCCCATAGGTGGGGGGAACATCATGCTCTTGAAACAATAAACTCTATAAGCAACCCAAATGGCACCAGTAAGATGGATGGTAGGAATGAGTAGGTAATGACATCAATTAGGGTTTACATGCAAAAAATGACATAAAAAGCTATCAAGGACATGTATGCTAGGAAAAGGAGTTATGTTGATCCTGAAGCAAGTCAATTCAGAAATTAACATTTATTAACTGCCTTTTATGTACAAGGCAAGATACTAACCAAAATGAGAGACAACAGATGGGCAGTCTTAATCATCAAATGAGCTAATGCACGCAAAGCGTTTGCAAGTATTATGAGCACTATATAAATGCAAAATATTATGTTGATGCCCTTGAGATATCATAAGAACAAGAGGAGGGCTTCCAGAACATGGGGTAGATCATGAAGAACTTAGGAAAAGACAAACTTCCCACAAAGTAAGAAAACATGGAGGTATCACAGTCTACATATTAAAGGGAGGAATAGTGAAAGTGTGAATTCATCCAAAAAACCATGGTTTACATTTGATAAAGGGTTTTTCTCATAATGACACTGCTCAGGGAGATAATGCTATTATTATTATTATTATTATTATTATTATTATTATTATTATTATTATTATTGCCTCTATTTTATAGATGATGAAGCTGATACTCCAAGGGGTTGAAAGATTTGCCCAGGATCACAAAGCAGCTCATGAGTGGCATATTGCCTGAAATGGACTCCAAGTGCAAGGCTTGCTCTGATATATTACATGGTCTTTCTTAATGACCTACATACAGTATGATGGAAAAAATCTCTTAGTGAAAAGGAAAATAGATGAATATTATTTATTGGCACATTAACACTATAAAATGTTCTTGGTTATTATTTGCCATGACTATTTAATGTAACAATTTTATGTGATTGTATCAATAATAAGAACAAAAGAGACATCATGACATAGTGCACTAGTTCTCTAAATGTGTAGCGGGATGCTTTGGGGTCCCCAAGATCCTATAAGGAACTCTGTGAGGTAAAAGATACCTTCCTAATAAAACTAAATTATTTTAATTTCTAACATGGGAAATATCAAGAGACATAATTCACATAAACAAAAAGTCTTTGAGGAGGGATTTCTCAATATTTTTTCAGAGTGCAAAAAAGGTTCTATGATCAAAAAGTATGGAATCCATTGGAATAGTCACTATAGGGCTGGCCTTGGTACCAGGGAGATTTGGGTTTAAGTTCATCCTTCAACAAACACTACTGAGTCACCTTGGGAAAGTCACAAACTCTAAATATATACAAGGCAAGAATTCAAATTATGAACAAGTTGCTAATTTGCTTTTCTGGAGGAAATTTCAGGTCTGAGAATTCTTCACACTAAGGATATCACAGGTCTAGAGCAAGAAAATAGGAAAAGAACTCTGGAATCATCTAATATCATCAGTGGCAAAGTTTATCTTAATTCACTTTGGAATATTTTTTTATTCATATACATGGCCAAAAAATCACCATTGAATATCTCATGTAACTTTGAAGGCTCAAGATTTCTATCCTTCTAAAAGTTTAATGAAATACCAGTTCTACAGATGAAAGGGTATTCTACCATGAGACTTTATGATGGAGAGGAAAACAGGTCTTACCCAATCCACTGACAACTGAGAGTCAAAGACTGTGTATGATCTTTTGATAGTCTCTTCTTCACACAGGAGCTCCTGCTTTATTATATTCTTATTGCAGAGATAAAGTGACTCAAAGATGGCCAGGATGATGAGGGCCAGGGTTTTATCATTTCTAAAGTCCCTTCTAGCTCTGAAATGCTAGGATTCTAGGATGTTTGGTGAAGTCATTGATTAGGAGATGATTTACAAATGGGACAGAAAGAAGTATTTTCTGTTACTGCATTGTTAGAGGAAAACACTAGAACTGAATAGGGGGAGCATTTGGGTAGATTTTCACTTTATGGTTCAGCCAAAGTGACCACCTTGCTGTAACTCACATACACACACGACCCTGTATCTCCTATTTCTTTGTCCCTATATAGATGTCCCCCTAAATTTCTCCCTCCTGCCACATGAAAAATATTTCTAGCTCTCCGAATCTCTAATATCCTTCAAGACTTAATTCAAGTGGCAGCTAGGTGGTGCAGTGGAGAGAGCACCGGCCCTGAAGTCAGGAGGACGTGAGTTCAAATCCGGCCTCAAACACTTAATAATTACGTAGCTATGTGGCCTTAGGCAAGCCACTTAACCCCATGGCTTTGCAAAAATAAAAATAAAAAAAAGACTTAATTCAAACACTACCTATGAACTATGTGAATTTTTCTTTCTTTTCCCCTCAGCTAACAATTCTATACTTAAATCACCTTATATTTATTCATTTATTTATTTATTCATTTATTTATTTATTTTTTTAGGTTTTTGCAAGGCAAAAGGCCCAAGGCCACACGGCTAGGTAATTATTAAGTGTCTGAGACCGGATTTGAACCCAGGTACTCCTGATTCCAGGGCCGGTGCTTTATCCACTGCGCCACCTAGCCACCCCATATTTATGTATTTTTTTAAAATTTAAAGCATTATATATCTATATATCTACAGATATATCTATCTGTTGGTGGCAGTTCCACATCAGTTATTCCTGGTGGTGATAAGGATGATGGGCCCTTTTCCTACAATGATTTCTCCTCTAAGTGATGACTGGGAGGTGAGGAGGTTGAGTTGGAGGGAAGTCTGGTGGTTTGGGAGGCACAGCTATTTTTCTAAGACTCATTTTATAGATGAGAAAGAAGAGGCCAAAAAATGTTAAATGATCTGCCTTACAGTCCTCTAGATAGAAAGAGTGGTATTGAGATTTGAATCTAGATTATCTGACTTAAGATTCAGGGTTGTGTACTCTACCATCATGCCTCCCTAATGATGAAACAGTTAGAAAATAGATTTGTGCATGGCAATATTCAATTTTTAAAAATTATTATATTCCATAGAGTGTAAGAATTAAATATGCTTACAAAGCACAGTGTGTGGTTAATTAACTATATACATGGGTAGTTAATTTACAACTCACTTCATATCCTCACAAATTAGGAGCCTCAAACATGGCAAATGACATGCTTGCGCATTGTTAGTGTTTTTTAAGACAAAGGAATTCATTAGAATGCTATTTAAATAATTAAGACTTTATTTTTCAAATGCAGGTCAGCAAAGGCCTTTGGAGGTAAAGCTATTGTGAGCAACTCTAGCTAGCTCTTATGTTATTATAAAACGATTTGCAAAATAAACCTAAATAATTTAGTAGGAAAATGTACCAGTAATTAAAACCAGGCTAAATTACAACAAATATCTGTAGCTTAATATACTCTGCCTATATAATTTCTACTTTCAAGAGAGTGGAAGGAAAGACTACTGAAATATTTGTTTTTGGCTTTGTGTGTGTGTGTGTGTGTGTGTGTGTGTGTGTGTGTGTGTGTGTGTTTTGCAAGACAATAGAGTTAAGTGACTTGCCCAAGGTCACACAGTTAGGTAATTATTATGTGTCTGAGGCTGCATTTGAACTCGGGTCCTCCTGACTCTAGGGCTGGTGCTGTATCCACTAGAGCCACCTAGTTGCCCCATTATTGGAATATTTGATGGACAGAGATGCAGCATAGCTTGGTGGATAGAGAACCAGTTATAGATTCAGGAAACTGGGTTCAAATACTATGTCTCACTGCATACTGGCTGTGCAATCATGGACAAGATCCTATATTATGGAGGCTTGACCAATCTATACCATTGGAATGAGTAGTCACATCTGAAACCAACCTACACACAGATGAAAAAAAGAGCCTAGACCAAAATAAATGGCTTGCTTTCCACTGGCTAGGTTACGTAGATTGGCATCTCTTCATAGATGCTGAAAGATTGCTTCACAATTACATTTTTTTAGGTTTTTGCAAGGCAAATGGGGTTAAGTGGCTTGCCCAAGGCCACACAGCTAGGCAATTATTAAGTGTCTGAGGTTGAATTCGAACTCAGGTCTTCCTGACTCCAGAACCTGTGCTCTATCTACTGTACCACCTAGCTGCCCCCACAATTACATTTCTAAGGGATATCTGTGGTTTTTGTTTTTGGAGAGCTAGCTTTTACAATTTGGTTCTTTGGTGGTAAAAGTTAGGTTCTGATCTTCTCCAGGGATTCTTAACAATTTTAATATCATAGATCTCTCCGCAGAATAATGTTTTTTTTAAATGTATAAAATCAAATACATGGGATTACCAAGTAAACTAATTGTATTGAAATATAATTATCCAAATATAAAAAAATACAAGTTCACAGACCTCCAGTTAAGAACCTCTGATCTAAATGATACTGATCTTTAAGATATGAAAAAACTCAAAAGTGGAAAATAGAAAGCTTCCTTTTTCCTTTCTCCTACTGGTCTCACTCACAACTTTCCACTAGTAGTGAAAAATGAAGATTCTCCACAAAATAGCATTTGAACTTTAAGGATAGAAGCTCCTTAGAAGTAATATTTCTTCCCCACCTGTATTTTCACTGGGATGACAATTCCTGGTATAGAACCCTCCTCTACCCAATCAATTCAGTAATTCCTAGTGAACAGTTATACAACTGGCAGATTTCTGAGTATAGGCAATCTAGTCTGATCTATGCCTACACAAGAATGCCATCTTCAATATACTTGCCAAGGAGTCATTGAGTCATTAAATGAAGACTTCTTTTTTAAAAAAATGTATTTATTTTTATTTAAGGCAATGGGGTTAAGTGACTTGCCTAAGGTTACACTAGGCAATTATTAAGTATTTCATGCTGGATTTGAACTCAGGTCCTCCTGATTCCAGGGCCAGTGCTCTATTCACTGAGCCCCCTAGCTGCCCCCTAATTGAAGACTTATAAAAGGGATAGCCTAACTCCTAACTTGTGGAAAGTTTCCTAAAGACACTATTAAAGGCCTTGTCCAGGACCACACAGCTATTATGGTAGAAAGAGAACCAAGGTCTTTTAACTCCCTAGCTGACCCTCTAGACTACATTACCCTATTACATTTCAAGAGATAACAATAAATAATAGGAATTGGGTACATAGTATAATTAAAATAATTCTGAAACCCTAGACACCCATTTACAGAGGAGTAGATCCGGATTATGAACTTGGAACATCCATTAAATAAAGGGAGGATAGATGGCCTTTCTTTTTACCTACAGTGGAGAAAGCAGCATGATAAACAAATATGAGCTATATTGGCATGTATAACACAAAACATAGCTGAGTTATTTAGCAGAGATTTGCTGAAAGATACATATTCTGAACCCCAGAGTTGCTACTGTTAGAGATTATTAGAGTGAGCTGCCTCTTCTCTTTTTCTTTCATCTGTCACCTACATACCACCTGGAGGGCAGAACACCCATTTCCTCCTTCCTATCACTCCCTTTATTTCTGGAGCATGGGTAAAGAGGGAAATTGACTGAATGCAAAGAAGGCATGAAGTCCATTGAAAAGCCCTGGGATTGCTTAGATCTCAGGGCCCTTAGAATGAATATATAGTGGTTTTTATCACAGCTAATGGAGGAAGAATGTTTGACTTAACTCTCCCAGGTTCTATTTGACAGTTTGCAAAGACATGATAAGTGAGGAAAATGCAGATTTCAGCCCCATGTCCAGTGATCTGGTTTTCTTCTGACCCAAACATGCCTTGGTTATTAGGAATGGTCAGTTCTCCTTAATTTCTTATAGAGGTTCATTCTCCTTTCATAACATGCCACAAGATAAGAGTTTTTCAATCTATTTACAATCATAAAAAACGGGCAGGTATAATTGTTCAAAGGATGCCAACATCATGGAAGCTATCACATGGACAGTATTTCAAATTTTGGAGCAACATTTTTTAAAATAGGAAAATAGCTCCATTTCAGTATTCTAAGGAAATGAGAAAATCGGATTTGATGAGCAGCATTTTGCTGTGTAGAGTCCATTTTTTTAATGCATCAATTTTCATAAACCAATGGATATCTAGATTTTAAAGGATTTTCCTCAAGAGAGTCCAACTTAAGATGATTTTGGATTCAATTTTATTTCCTTTCAATATTGTTAAGAATGATGTTGCATCCTAAAGCTGTTGAACATTCTCTTGGAATCTTCTGAGACACTTCCTACAGAAGTTGAACCTTGATTTATAAGCAAAATACAATCATGCTAAAAGGAGGAAAGGGGGTGGGAGGAGAGGGAGATATTTATCTAATGTTTTAAGACTTACAAAGCACTTTATGGTTTTCAAAATTCTTTTCAAATATCTCATTTTATACTCACAACAACCCCATTTTACAGAGACTTGGGGCAGACAGAAGTTAAGTGATTTACCCAGAGTCTCACAGCTAGTAAATGTCTGAGACTGGATTTGAACTTAGGTCTTAATTATTTTCTAGTCTGGCATTCTATTTACTGGGTCATCTAACTCAGATGGACAGAGAGGAGGAAGGAGTACAACACAAATGACTCTTACATAATAAAAATACAACTTTTTTTACAATCATCCCAAGCATTTGAGATACATTTATTTACTTTAACCCACTCATTTTAGAGCTGAGAAAGCCAAGACTCGTGGACATTAGGTATCTTGACCCAGGCTCCCCAAAGTCTCCCTCTTTTGCTCTCAAATTCAATTTCCCTGACTCTTTAACCACTCATATTGCCAGGTTTTGTTTATATTGAATGCTGAGTAGTCCTGACTCCCCAGACTTCTTTAGACTTAGAGCCTTCCCTTCCTCTATGCCTACATTCTGCTTTTCCTGTCTATACCATCGCTGGAGACAAATGCTTGAATACTGTCTCTTCCATTAGATAGGGAGCTCCTTAAGGGCAGGGGCTCTGTTTGTATCCCTAGCATGAACAAAGCCTGGCACATAGGAAATGTTTAATAAATGCTTGTTGTCTTGGACTGACTAGGTCAACAATAATGCATTGATATAGTTTTGGTGACTATTGATGCATGGGCTAACCCAGGAACCTGGGGACATCTCTATTGGCCAACTCAAGAAGCTGGTGTCAGCTTTTCACCTTGAAAGCAACCTTCCCATGCTGTAGCAAAAGAAAGTTTTAACAAAACAAAGGAGAGTAAGGTCGATCTGGCTTGGGATTTCATTGGTAAAGGGAATTTCCAGGTTGGAAAACTGACTTTGCCACTGCAAGTTAGCACCTTACCAGCGATGTAAAATCTATGTAGAAGGGCCTTAATAAATGGTTATTACCTTACTGACCACCAAGGGCATAGAGAGGACATGGCAGGATGTGAACCAAGGGCTTCCTGTCCATCTTTTTGCCATGCCAACTCCATTCCAACTTTCATTTTCAATTCCTTCCCATCTGATCTCAGACTCCACTTTAGAATCACTGTAGATACTAAGAGGACAATTTTGACCTTATCTTGCCTGGCTATATTTCATAGCTTTTTTAGCCATTTCCATGCCATGTCATTTCCACTTGGACTCTCATCTTTACTTTCTTCCCACTTCAAACTTGGACTCTGGCTCTCCTACCAGTCTGGGCTCTGTTAAGTTGAATTTGATCTTTATCTTCCCTGCTATTAAGCCCCAATAGCACTTCTCAACCATCTTCTTCTTGCCCTACATTCTCTGCTTTGTTTTCTAAATTTTTTGTGTCATTTCCTCCCATTAGAATATAAGTTCCTTGAGAATTTTCTGACTTGGTTATATGTATACCCACAGTGCTTAGGACAGTACCTGGAAGATACAAAACACTTGACATATTCTCCTTCTCTTCTCTTCCTCCCCTCCCCTACTATGCCAATATTACTTGAAGTTTCTGTATAACATTAGGCTTCAGCAGAACCCTCAAAACAATAATGGTTCTTTGGTTCATAAGTTGCTGCTTTAAGGTCCATTTCTTCATCTAAGGAATTCATCCAGAACCAGTTTGTCAATAAATTCTCTTTTCTTTCACCATGTGGACAGGGTAAGGGACTCTTCTTTTTTAGATTGCATCTCTAACATCCTCAAACTCATATAATCCAGTCTTTTTGTCCTTATATAGGAACCCCTTTTATTGGAAGTTTACAATCTGTTCACAATTAAAGGAAACTATTCATATGGGACAACTGAAAACTTCAGTCAATTTCAGTGTCCTAATGTCTTCAGAAATTGGACTAGATAGCCTTTCCCCCAAAATATTATATAATGGTAGGCCAAGGACACCTTAATTATTCCCTGGTTTACTCACATTAAGTATTCTGCAAGCATAGACAAATTATCTGAGGTTAAAAGAACAGCACAGAACAGTAGATAAAGGAATGACCTTCTAATCAGAAAGACCTACATTCAGTTCTGTCATAATAGCAAGACTCAGGGAAATTGCGAATATGTAGTGATTGGGTCACCTACATGGATGAAATGGTGGATCTTCATACTGTACATGTGTTTGCATACATTAATACATATAAATACATAAATGTATATACATATATATATATATCAGATACTGATACGTATATATTATAATGTAAAGGTATGTATGAAATAATTGATCAAAATATTTTGTTTTATAGTGAAATTGAATGATTAGATGAACTGAGTATTGTGGTAATCAGAGCATTTTAATTTTTTGATAAATAAATATTACATTTTCCCCAATTATAGATTAACACAATTTGCTAACATTTGAGTTTTTTTACAGTTTTAAGTTCCCATTTCTCCCCCTCCCACTCACTGAGAGAGCAATCAAATATAGTTTATACATGTGCACAGGGCAGCTAGATGGTATAATGAATAGAGTGCTGGCTTTAGAGTCAGGAGGATGGGAGTTCAAATCCAGTCTCAGACATTTATTAACTGTGTGACCTTCGGCAAGTCACTTTACCCTGATTGCCTCCAGTTCAGGATCATCTGCAGTTGTCCTGACTCATATCAGGCCACTGGATTTAGATGGCTCTGCAGGAGAAAGTGAGGCTGGTGACTTAGCACAGCACCCCTCACTCAAATCCAATTCATGTGCTCGTCATGGTATCACCTCCCTGATGTCACAGTCTTCTTAAAGAATGAAGGAAAAAAAATAACATGTGTAATCATGACAAGCATTTCCATATAACCAAAGAATATTAAAAGACTTAAAGGAAGGCCCCCATTACACTGGGGAGATATTCTACAGTGTATCTTTGGGAGAATTTAGACAAAAATCATGCTGGGTGAAAAGTTGAGGATAGGTTGCAAAAATGGGTCAGTGGTGACCAGGAATCCATGGACATATACATAGGCACGTCTTGACCAATTGCCCATAGATCCAAAAGGAAGACATATTATCTGAGTAAAGGACAAAGTTGGTCTAAGCAAAGGGGAAAGGGGGAAGAGCACAGCTGCTCTAGCTTAATGCTTACCAGCCCATTTTCTTACTTTCAGACTCAGTGTCATCCTTTTATTAATTCATTGCATATGAGTTGTCATTAATCAATGTCCTATCAATACTACTGTTGGATTGAGTTTAATTTAAATAGTAATAAAATATAATTGCCCATTTCTGGGATCTCAGAATATCACTTACAAATATAGCAGCTGCAGGAATTCAACATAGAGTAGATGATTGCCTCCAGTAGGGTAAAATATAGCAAAAAAATCATTCAAAGGAATCCCGAAGAAAATCAAAACTTTGAAGATGAAAAGAATTGCATCTGGATTGAATGCCAAACCTACAGGCATGCCATCATTCATAAAGACAAATTTCAGTTCAATGAGAATGCAATAGCATACCCATCTCTGACACAAACAAAACATCTCATTTTTCTAAGTGCTGACTTCTTTCTTAAAGCAGCTAAAATAATTCTCTCAAAAGTTACCAACAATCTCCAAACTATTCAATGTTTCTCAGTTCTCATTCTTGATCACTGCAAACTATGACACAACCAGTCTCTTATTCAGTATATTCTCTTCTTTCTAGGTTTCCAAGGTACTGTATTCTCCTGGTCCTTCTGTCTCAGGGATTTTGATTGGATCATTATCCATAGCCTACCCCTACCTGGATATACACTAGAGCTCAGAACTGTGTTCTCCAAAGTTCAATGACTAATCCCTTTAATTTAGATAAAAAACTGCTATCTTATTGTCTGATATTGTTATCTCTTATACTTTATGTTTCTTCCTTAAGGATATGATCTGTCTCTCATTACACTCAATTTAGATCAATGTATACCATGGAAACAATGTAAAGACTGGGAAATTGCCTTCTGTGGGGGAATAGTGGGGGGAAGGCAAGTAAGATTGGGGGAAAATTATAAAACTCAAAATAAAAAAAAGTCTTTAATTAAAAAAAGAACTGTGTTCTCTTCTCTCTCCTGACACTAAAATAATGAGACAGACTGTCTGTTGGATTTCAAATCAGTTCCAGAAGACCATTTCCAAGGAGAAGTTCTAGAAATCCAGCACAATTTTAACAAGTGGGTAACTTCCCAAGGTGATGCTTTTGAAGAAAGAAGACCTTCTTTGGCTATATACGTTTCAATAAGTTTACAGGAAACAAACCTAATTAAGAATACACCATCAATACTGATAAAATATAAAAATTATATGTAGAGAACGTATGACTTACACACAGTAAGGGCTTTATGTTAGTGCAGAGAACTCCTGGTATGAGAACACACTATTGCAACACTGACTGCAATCTCTTTTTTCTGTTCACACCATTACCACCTTAGCTTGGCCTTCATCATTTCTCAGCAGGGTTATTGTAGAGGTCTCCTAACTGGTCTCACTCCAACTGATTATCTACTTTGCTGCCAAAATTATTTCTCTTAAGCACAGATCTGGCCAAGTTTACTCCTCTACTCTGTAAACTCTGGTAGCTGCCTATTGCCTCTAGCATCAAACATATTCTTTTGTTTAGCTTTATTTATTTATTTATTTGTTTGTTTATCTATTTATTTATTTGATTTTGGGGGGGGGCGGGTAGGCAATGGGGTTAAGTGGCTTGCCCAAGGCCACACGGCTAGGTAATTATCAAGTGTCTGAGGCAGGATTTGAACTTGGGTCCTCCTGACTCCTGGGCTGGTGCTTTATCCACTGTGCCACCTAGCTGCCCCTTGTTTAGCTTTTAAAGCCCTTCATAACTATGCCCCAAACTGTCTTTCCAACATCATAAACTGCTTTCCTTCTTACACTATAATTCAACAAAACCAGTCTCCCTTGTTTTTCAATGTCACTCAACTTTCTGTTTGCATGACTTTGCCCTGGCTAACCCCATATTTGGAATTTACTCCCTGATCCCTCTGTCTCAAAGAATCCCTCTTTTTCTTTAATATTTCTGGCATACACATCATTAAATTTTCTTCACTATGAAAGCCTGCACTATGGAACAATCGTGTAGTTAATTGTTTTTAATTTATTAATGCTAATTATATATATATATATATATATATATATATTCTGCAAATACATACATATGACTGTTGTCTATTTCCACCTTCTAGTGATTCTAGTGAAGAGGGTTATACAATTTATTTTTTAACAAAGTATCCCAAAAGTCATAGAGAAAATTTCAACTTTAATACAGACACTTAGGAACATCCTGTATTTATATTTACAGCCATTGGCATGGTATCTGACACAGAGTAGGTACTTAATACTTATGGACAGATTGATCTCATTTCTTCTATTTTCAGAGAAGAAAAGCTAGATTTCTTGCTCAAAGTTTATTCAGTCAAAAGCCCCAAGTCTAACAATGATGCCCAAATCATAATTCTTACCATGATTCCCAAATTTATTCGAATTTAGTTTTTACTTGGTTTTTAAAGTGAAGTTTTCAATAAGTTACTAGGTCTATTTGTTCATCTCACTGTACCTACCCAACAATTTTACTTTGTTATAACCATTTTAAAAGAGCTCCATATAGAATTAATTTGGCTTACTAATGAGCACAAACACTGGCACAGTATGTCTCTACAATGATTGTACAAAGATATTTCAAAAGAATCATTCAATAGGAAGATACTTTTTCATTATTATTGAATCCTTTTAAGGTGATTTTGGGTGGGGTTAGGGGAGTTTCACTTGAATCTAGACATGGATTATGAGTGGCATTATAGTTCTTCAAAAAAAAGTTCTAAAGTTAAGTCATGAAGATCCATATTGAAAGAATCTCAAAAGCTTTTCAGATTTCCCCTTTTACAAAGCATCTGAAAACACTAAGTAGCCATTTTTCTTTTTGGGGGGGGGTTATCTTACTTTTTTTTAAAATTAATTCATTTTTTCTCAATTACATGCAAAAATGAGTTTCAACATTCATTTTTAAAACCTTGAGTTCTAATTTCTCTCCCTTCCTCTCACTCCACTTCCCCTCATCGAGAAAGCAATTTATTTGATAGAGGTTAAAAATGTGAAGTCATTGGGGTGGCTGGGTGGCGCAGTGAATAGAGAACCAGCCTTGGAATCAGGAGTACCTGGGTTCAAACCCGGCCTCAGACACTTAATGATTACCTAGCCGTGTGGCCTTGGGCAAGCCACTTAACTCCATTGCCTTGAAAAATCTAAAAAAGAATGTGAAGTCATGAAAAATATTACTACAACAGCCATGTTGTAAAAGTAAAACTACCCACCCCAAAAGTGGAGACTTCAAGAAAAAATAAAGTTTAAAAAAAGTATGCTTTAAACTTCATTAAGATATCATCAAGTCTTTGTTTGGAATGGATAGTGTTCTTTATAAGTCCTTCAAAATTATCTTGGGTCACAGTATTGCTAAGGAAAGGGAAGTCATTCACAACTATTCATTCTACAACATTGCTGCTATTTTGTATATAGTATATTTCCCATTGCATCTGCTCCTGCAAGTTTTTTACTGAGAGTATCCTGTTCATCACTTCTTAGAATAGAATAGCATTTCATCTTAATCACATATGATAATTTGTTCAGCCATTCCATAACTGATGGCCATCCCCTCAATTTCAAGTTACTTGCCACCAAATAAAGAGTTGCTATAAAAATTTTATACATAAAGGTCCTTTTCCTTCCTGTTTTTTATCTCTTCTGGAATATAGACCTGGTAGTGACACTGCCATTGTTAAAGGGTAGGCATGGCTTTACAGTTATTTGGGCTTAGTTCTAAATTGATCTCCAGAATGGTTGAATTAGTTTACAATTCTACCGACAGTGCATTAATGTCTAATTTTCCCTATATACCCTCCAACACTTGTTATTTTCTCTTTCTGCCAATCCAACAGGCTTAAGGTGGTACCCCAGAATTGTTCCAATCCACATTCCTTCTGTCAAAAGTGACTTAGGATATTTTTATAAAATGATTTAAATAGCTATTTTTATAAATTCAACTCAGCTCTCTATGTTTAAAAATGAAGTCTTTATCAGAAAAAACTTGTTTCAATACTTTTTCTACAGTTGTTATTGCTAACTATATTTTCCTCTATCCTATTCCCCCCACCCTAATTTATTCTATTCTCTCTCTCCTTTTACCCATTCCCTTCTCAAAAGTGTTTTGCATCTAACTACCCCCTCTCATAATCTTTCCTCCCTTTTATCATCTCTCCCCCCTTTTCTCTTTATTCTTCCTACTTTCCTCAAGGATGAGATATATTTCTATACTCAATTGAATGTGTAGGTTATTCCCTCTTTGAGCCAATTCTGATGAGAGTAAGGCTCATTCACTTTTTCTCAACTCCCCCCTCTTCCACTCTACTGTAAAAGCTTTTTCTCATCTCTTTTATATGAAACAACTTACTTCATTCTACCTTCCCCTTTCCTTTGCTCCCAGTACATTCCTTTCTCCCCCCAAAATTCCATCTTTTTAATATATTATCCCTTCAAATTCAACTCCCACCTGTGCCTAGTCAATATATACTTCTAACTGCCCTAATAAGAAAGTTCATATGAGTTATTAGTATCTTCCCATGTGGGAATATAATCAGTTCAAAAATCATTAGGTCTCTTATTAAGCTATTCCTGTTTAACTTTCTATGTTTCACTTGAATCTCATATTTGAAGATCAAATTGTCATTTCAACTCTGGTTTTTTCATCAGAAAAGCTTAAAAGTCCCCATTTTCATTGAATGTTCAGCTTTTCCCCTGAAAGAGTTTTCCTGAGCACTTGCTATTTGGTTATAATCCAAGCTCTTCTGTCTTCCATGAATATCATATTCCAAACCCTATACTCCCTTAATGTAGAAGCTACTAAATCTTGTGTTATCCTGACTGTGGTTCCATGATATTTAATTCTTTCTGGCTGCTTGCAATGTCTTCTCCTTGACTTGAGAGTTCTGAAATTTGGCTATAATATGTCTGCAATTTTCATTTGGGGGTCTTTTTCAGAAGGTGACTGGTGGATTCTTTCAAATTCTATTTTACTCTCTGCTTCTAGGATGTCAGAACACGTTTCCTAGACAAATTTCTTGAAAAATGATGTCCAGTCTCTTTTTTGGTCATGACTTTCAGGCAGTGCAACAATTTTCAAATTGTCTCACTAGAATCTATTTTCCAGGTCAGTTGTTTTTCTACTTAGATATTTCATATTTTGTTCTAATTTTTCATTCTTTTGGTTTTGTTTTATTGTTTCTTGATTTCTCACAAAGTCATCAGCTTCCCTTTGGTGCATTCCATATCTTAAGGAATGATTTTCTTCAGTGAGTTTTTGTCTCTCCTTTTCCATTTGAACAATTCTGCTTTTTTTTAGGGTTTTTTTTTGGCAAGGCAAACGGGGTTAAGTGGCTTGCCCAAGGCCACACGGCTAGGTAATTATTAAGTGTCTGAGACAGGATTTGAACCCAGGTACTCCTGACTCCAAGGATGGTGCTTTATCCACTATGCCACCTAGCCGCCCCGACAATTCTGCTTTTTAAGGCATTCTTTTCCTCATTGGCTTTTTATATTTCTTTTTCCATTTGGCCCAGTCTGGTTTTCAAGATATTATTTTCATTTTATTTTTTTAATATTTCCTTCACTAAGCTGGAGACTCAGTTTTTATAATTTTCCTGCAACACTCTCAATTCTTTTCCAAATTCTTCCTCTACCTTCCTGACTTGATTTTTAAAATGCTTTTTGAGTTCTTGCATAACTTGAGACTGATTCATATTTCATTTACAGGCTTTGGATGTAGAATCTTTGACTTCGTTATATTCTTCTGAGTATAAAACAACTGTCTTTAGTTGGATTTTTTTCTTCTGTTGTTTGCTCGTTTCCCCAGCCTATGACTTGACTTTAACTTTTGGCTAAGATGGGGTTTTGCTTCCAGAGTGGAGGATTCACTGTACCAAGCTTTTGAGGATTTTTGCAGCTGTTTTCCGAGATACTTCTAGGACCTGCAAGTTTTCAATTCTATCAAGGTCTAATAAGAGGTTATGACTGCTCTCCTGGTCTGTGCTCTGGTATATGGGTGATCACCAGTACTCCCTTTGATCCTGGAACTATGAGGAGGGTCCCTGCTCCACTATAGCAGTAGGCTCTGTTGTACTGCTCCTCTTCCTGAGACTGGGGCCTCTGACTGCAACCCAGATCTGAGTATGGGAAAAGCAACAAAGGCCTGCCTCAGGGATAGCAAAGAGATCCCTGTAATCTTCTTTTGATCCCCTTATCCATTGTGGGGTGAGAGTTCCAGAATCAGCTGTCTGATCCTGATTTGCTGGGGTCAGATCTGTGCTGCTAAAGCCTGTGCTGGCTGTGCTCCAATCTCACCCATTATTTTCTTGCTGACCTTCCAAGCTGTCGTGGCAATCTCTGGGCTGAGAGGTCTAGAAACCTCCATTGCTGCCATGGACCCAGTTGCCCAGCTCCCTGTTCCTGGAGGGCTGGGGCCAGTTCTCTCTGACTCACCTTAAGCTGCTCTGTTCTGTTCTCCTATATCATGGTGGTACAGCAGACCCTTTCTGTCAATCTTCCAAGTTGTCCTGAGTTGGAAAATTGTTTTTCTCAATCTTTCTGTGGATTACGCCACTCCAGAATTTGGTTAGAATCATAATTTAAAGATATTTGGAGAGGTTTGGGGGAGAGCTCAGGTGAGTCCCTGCCTTTACTTTATTATCTTAGTTCCACCTAACACAATACTTTTAAAAGCACATTTTGGTGGCCCTTTGCTAAGTAAATCTTGAACACTTTCACTTCAGGAAAGATTGAGGGAAGTTAATATTTTAATAATAATATAAAATGATGTGTTTATGGCCTTCTAAAGTTTTTTCATGTACTAATGAAGGATGATGGACTCCATTTGGAAGAAGGTGAATCATTAGGCAATAGTGTAGTTTAAAAGATGGTCTACTTATAATTTCTCTTCTTCAGTTTATTGAACAATAAAGCCAAGCATAGTAAATTTTACCTGATAATAAATTTTCAAAATGTTGAAGAAACAAAGCATTATGGTGGATTACAATAACAAGTGTTAATCAGTTTTAGAAGCACATAACATTTTCTTTTAAAAGCAGTAAGAAGAGTGAAAAGGCCCTAGGAGTATTTGATACCCCTTAAATTAAAACTTTATATAAGGTCTGTTTTAAAATTTTTCTATATAACATCTGGTTCTCATTCCTATTTCTACAAATTACCCAAGCTATAGACTCATTTACAGTTTCTTTTGAATGGTTTTATCTAAGGGTACCTTATGTGCATAGCCCATTGGACTCTTCCTTAGGTCATATTCATTTCAGGTAAGTACACAAGAGCTTCGGGTTTTTAGGCAGGGATGATGGGGTATTTCTTTTCTCCATCTCCATTTAAGAGCATGCACAGATATACTCTGATTGCTTCCAGTCAGCCATGATGAATCAGGGGTGATGATGAGTCCTGAGTCAGAACTTGAGAAATACTAAAGGAGGAAATCCCTGCCCTTCAGCCTCCTCTTCCTACTATTTGTCCCTTTGAAATTATTAAAGGAGTAATATGGTACTATGAAAACAATACTGGCCTTGGAAATTCAAAAGACCTGAGTATGAATCCTAGTTGAAAGAAATACTACCTACATCAATCACGCTTGATCAATCGACTTCAAATTGAAGTCAATCAGTCCCTAGCTGAAGTTCCAACTGAACAAGAGGTTTTGAATGCCATCAGGCTCCTTTCAAGTGGCAAAGCACCTGGTGCTGATTCTGTTCCAGCTGAGATCTACAAGGTGGGGGTCCATTGCTCATCCAAAACTTGACTGAAATTTTCCAGGTTATATGGCATAAAGAGGGTTTATAGAAAATAAAGGCAAAATTTGGTTGTCCAGAGAAGTTTACCAGTATTGTATGTTAATCTCATAATGCATGCTTGCTTGGGTTCTGAGTAGTGGACAATGCTCTAAAGATTTCCCAGTAACCAGTGGAGTAAAACAAGGCTGTGTCTTTGCTCCTATTCTTTTTAGCATAATGTTATCAGCCAAGATATCAGATGCCTTCACATGGCCTTAAGGTGAGCTACCACACTGATAACAAATTCTTCAACTTGAAAAGACTACAAGACAGGCCCAAAGTGGAGGGAGTGTTGGTTTATGGTCTGTTTGCAGGTGATTGTTCCCTCAATGCAGCCTCTGAAGCTGAGACAAAAGATGGATGGATTCTCTGTTGCTTGGGCTCATTTTGGTATAACAATGAACACCAAGAAAACTCAGGTGCTCCATCAGCCAGCACCACACCATCCAGATGTGGAACCATCGATGTTAGCAAGTGGGGAAGTTTTGAGTACTGTGAACAAGTTCACCTACCTTGGTAGTGTCCTTTCCAGGGGGGGTAAACATTGACAATGAGGCTGATACATTACCAGAGATAGCTCAGTATTTGGGAGGCTCTGAAAGAAAGCATGGGAGAGAAGAGGGATTAGATCAATGACCAAAACTAAAGGTTTACAGAGCCATTGTGCTTATCTCATTGTTGTATGCCTGTAAAAGCCTGGACTATCTATAAGCACCATGCCAGGAACCTGTATCGCTTCCATCTGAATTACCTTAGAAAGGTTCTGAAGATCCCTTGGCAGGAGAAGAGACCAGAAACTGAGGGTCTTTCTCGAGCTAAGCTGCCAAACATTCAAACATTACCACAGGGAGTACAAGTAAGTTGGACTGGACTGTTGTTACAATTCCAGATGTATGCCTGCTGAAAACACTATTTTATGGAGAACTCACACAGAACATGTGCTCACAAGGGGTTCAGAAGAAGAAATAGAGAGATACTCCGAATGTCTTTGAAGAACTTTAGAATTGATTGTACATCATGGGAGACCCCAGCACAGGACTGCCCAGCATGGCATCAGTGAGGGGGCTGCACTCTATGTGAAAGGCAGAATGGAAGCTGTTTAGCAGAAAAGTGACCTATTAGCTGAGAGCACCCACCCAAGGCCAAGGTGTTCCCATGGAGTCTTTGGGCCCAACCTATGGTAAACTGTTCTGAGTCTTATTGGTCTGATCACAATTAGACACACTGTAATTTGTCTCAAACATAATGATATCATTTTGGTCTTCTTTGATAATGAAGGACAACAACCAACCAACCAAATAACAACCTAAGTTTCATTTTACTCACCTGTAAATATGAAACCATAATGAATACTTTCCCTTCTTCACATATTTGTTCTAAAGAATATGGATAGTAAACCTCACTATACTATAGAACTGAATTATTAGTTGGAGTAAATAAAAAAAAACACAAAAATCAGTTTGATCTTTCCAAAGTAAGACAAACATTTTTTTCCCAATTCATTTTGTCTTTTAGCTGTCAATTAAAGGTCTGCAGCCTTGACACTAAGGTTAGAGTCAGAACAGTTGGAAACCAGGCTTGGCTCTTTACAATCTGGTTAACTGTCCTATGTAGATATGGAAAAACTGTGCCATGGCACTGACAGAATTGTATATATGATGCTATCTCTGAAAGTCACTGCAATATTCATCTTATTGCCCAATGCTTAAGAGGAGCTCCAATTACCATGGCACATTATGATTTTCTGAGGGACAGTTTCAGCAGTTATGCTCATGTGGCACATGAGCAGATCAGAGCTCTGAGAGGTTAGTCTGGCCTAGTCCCAGATTATACTGCTATAATAGCCTTCTGATGCCACATCTAGCGATCTATTCATGATGCCATTATTGCTGGAAACAAGACTGCCCACCCTTCATTGGTCTTGTTGATGACCCTTAAAAGTGACTCTCCTAGAAAACTATTTGCATAACAAAACATGTTCTGATTGTCATTTGGAACTTGGAGAAAGAGTTAATACTATTAATACTCAGTGAGCCTATCCGAATACAATTTATTGGTATTTTTTTAAGATATGATGGGAAAATGGCAAACCCTGAGAAATGGTCTTTACCCTGAGAAAGAGACACACTGCTGCATAAATCCAACCCAGGGATTAATTAGATCTTCCCAGAACTACTGAATAATCCAAGTGAGCAATACACAGGGGCTTATATCCTTCTATATTTGAAAGTAAACTAACAAGTGCACTGGTCTAAGATAAGAACCCTGGCCCCATAGTAAGCCCTACTCCACTCCACACCCTATACTTCTGATTATATTAACCATAAAGAAGCCAGAGAAGAATACATATGGATTGGCACAATTTCTTTGGCACTCTCGGCCTGCACTTCATGAATCTCCCTGCCATTTTGGCAGTTTTTAAAGAGGGTGGGTGGGCTTGGGGGAGACTGCCTGAATGTGAACATTTGCTATTATAGGGGCTCAGGCACTTGGGGACTATTAAGTAAGGTTTTATTTATGGCTGAGCTTTCCACACAGGATCACTTTTGCCCAGCTGCCTTTAATTGGTAATTAGATTCCTGCCAAAACCCAAATAAAAACAGAAGCTACACTCAGCTATTGTCAGAGAAAGAGTCTTTATTAACAACCCAATTACCAGTTTACACTTATTCCTTTTCTATCAACTTCAGGCTTAATACACCTACCACCTCCTACATCTGCCTGTTTTCCATCTTACTGAAGGTGTGTTGCTAACACTCCAGTGTGTGAAGATTTGGCAGGTACCCAAGTGACAGGTGTTGGAAATTATTCCACTCCCTTGGCAAGGATTTCTACAGCACAGAAATGGGTGGGGGAAATTCACAGCAATGATCACCTTCCATCTTCCTTCTTGAAGCACCTATTTCTGGGAGCTATTCTCGCTAGTTCGCAAATCCTCTGACTACCTTGACACAGGACTTTAACACTCAGCTGGGGCAAGTCAATCATATACTAATCCAGGGCTGTCCAAACTTGGATTATTTTAGGGCTACATTAAAATAAAATAATTATTTGAGGGTTGCACCCAGAATAAAAAACACAGTATACTAATATAATAGTTAATTTGTAGACTTAGATTTAGCAGTCACTTCAGAAAAGTCATGGTACTTTTAACTTCTTAGAAAATGGGGGAACACACATCTTCAATAGGACAAGTTTAGGCATGAAACCTAAAAGCAAACACAAAACAACAAAGTGACAACACAACATTATAAAGGTAAGTGCATATGGACTAGTCTGCATTGTACAGACAGAACACATCCTACAGATCAACTGAAAATTTCATGTGATATATTCTGTCTGTAATAAAAAAAAAGAAAATTCACATCAGCAATTACTGATTGAATTAAAAAATCTAATACACATTCCATTCAAATTATTATTTTATTTTTTGCTCGTGAAAATCAAAACCCACAGGTGGGCCTCATAACATCACACTATTGTCCATATTTTGGACTGCCCTGTACTAATCTATAGAGCCAGCCAAAGGGCACACCAGACCAAGCTGTCATCATCATCCTGGGGAGCACTAATGAAAGGCACAACTTAAAAAGAAATGGCCCCCAAATAGCTAAAAATTAGAATTTTAATGGATAATGGTGTCTTGCTGTTCTTGATCAAAAGTCAAAAGTCAATAAACATTTTTAAATGTCCATTATGTGGCACACAGTGTGCTAAGCACTATAGCTAAAAATATGAAGAAAGAAAAGACTGCCTGTCCTCAAGAAGCTTGCAATCTAAAAGAGAGGACAATATTCAAAAGGAAAAAGAGAAGATTGTTGCTCCTAGGTTTTGGGAGGAGTACCAATGATATTAGGGAGTCTAGACTTAGGCATGAATTGGTTCTAAGAGAGTCAGAGTTAAACCAAGGTGAAAGGAAAATGTCTCAAAGACTGGCAATACCCCCAAATGCAGTGTATAACCTTGGTGTCTGATGTCTGACCAAGCACTAAGCACCTCCATAGTGCCTGCTTCAACCATCTTCGTGTCTGTTGGAACAACTATTCTCTTCCACCCATTCTGCTAGGAGAAGTCTTCATATGCTTGGGGGTAGCTATCCCTCTAAAGCACCGATGGGTTTGAAGTCTATTGGTAACTCTGGAAATAGTTTAGCCTGTCTAGGATGTGGCCAGTACACCATGTTTCAGCTTCCAGGAGTCACACTGAGAATTGGGGAACAGTGTCCACCAAAGGTGTTTAAGCAGCCCTGACAAGATCTTACTCCCTATACCCTCCCACCAGAGGTGTTAGTGTTCCCTGAACACCCCATATTCTCCAAAGGGGAAGGTGGAGATGTGGTGAAGCCACTCAAAGTTGCACAGCCAAGTGAGAAATTAGGAGATAAATGAGTTAAACTTTCTCCTTAAATGGAGCTGAATTATTTCCAAAAATAGGTGGAAAGATATGGGCTTGATGTTATAGCAATTCTGGTTAAATGACCAGATTAAAAGAATAGTCATTAGAGGTTCAAAGCTAGCTCAGAAAGGAGTCTCTAATGGAGTGCCCTAGACTTGTACTTAATGTTGTTTAACATTTGTATCAATGACCTTAGGCAAATTACTTACCTTCTAAGTGCTCTGGGCAATTCTTTAAGACTAATTTTCAGAGAAAGAAGGGTTCCATCTACAGATGAAATCACAGGGCTGGTTCCCCCTCCCAATAATAGTTTAAAGGCACTGATGTCATACTTTTCAAATAAGCAGATGAAACAAAACTGAGTGGGAAAGCCAAGACATTGGATGACAGTCAGGATTTAATGAGATCTTGACAGATTAAAACACAGGACCAAATCTAATAAATTGGGGGGGGGGAAGTACATACCTGCATAGACTTCTTTTAAAATACTGTATCATGAGTATAATGTAAGCTCTTTGTAAAGATACTGTTTTTTTTTTTTATTTTCCCTTGGTAGCTCCAGTGTTTAGCACAGTGGATATAGAAGGTGTCAAATAAATGCTTGTCGGATTAGAAACACAAGAGATGGTGGGTAGAGTTGCCAGCAACTACCAAGAGGATGAAGACAATCTTTTGATGGTGTGTAGAAAGTCTCTGAACTCAGATATCAGAAAAAAATGTCCAGGCTACTTGAAATGCACTGTGCTTGAAGGAGAGAATCTGCAATAAGGAGGGGTAATAGTGGGGGTGGGGAGGGAATAATGTCTTTGATAACTATTAACTGAATTGTTTTCCAGTAGTTTCCAATTTGGTGCCTAGTCCTTTCTGAAAGGCAGCATCTATTAAAAAAATCTGGACCTATGATTTAATGAGTGTAGGGAAATCCAAGTGTAGAAGCACACTCAATTGATTCAAACCATCTATAACTGTCTTCTTAGAGTTTACCTGTGACACTGAAAAGTTAAGGGATTTTCATCATGAGCATATATGTGTTATGAGTCAGAAGCAGAATTTGAACCCAGGTCTTTCTAACTTCAAGAAAAACTCCCCTCTCTGCTATACTCTGTTGCTTCACAATTCACTATTTACAGGGCAGTAAATCCTAAACCTGACTCACAACATCTCAAAGTCTGTTTTAAGCTTTATATTCTCCCTTCATGAACCAATTAGAAAGAAATTTCTCCCTTTCAATTTTCAGAAATAATAGGTAGCACTGCCATGATGTTTATTTTTGCTTGACATTGAAGGGTCCAAGAAATGATTGATTCTGGTTATTAGATGAGAGAAAATATTTTATATGTATATATAACATATCTATGTGCAAATGCACACATACATTATATATGTATGTGTGTGAGTGTGTAATATCATTCTTTGCTTCAGTTCATTTTGTCTTTTTGCTTCCTTGAGCTCCTTCCTCTCATGAACCTTCCCTGAGGACAGCTATTTTTATTATGCATAATTTTTCTACAAGCAAGATGCTATTACACAGATAATAAAAATGACATGTTGATTTGGACATATGTGTTGAAATACTATTATGATGTACAAAATGATGAGGGGGGCCTTCAGAAAAAACAAAACAGTGTGCAGTATAGCAATGTTGTAATGATGACTGACTGTGAAAGACCTGACACTCCCAATCAGTACAATGAGCCAAAACAATTGCAAAGGATTCATGGTGACAAAAATGCTATCCACCTCCAGTGAGAGAATTTATGAACTCTGAGTGCAAACAAATAAAATTTTCTTTGTTTTTTTAAATATCACTAATATGTGTGTATATTTTGCATGATTTCCCATGCATAATTGCTACTATTTTGTTTGCCTTTTCAATGGATGGGCAAATGGGAGGGGGAAATAGTTTGGAACTTAAAATTTAAGAAGAGAAGAACTTTAAAATAAATAAAAACATTTTTTTAAAAAGAACAAACAACAAAAATGAATATTGACTATGGACCACAGTTATAGCTGTATTGGTTTAATGAGAAAAAATCAAATATTCATGTAATTCATAAGGTGACACAAAAAATAAAACAGCTATCTTTGGCAACCAGTTGATAGTGCCATCTACTGGATATAAACAAAAGAGGGGAGGAAAAAGCATTTATTAAGCACCTACTATGTGCATTATGCTAACTATTCTACAAATATCTCTTGTGACCCTCACACCAACTCTGAGAAGTAGGTTCTATTATTATTTTCATTTTATGGATGAGGAAAGTAAGACAGATAGCCATTCTGAAGCAGAATTTAGATTTGGGCTTTTCCAATTCTAGGCTCAACATTCTAACCAAGTGCCATCTAATTTCTAATAAAGAAAGAATCATTTTTTTAACCAAAAAAAGAAGTTATTTCTTCAGGCAACCTTTCTTATTGCTGTCTTAAGCTGTGAGGTCATTTCCCTACTGATGAAACCAAAGGTACCAAAATCAATTGTATAATTAATTAATACTTTGTACTGACCTTACTCAAATTTGTTTTCTGTCTATTGCCCTTCTAAAAAGAGTACACAGGAATATAACAATAACTATACAAAAATTCATTCAAATTATAACTACACAGGCGTCAGAGTCAAGATGGCTAGAGTAAAATCAAAGACTCCTGTGACCTCTCCCCCTGACTATTCCAAATAACTTTAAATAATGACTAACAAAACTCTAGAGTGGTGGAACCCACAAAAAAACTGAGGGAAACAATTTCCTGTCCAATACAACTTGGAAGATTCAGAGGAAGGGTTTGTTATACTTGGAATATAAAGGACCATCAATGCAGCCTGGGTCACACCAGAGCAAAGTGGCTCCAAGCACCCAAGAACAGAGAGTGGGGTACCTGGGTATATGGAAGGGGTAGCAATTTCCAGACCTGTCGGGTCAGGAATTACCAAGGACAATTGGGAAACTCAGCAGGAAAACTCTGGGGCACCAGAGTAAGCACAGAGCCCAGTACACCACAGGCCTCAGAACAGACCCAGTCCCAGGGGACCAGGAGCAGGCTTGGGGAGCCCCCTGGCAGCTACTTCCAGAATGCTCAGCCCACAGAAAGTAAGAGGGTAGAGAGAAACTACAGAGATCTCTTTGCTATCTCTGAGGTAGGACTCTGTCTCTTTGCCCATACTCATTAACAGTTCACAATCTGAGCCCTAGTTTTAGGGAAAAGAGCTTTATTGCCATGGCAGAGCAGGGACCCTCCTCCCAGCTCCAGGGCAGAGGGGAGTGCCTGTGGTCATCCACAGGTCAGGAAAGCTTCTCATGAGACCTTGGAGGAATTGAGGTCTCTAGGGGGTGTCCCTGAAAACAGCTGCAAAATTCCTCAAAAGCTTGGGACAGTGTGTCTTCCACCCTGAAGCAGAGTCCCACCTTAACAAAGAGTTAAAACCAGAGCACAGGCTGGGGAAATGAGCAAACAACAGAAGAAAGAAAATCAACCATAGACAATTACTTTGGGCCCAATGGAGGATCAAAACACATACTTAGAATATAACAAAGTCAAAATTACTGAATTCAAAACCTCCAAGAATAATATAAGTTGATCTCAGGCTATGGAAGAGCACAAAAAAATTGAAAATCAAATAAGGGAGGGAAAGGAAAAATTGGGAAGAGAAATGAGAGCAATGCAGGAAAATCAGGAAAACTGAGTCAGCAGCTTGGTGAAGAAGATACTAAAAAAATAAACAAGGAGAAAAAAATCTTAAAAAGCAGTTTGGGTCAAATGGTAAAAACAGTCCAAAAGGCCAATGAGAAGAAGAATGTCTTAAAAAGCAGAATTGGCCAGATGGAAAAGGAGATACAAAAGCTCTCTGAAGAAAATACTTCCTTCAAATGTAGAATGGGGCTAATGGAAGTGGATTACTGTGGAAGAAATCAAAAAAACAATAAATTAAAACCAAAAGAATGAAAAACTAGAAGAAAATGTGAAATACCAAATTGGGAAAAAAACTGACTTGGAAAACATATCCAGGAAAGATAATAAAAAAATATATTGGGCTACCTAAAAGTCACGATCAGAAAAAGAGCCTAGACTTCATTTTTTCTTTTTTTGTAAGGCAATGGAGTTAAGTGACTTTCCCAAGGCCACACAGCTAGGTAATTATGAAGTGTCTGAGGCCTGATTTGAACTCAGATACTCCTGACTCCCGGGCCAGAGCTCTATCCACTGCCATCCCTAGACTTCATTTTTCAAGAAATTATCCAGGAAATTTTCTCTGATATTTGGAAGCAGAAGGTAAAATAGAAACTGAAAGTTATTTCAAAAGGAAAACTGCCAGGAATATCAAAGACAAATTTCAGAACTCCCAAGTCAATGAGAAAATATTACAAGTAGCTAGAAAGAAGTAAGTCAAATATCTTGGAGCCACAGTCAGGATAACACAAGATTTAGCAGCTTCTACATTAAGGGATCATAAGACTTGCAATATGATATTCCAGAAGGCAAAAGAGCTTGGATTATGACAGAGAATCAACTACCCAGCAAAACTGAACATTCTGCTCTTTCAGTGGAAGAGATGAATATTCAATGAAACTGGATTTTCAAACATTCCTGTTTAAATGGCCAGAGCTGAGCAGAAAAGTTTGATCTTCAAGTACAGGACTCAGGTGAAGCATAAAGAGAGCAGACAGGAAGGGGAAAGGAGAGGAAGGGGATGGGGATGGGGAAAAGAGGACAGGGGAGGGCAAGAGGGTGTAGGTGATAAATAGAAGGAAGATCATGAGAGAGGTCAGTCAGATACAAAACACTTTTGAGGAGGGACAGGGTGAAAGGAGAGAAGGAATAGAATAAATAGGGTTGGGAGAAATAGGATCTAGGGAAATACAGTTAGCAATAGCAACTTTAGGGAAAAAAGTATTGAAGTAATGTCTCTGATGGACTTATGATGAGGAATGCTACTCATCCCAAGCCAGAGATTACTTTTTTCTCACTTTATTTTTCTTGAAGTTCTCTTTCTTTGTTTGTGTGTGTGTGGGGGGTTATGTTTATTTTTACAACATGACTATTATAGTAATGTTTTTCATAGGTCCACATTTTAAACATTTATTTTCACATTACCAAATAGTCTTGGTATAAAAGTAAACATAACCCCCACCCCTACAAAGATTGAGAAACCTCAAGACAAATAAAGTATGAGAAAAAAAGCGTTCTTCAGTCTGTGTTCAGATATCAACAGTTCTGTCTTTGGGATGGGTTGTATTCTGTATTAAAAGTCTGTCAGTCGGGGAGGCTAGGTGGCATAGTGGATAAAGCACTGGCCCTGGAGTCAGGAATATCTGGGTTCAAATCCGGTCTTAGACACTTAATAATTCCCTAGCTGTGTGGCCTTGGGCAAGCCAATTAACCCTGTTTGCCTTGCAAAAAAACCTAAAAAAAGTATTTCAGAGAAGTTGCTACAATATTTTTTCCCACAGTTGATATTGCTACTATATTTCCTTCCATCCTATTCCTCCTAACTCTATTTATACTATTTTCTCTTTCCTTTCACCCCGTCCTTTTTCAAAAGTGTGTTGTATCTGACTACCCTCTCCCACGATCTACCCTCTGCTCTATACATACACCCTCCCTTCCCCTCCCCCTGGCCCCTTTCTCCTAATCCTTCATCTCATTTTTCTCTAGGGTAAGATAGATTTCTATACTCTATTGAGTGTGTGTGTTATGTCCTCTCTGAGCCACTTCTGATGACAATGAAGGTTCACTCATTCCCCTTTGCCTTCCCCCCTTCCACTCCACTGCTAAAGGTTTTCCTTGCCTTTTTATGTGAATTAACTTACCCATACTATGTCTCCTTTCCCTTTCTCCCAGGACTTTCCTTTATCACCCATTGGCTCTATCTTTAAACTATATTATACCATAATATTCAGTTCCCTCCTTTGCCTTGTCCATATATGCTCCTTCTAAATGTTCTAATAAATGAGAAGATTCATAAGTTATCAGTATCATCTTCCCCTGAAGGCGTACACACAGTTCATCATCAAGTCCTCTTCTTTCTCTTCCTAATTTTTCCTCTATCTCCCTTACTTCATTTTCAAAATCTTTTTTGAGCTCTTCCATAACATCAGAAACTTACTAACTGTAGGATGCTGGAGAAGTCACTTTATATTCCTGGGCCTTAGTTTCTTTATGGTCCTAAAGTCATTCAGTGAGAATGAAGGATAACAGATGGACAACCTAGGTATCACAGTAGCACCTAAAGATGTGAAAAGACTAAATTAAATCCAGGCTTCTTGACCTGGGTTCTGTGAGTGTGGTTTTTAAAACTATATTTTAATAACTGTATTCCAAATAGTTGATTTCTTTTGGAATTTTATGCATTTTTGTGATTTTAAAATATTGTTTTGAGAAGGGCTCTATAGAGTTCACCAGGCCGTGAAAGGGCTCCAAAAACACAAAAAGAGTTTTGGAGTGATTCTCTATAGAGGATTTTTGGTGAGGATAAGGGCAATGATGAGATAGTACAGCAAAAGTGCAGCCCTAAGTTAACAAGATACAAGTCCATCAAATACATTATAATAAAAACTCTCCAAAATGTTGTAAATCTCCATTGTAGCATCCAGCTGATTGTTTACAACATAATTTCCATGGCACTAATAACCCTATCATATTATTTCATTTTATATCATGTCTTAACAGTTCAACTAATCATATTGGGAGGGAGAGATATGCCTGAAATTTTATCTCATGTCTGCCCTTAAGGAACACTACTTTCTGTGACATCTCTACTTCAGAACTAGAGACATTTAACTATATATTGTCCTGATTTATATCCTGCCACTGGACCCAAATGGCTCTGGAGGAGAGTGACGCTGGTGACAGCACAGCCCTGCCTCACTTAAATCTAATCACCTTCCTGATGTCATGGTCTTCTTCAAGAATAAAAGAAAAACAACAAACAACTTCAGAATTGCTTTCTCTTCTAAGCAATTTTCTCTTTCTTTCATATTTCTCACTTCACAAATGATCCTGTTTACTAATATTAATGGCATCCAATCTATTACACTTTTCTGAATCTTGGCTCTGCTCCAGTTAAACCTGATCTATAACTAGCTGGAAAGTGCCCTCTATTTCTTTCTTTTTTTGTTGACCAATTATTTTGTCACTCCAGAGCTCCACACTAGGCTCTCCTATTTTCTCCATCAGGGACAGCATTCACTTCACCTGTCATCTTGTGTTTGTCTTAATGTAACCTCACACAGGAATACTATTTAATTTCTATTTACTTTGTCTGGACCCAAGTCTTCACTAACTCTTCCTAATTTTTAAGTTCTTCTGGAAACCCTTTTAAAAATTAGGACCATATTTATAATGTCTTCAATCTCATGTCCCTTAATGTCCTTCCAGTTAATAAGGTTAGCCGTGATAGACATTAAAGAAACTTCCTCACATGCTTGCATTTATTCCGTCTGTGGGGATGGTGGAAATGCAGGAACCATGTATCAGTTATTGCCATATAGTCATCAAAAGATGACGCACATGAGTAAGTCTAGTGAGGATTTCTTCAAACACTCTTGGCCCTTCTTAGAGCTTATTTATTGGATTCTATATTGGACTCCTTCACTGTTTTAATACTACACTGAGATTTCATAATACATGGAATACCAACAACAAAAAATATAGAAAAGGATATGAATTTTGTCACAGAACAATCAAATTCATTTGCATTCTAAGCTTTACAGCATCATCAATCTTGGTTGCTAACATAATCCTCTGAGCTCTTTTCTATTCTTTTTTTTTTCTTGAAGTTAAAAGGGCCAGCCAGGGAGCAGATTGTGCTAAGACAGCTGCAGATGACAGATTTTTATCTGTGAAACTTGCAAAATAAGGGGCTAGCTCTTTTGTCCAGCCCAAACACAGTGGGTGGGAGATCATGGGCTGCACACTATGTTTTTTGAATAATAATAGATTTTTGAACATAACCACTGTCACTATGGCAGATCAACAGCTAAAACCTCTTGTCTATGATAAGGATATCAGTATTTTTTCTTGTCAGACTTCATTAAGTTCTGATTTTGCATTCCTCTATTCTCTAATGGTGTCTTTCTTTGACACCTTCTTTACCACATGAATACATATGTAAATATACATCAACTAACATTTAGATCCCCCACTCTTATGTTTCACCTTCACTCCAAAAATCATTTTGAATAACATTCCCTCTTTTCATTAAACATCCTGTCAATGCTTAGCTTCTTTTAATGTAAATGTTCTATCTGCTTTTCATAACTTAAACTGGAAAGGTACCTCATATGATAAAAGGCCATATAACTATAGGTTTCTGAAGTGATATTGATACATGAAAAATGGAGCAAGCCTATTTTTATCTGGTTCAAAAGCATTCCCTAGGTTCATTCTGAATTTGTTCTTACACTAAAAGGTATTTTTGAGTCAAAATTTAGTCTTTGATCCTTTGATCCTGAGGTGTATGAGTTGGGGTGTATGCAATGTTTAGGGAGGATTACCACCTCTGGTGTGAGGACTGCTCATCCACTTTTGGTGTCTAACCAGTCATCCAGCTCTGACCTGGGGCTCCAAGAAGCTGGAGCATGCATAGTGCCATAGCCTGGGAAATTATGTCAGCAGATGGTTTAAATTAGGTTAAGGGTAACCAATAAAACTTATACCCATGTGTGAATACCCCAAAAGCATGTGAAGAATCCACTGTGGAATGGCAAATGTTCCAACAGCCATTAAAGGGGTCCTGAAGGACATATTGTGGACCACTTAAAGCTTGGTTATATATAAAAGACACCAAGGTCATCCACTTCATCCCAAATCATCATAAGTTGTCCTGACTTTGTCTTATGATCGAGCATTGATGACTGGAAGACAGAGTAAGGCTGTCAACCTTGTGAAACTGCCTAACTTTAATTCAATTTACAAGCCAGTAGAGATATCATCTAATGCCTCATTGGTCCTCTTTGAACGTGAAGGACAAACAACAATCCACTGAGAAAGAGATTTCTCTAGGCCTTCAAACTCCTAATTCCCTGCAACTATAAGGTAGAGATGCTTCACTTCATGTTTCAAGTGTAACAATAAGATGTCTCCTTGACATTGTTTCAGTAACTTAATTCTTGGGGAATGCTTCAATAGTCTCCTCTCCAGAGTCATATTCAAGAACTCATATACTGAGTTTTTGAAACATTGTCCTCTGCAGTGATACCCCAAGAGGCAAGGTGGATAGAGAGCTGGACTTGTAGTCAGCAACAAATGATGAAGAATGCTGCTGCTGCTGCTGCTGCTGCTGCTGCTGCTGCTGCTGCTGCTGCTGCTGCTGCTGCTGCTGCTGCTGCTGCTGCTAAATCAGCATCATGAAGAACAAATGAAGATGATAATGAAGAATCCTACTAAAGATACTCCCTAGCTCTATGACCTTTTAATAATTGCTTATTTGGATGACTAATCAGCATAGATTATGATCAAAGGATGCTATTAATAGAAGGCACTCCAGAGATCAGCCACTGAATGGTGTACTGGACCTTTGAGTTAGTAGAACAGCATTAGACTCCTTTGTTTGTTACTCAGCAGTTAGATAAGCTTGTAAAGTCAAACTTTCTCCTAAGTCTTGGTATTTTCATTAACAAACTACAAATAATAATATTTGTCCTATTTACATCTTCGTAAGGATAAAATGAGATGAGTGATAGAAAGTATAAATTCTATGAATACATTGGCTATTATCATCATTAAGCTAATTCTTACATTTCAGATGTACTGCCAGTCAAAGAAACTGAGGTCTCAATGGTTAAAAACGTCAGATAGAAATGAAGCATGTCTTTGCTGCCCTCAGCACAGCAAATGCTGCCTTTTTCCTCTTCTAGTTATAGCTGGGATGAGCCTTGGAATCTTTCTAGTCCAATTATTTGTTACAGATGAGGAAACTGAGTCCTAGAGAGGTGAAATGATTTATCTAAAGTCATACAGTTAGGAAGTAACAGGACTATGGTTTAAATTCACATCTCCTTTTTCAGCCAGTATTCTTTTTACCCTATCATGATCTAGCAGCTCAGTTATCTCCTCAAGTCTCTTCCCTATCAAAACTTCACCAAAATAGCATGTGAAACTCATTCACACTATAGTATAAATCACTGATAACAGCTTAAAGTGTTACCACCCCCAGGGGGATTGTCACTTCAATAGAAGTTAAATGAATGACAACCTAACTAGATTTCCTAGCACAAGCCAGCAGGAGAAAATCTTTATTTATTTTTTCCCTTCTCAAAATCACATCATGGACAGGCAGTAGTCTTCCCTAATCAGTCTTGCATTTAATCTGACCATTTAGATAGAGAAGTTGACACAAATATCACAATTTATGCATTCTTTCATTATTCTATTGTCTGTACCACATCACTGGTACATGCTGTTCCTTGTAACCTCATATAAGGTAAGAACTAACCCTTTGCATGTATAAAGAAGTCATAATAAGACTTCACAAATGTTTTAAGGTGATAGGACTGATGATGCTGACAGTTTAAAACTTCTAAACCCAAGGAATTTGATGATTCTTTTTACAAGGGCAACAGGAATCAACTTGGGGATTACAAACGAGTTCATCTTGCCCTTGTCCAATGAGAGTCAAGGGTGTGCTAAATTGAGAATTGATTAACTAGGTAAGGGAAGAAAATAATCCACAGCAAAGGAACTTATTTTTAAAAGAAGTGACAAATGGGCTTCCCAAAGTCAAACTGGAGATCTATTCTTCCTAACAATTTTTCATTCCCTTTGACTGAGAAATGCCTTTGAGAGGTAGTGCAAAGTTTCATCATTTTCAGAAAACAGAATCTTACACAGGAAACCTATTAATTCTGGAGAGGAGATCAAGATATGGACTGAAAATACCCCTTGTTCAAGTCCACAAGGGACTTAATCTGTTGCCTTTTCTTTTCTATGCTGACTCTAGTACTTCTGGTAATGGTCCCAAGATTCAAAAGCTAGGGACCCACTGCACATATTTCCTAGGTCAGGTATACATGTTTTATTAGGCTGAGTTTGGGGACTTTAGATTATGGCATAAATCTCAGAAAGCCTAATGACAGTGGAGGGCTAGGCTTAATGGAGGATTGTTTGCTCTCTTAGTCTTTGAAATAATTACATCCTACCAAGAAAGGAAAACAAAAACAACTGCCAGAAATATGAAATGAACTGTCCTGGTTACAAAAACATGGAATCCAAACTGAGAGGGTAAAATTGAAAGGTCCAAGTGAATGACTCACCTGTAAATCTTGTAAATTGGACTCAAATTTCCAGTTTCTTCTCCTTTAAGCCATATTGAACCCCAATGCCAAAGGAACCCTTTCTAAAACACACACCTAACCAGAATGCTGTTGTATATAGGAACCTTCAGTAACTCCCCATTGCTTCCAGGATAAAACTTAATTCCATAGGCTGGCATTTAAGACCCCTCGCAACTTGACTAACCCTGAGGGATGCATGAGGCTAATGAACACTCCTAGATAAGGTAGGAATCATAGTAAAATGTAATTAGGAAACAGCCAACAAAAAATAAAAATATAAGAGAACCAAAAAAATATTAATATGTGAGTTTTAAGTTAATATGAGACCTATAAGGATCTTTATGTTCAGTTCAGTGAGTTCACTGCTTTCACCTACCTTCCAAAGTCTATTGTACATTATTTTCTTTAATGGAATCCAGTCAATGACAATCCTGTCAGACTGACCGATTGACTGGCACTCCTTTTCCCATCTTACTATCTGGTTTCAGCATTTATTTCATGTGCCTTCCCTTGTAAACTCAAGTAAGGCAAAAATTGACTAATTCAGAGAATGTATCAGGGAGCCATATTTAGACTTCAAAAGTGAAGGTGAGAGGATGATGATGACATTCTCAAATCTCCTAAAACAAGGAAATTAATGATTCTTTTTGCAAGGTGCAAAAGGAATCCACCTGGCAATTCCACCAAGTTCATTGTGTTCTTGGTCCAATAAAAAGCAAGGATATACCAAAGTGAAAATGGATGACCTTTCCTCTGAAGCTCATTTCGTGCATCATAAGAAGTCTTACCGTTAAGTGATGAATTAGATAGAGGTGTGGGCTGAGAGTCCAGAAAACTCCAGTTCAAATCTGCCTTTAGTTACTCATTAAATGTGTGACCTTGACCAAGTCACTAAACTCTGTTTGACTCAGGTTTCCGCATCTGTAAAATGGGGATAATAGCACCTCCTTCCTTGGGCAATTAGGAGAATAAGATGAAATAACTGTAAAGTGTAATGTAAACTTTATAGCACTATATAAATGCTAGCTATTACTATTCCAGAATAATACTTGTTAAATTATATTGAGCATATCCATTTTTAATAATGTTTGTCCTTTGTTCTTGAAGAAGACCATGACAGCAGGGAGGCAATGCCATGACAAGCATGTGAAATGGCTGTGAGTGAGGGGGTCTATGCTATGTCACCAGCCTCACTTTCTCCTCCGGAGCCATCTGGGTTCAGTGGCCAGATAGGAATCAGGATGACTAGAGATGGCCCTGGATGTGGGGCAAGCAGGCTGAAGTGACTTGCCCAAGGTCACCCAGCTAGGAAGTAGCAAGTGACTGAGGCCACTGTCTTCTGACTCCAAGGTCAGTGCTCTATCCACTGTGCCACCTGTTGTGAATGCTGTGCTGCCATAGGAATCTAGGAATCAAACAGTTGCCAATTTGTCATGAATCTGATATATTTCACTACAAACTCCTAGAGAGATAGAACTCATGTGGAGCTACCCCTGGGGGAAGGAGAGGTTGTTGAAATCTCTTCCTGGATAACTGAACTGAAGGACATGAACTAATTATGGCTCATGCCAATCTCTAAGACACAAGGAATACTAGTTGAGTTCTAAAACCGCTAGATGACTTTAAGCTACTGGGTAGGCCAGGATAAGATCCCAAGGACACCATACCAAAATGGACATGAGGTATGTGAATAATCCCTTCCCCTTAAATTTTTTTTAGGTTTTTGCACGGCAAATTGGGTTAAGTGGCTTGCCCAATGCCACACAGCTATGTAATTATTAAGTGTCTGAGGCTAGATTTGAACTCAGGTACTCCTGACTCCAGGGCTGGTGCTCTATCCATTGCGCCACCTAGCTGCCCCTCCCCTTAACTTTCCAAGGGTATTCAAAACTTATGTGGTCTCTTTTCCAAGGTTCTTGAAACTGAAAATGACCTAGGTCTAGTCTAGGTTTCCTTGAGATATTTTTATCAGGTGACACAATCCCCCCTTCCCCATACCTCTATCTTATACCTACCCAGGAGCCCTGAGTAAGAGTACTCTGGACCCTAAATTAGGGTCCAGAAAAAAATATTTCTCCTCTCAAGTCAGAATAGGCCAGGATACAGTCAGTTTAATGACCAAGGATCAAATGAGTATTTTTGACCTCAAAATTACTGTGTTTCAGGTGACTATTTTTTTTAATAATCTATGTGCTTTGTTTTACCTAGCAACCAAAATATTCTTTAAGGTTTTTTTTTTTTTTTTGCAAGGCAAATGGGGTTAAGTGGCTTGCCCAAGGTCACACAGCTAGGTAATTATTAAGTGACTGAGGATTAGATTTGAACTCAGATATTCATGACTCCAGGGCCAGTGCTCTATCCACTACTCCACCTAGCTGCCCCCAAAAAATTCTTTTTAAAAAAGTACTCTTTTGACAGAAACAAGAGTAGAGATTATATTGAATAATTTAATGATAATTATACAGCAATACCTATTGATAATAATTTCTAGGCAAACTCAATAGAGAAGAATTAAAAATAAATTTGTTATATTTAAGGAAACAGCAAAACATATTTTTAAAAGATATGTAACCAGGCAACTGCCTAGGTGTTGACATGTATGCCAGGTCCTATAATAACTTGTACATCAACCTTCTACTCCTGATGGCAACTTAAATCCTTCAAAGGACTGCTCTAGATTAAAGAAAATCTAGAATACCATTAAGGAGGGCAGACCCATGAGTGTTAACATAGGAGTCTCTTCACAGATAGAGGAACAGCAATGACGACAGATAAGTTTAATTATCATTTTCCCTTTGTTTGTAAGGTCCCTGATCGTGATCAAAATCTAGCAAGAGTATACACACGTACATATGGTTATGTGATGATTTTTTTCCTAGTAAAGGTCCATGAAATATACATTTCCAATACTCGATTTTTGTATTTTGATATAGTAATGATTTAGATGACATGGTATTTCTCCATGTGTTTGCACAATAGTCGAAGAGCTCAGCACAAGGTAAGAATGGAACGACTGGAAGTAGTGAATCATGTAAAAATCAAGAAAAATGGATACTCAATAAAACTGTCTTACCTCACAGACTGACTCCCCCAGGAAAGCAAATAGCCAATTAGGGGAGGAGCCCATTGAATCCAATTCACTTTTTTTGTACTGGAGTAGAAAGCGATTCCTGCCAAGTCACTAGCTATCTAACTAGGAAAAACCAATAAGTGATGTTGGGATAGCATATTAGGCTTTCAAAAAAGTAATCTAGGACATTCTTTCATTTTATCTTTATAACAATCTCCTAGATAATGTTGTCATGACCCTTTTTTCCTTTCAAAGAGGAGAAAATGGCAGCTTAGAAATGACCTGCTATATAGGGGGTCCCAGCAATAGGAAGCAACAAACCCGAGATTTGAATCCAAGACTTCTCCCTGCAGATCTGGGCTTCTGTCTACTGCTTCTTTCATTCTCAACCTTTTATGTATCTAAGCTATGTGCATGTTATTTTCCCCATTGGACCACTGGACCCTGATTTTGCCTTTCTTTGCATCTGGGGCCTGGTTCATAGTAATTTGTGCTTACCAAGTGATGATACATTGCCCCCTGAGTCCAGCCCTGAAATTTTAAAAAAGATATGCCAATCTTAAGTTCTTTATAGACAAGACTTAGAGCCCTTTTAATCCTTTCTCTAAAGGCAAGTTCAAAGGGTTCCTTGCTTTCATTACTTTATGTCTGCCCTTGTCTGTCACTATGATAATATAGTGAACCTCGAAGGTTCCTTCTAGAAGACTGACCCCTGTGTCTGTAGCAATGCCACAGGGTTCTAAATAGTGAGTAGCCACTTGGCTATCAGTTAAAGCAGAGGTCCCCCAAGCCCTTCTCTGGGTCTGGGGGAGGGGAAGGAGGCTTTCCGTCTTTCCCTTATCTACTTCTATTCCTCCAATCTCCCTCCTCTGTGCCTCCCACTCCAGTTCTCCAAGTTTGCCCACCTGGTCTACAACAGCAGGCTACCTCTCCAAGCCAGAGCCTTGACAGCTGGTACACAAAGACAGGTGGGAAAGGAGTGGTACCCAAGGGGTCAGAGAGGCATTCCTCCTTTATAATACTCTGAGCCAAGAGTTCCAGCCTGGGGCTCCTACTTATGTTCTCTGACCAGTCAAGGTAGGGCGTAAATAAAATATTCAAGAATCAGCATGTTCTAAAATACAGGAATATAAAATAAGCAGAAGACTCAGCAATCTGCCAGATTCTTGATGGAAATATAGTTTTTAAAAATAGAGAGGTTTTCTTGAGAGAAGGCAAAAACTAGGAAAAAGTCTCCTTGACTGAAAATGGACCAGAGAGAAAGGTATGTGAGTAAAAGGAAGAAGGAGGCAATTTACCTAGAGACCCTCCTCTACACATAAATAAAACCTAGGATGCTCTTCCCTCAATTCGGAAAGCTACATTTGCATGTATTAAATAAATAAAACTATGTCACAAGCAGAGAAAAATTACAGGAATAACTGAATAATATAACATGTAATTTGAAAGGGTCTGCCCCAAAGCCCTATTTGGAGATACTTTTGATCATTATCCTGATGTTATGGAAAAATATAAGCCATTTTTAGGAGACATGTCAATTCAGTATTAAGAATGCTAACGATACTAAAAGGAATAGGCATTACCATCATTCACCCTGATCTTCAAAACGGTTAGCCAGAGAGAAATAAGATGTTCCTGGCAAATTGCTCACATCAACCAGAGAACTGGGCCTCTTCAGTTAAAAATGAATGTAAAATATTTACATATAAAGAATTTCTAAATTTTTTTGCCTGTGGTAATAAAGACAGAAGAGGTCATATTGACTGTATTACTATAGAGGCAAGTATTTTCATAATCACCCTTGGAAGATTCAATGATCTTCAGATGAATAATTTAATTAACCTAAAAAGCATAACATTTGATTTTAGAGAAAGTAGATAAAATGCTGGACAGGGGATTTGAACTTTAAATAATAATAATTTCATTAGTTATTATAGCTAGACAGAGAAATTATTATAAGCAGTGCTAATTGGCCCCAAAGCTATTCAGAAATTGATCCAATGATCATTTACCAGGACACTTGGGATTTGGCAGCAGTAATTCCAAGGATAGAAAATTTATTGCTGATAATATAGCATGACCTCAGGATGAAAGGTTTATATGTATGAATCTTATATGTTAAGAAATAACCAAGAACCAAGAACCAAGAAACTGAGAATGAGCACTGAACCAAGGTGAAAACAGTAAGAATATTAGTAGCAACAGATGCGATGCTCTGAACCATACTCATATTTTGATTTTGAATTTTTACAAAACTATATAAAATATGTTTTAAGATAAAATGCCTTAACTATGCCTATACTTAAATAATCTCAAAAGTATTTTTAAAAACACTGGAGTCAGGGGCAGCTAGGTGGCACAGTGGATAGAGCACCTACCCTGGAGTCAGGAGTAACTGAGTTCAAATCCGGTCTCAGACACTTAATAATGATCTAGCTGTGTGACCTTGGGCAAGCCACTTAACCGCATTGCCTTGCAAAAACTAAAAAACAAAAACAAAAAAAAAAGTTTTGAGTTCACTCATAAAGATCAGAGACTATAGGGAACTGATGATACTGCTTATCAGGAAGGTGTGGAAAATCAATGGTAAATTAATCAATGCCTTGGAAAAGTCCAACCAAGAAATCAGATGAGTATCTGTAGTACTAAATGAACAATGTAAGTCATCTAGAGAAAATGGAAAGAAAATAATGTGGCATAATCTCATAGAGGTGGAGAAGAAAAAATTATTAATCTTGGGATTCTAGATCTAGAACTGAAAAAGACCTGAGACCATCTAAAGCTCAGGGTTGTCAATAGACTTGCCCAAGGTAATCGAGTCACTAAATGTCAGAAGGTGAATTTTGTTTCAGATCTGCTGATTCCAGAGTCAGTGTTCTTTCCGCTGTACCATACTTCCTTTTTTTATCTTGGAAGATCCAGATTATGGGAAAATAATTTTACATTTCCTATCATGAGAAATTTTAATAATAAAAGTAGAGAAACTTAATGACAATTGTATGAAAGGATTAGGCAACCCCCAAAGTAGCATTTAAAGATGAAGATGTCTTAAAATATGGACTTTTTTCTTCCCCCTAAAATAATAAGGCCTACTAAAAAACTGAAGTACAATCAAGGAATGATTACCAGAAGAGACTTAAAAATTGCTGGTAAATTGAGTGGTATTTTGGAGAAAATCAATGAGGAAATTCTTTTTTTATTTAGGTTTTTGCAAGGCAAATGGTGTTAAGTGGCTTGCCCAAGGCCACACAGCTAGGTAATTAAATTAAGTGTTTCAGACCAGATTTGAACCCAGGTACTCCTGACTCCAGGGCTGGTGCTTTATCCACTACACCACCAAGCCGTCCCCAATGAGGAAATTCTTAGGAAACTTGTATCCATGGCTAAATATTATAAACAACATTAATAGAGAAAAATAAAAAACAAGAGATTTCTTTAAGATTGATATAAAACACTTATTGTACTTGGAGATTCTAGGGCATAATTTTTCTAGGGAGTGAGGTTTCACATGGAAGTTTCATGTCTAAATGAAAATAAATACTACTCACTCATGTATGAAGGGATTTGCCCATCTCAAAAGGCATGCATTTAGATAAAGATATGTCAAAAACTTTTTTTGAGCTTGAAAAAATATTCAAAATATTTTTTTAGGCAAGGCAAATGGGGTTAAGTGGCTTGCCCAAGGCCACACAGCTAGGAAATTATTAAGTATCTGAGGCTGGATTTACACTCAGGTACTCCTGACTCCAGGGCCAGTACTCTATTTACTGTGCCATCAATGTATTTTTTTTCTTTTTTTGGCTTTGGCAAGGCAAATGGGGTTAAGTGGCTTACCCAAGGCCACACGGCTAGGTAATTATTAAGTGTCTGAGGCCGGATTTGAACTCAGGTCCTCCTGACTCCAGGACCAGTGCCTTATCCTCTGCGCCACCTAGCCACCCCATCATCAAAGTATTTTTTTTAAAGAAAAAGTAAAGAAACTTTAAAACAAACACTGTTTTATAGAAACATTGGATGAGACTAAAAGTATGGATGAAACACTTACCATTTCTGCTTACCAGAAATAACTTGAAAAATAACTGATGAGCTCATTAATATCTAAGAAAGACCTATGAAGAAATTTAAATGGTTGACTATGAGTATCATAAGCATAAAAAAGGAAGAAAAGATCTTACTATTTATGGAGGCAGCTAAGTGGCACAGTGAATAGAGCACCGGCCCTGGAGTCAGGAGGACCTGAGTTCAAATCCGACCTCAGACACTTACTAATTACCTAGCTGTGTGACCCTGAGTAAGTCACTTAACCCCATTGCCTTGCAAAAAAACCCATAACAATACTTTTCATGAAAAAGCAAGATCTAGTATCTAGATTCCAAAAGAACATTTTTCCATGTTAGTTTTGCAGATACAGAGAAACCTACTAAATAGTGGAAGGGAGTGGTCAGTGACTAACCACGTTTAAAGATGTAGACAACTTAAAAGCCTAATTATGCTTCAATTAAATAAAAAATTATTTAGTGATTGTGCTTTTTTTAAAAAAAAGCAGCGTAGCATAGTGGAAGCACCAGAACTATTGGCAAATTGATTGCCTTTCATTCCAGGCATGATTAGAAAATTCATAGTTTACTGGTGCTCTGGACAGAGACAACCAGGAAAATTCCAAGGCTTAATTATATAAGAAAAAAAGCAGAGAAGAGGGGGTGAGAAGAATTTAGCACAAGCTCATTAAAACTCAAGAAAAACGGGGCGGCTAGGTGGCGCAGTGGATAGAGCACCGGCCCTGGAGTCAGGAGTACCTGGATTCAAATCCGGCCTCAGACACTTAATAATTGCCTAGCTGTGTGACCTTGGGCAAGCCACTTAACCCCACTGCCTTGCAAAAAAAGTCAAGAAAAAATGACTTTGATCTTGAGAGCCTCAAGGTGCTAGGAAACAATTTTTTTTTTTTTACTTTTTTAAGAGAATAAAAGTTACAATACTAAAATTAAAGTAGAGGAAATCTATTCCATAGAATGATGTATAAAGGAATTAGTTAATGTTCAATAGAGTAGTGAAAGAAGAAGATAACTTAAAATGATGTATAAAGGAATTAGTTAATGTTCAATAGAGTAGTCAAAGAAGAAGATAACTTAAAAATGTGGTTCTACAAAGACCAAAGACTATTACCTTCAATTTAGAAAAAAAAATTATCTTATTAGGTAATTCTGCTATCTCTTATACTTTTTTTTGCAAGGCAAGCGGGGTTAAGTGACTTGCCCAAGGCCACACAGCTAGGCAATTATTAAGTGTCTGAGGCCGGATTTGAATCCAGGTACTCCTGACTCCAGGGCCGGTGCTCTATCCACTGCGCCACCTAGCCGCCCCTATCTCTTATACTTTATCTTTCTTCCTTAAGGATATGATTTCTCTCTCATCACACTCAATCTGGCTCAGTGTATACCATGGAAACAATGTAAAGACTTACAGATTGCCTTCTGTGGGGGGTGGGGGAGGGAAGCAAGAATGGGGGAACAATTGTAAAAGTCAAAATTAATAAAATCTTTCTAAAAATGCATGGTTCTACTGCAACAAAAGTATTTTATTAAAAAGAAAGAAAAAAGTAGGGTATACTGGAATACCAAGTAATAAAGGGAAACTGATTATTCTCTTTACCAAGAATGACTCAAAAATCAGTGGTAATTTTTTATTACTAATTTGGTGAAAGATAGCACTTGATTGTAAACTGATTAGTGTATTGCAAAGAGCCAATTAGAAATTCTCAATATTACTTGCTGAACTATTTAAAAAGAATAAAAAGAAAAAAGGAAGAAAACATTAGCATGATCACATGAAACTTAAAAAGAAACACTAATTGGCCTTAGAAGGATCTTAATTTCATGAAAATCTCCTACTGGCTATCATATAAAGGGTTTCTATCATATATGGAAGTTGAAAAAATAGAATGATTTTCATATGAAGGTATCATTCAGTGATCAACAAAATGAAGATGTGTTAAATATACATTTTTATGTCCATAAAATCCAAAGCATTTGAAGAATAGAGTAATGCAAAAAGAAAGAGCTGAAAATACAGATGTAAAACTATCCATACTTATTTGGAATGGCCAGCAAAATTACAGGTTAATTCATTAGTAGTTAAAAGGGATCCAACCAAGAAATTCACTACTGGCTCTCTGTAGGTTTCTGAATTCTATAATGAACACAGACAGAAAAAAAGGAAAGAAAAGTATTTAGTAAGATCTCAAACAAGTTTATATGAAAGACATATGGATCTTAGGTACATCTACACACTAAAAAATAATTTTCAATTCTCTCTAATACTGAAATTCTATATCATGAGCAAGAATAGACAATTTACGGAAATCTTTATAAAGGCATTGAACAGGTTCCAATTGAATGCTCAAAAACAGAGACTGTTTAAAAATATGAAGGTCTTCAGAACCAGAAAAACTGTATACCCTAACAGCAACATAGGAGCGATGATCAAACTTGATGGACTCTTTCATTCCATCAGTGCAACAATCAGGGACAATTTTGCGCTATCTGTGATGGAGACTACCCTCTGTATCCAGAGAAAGAGCTGCGGAGTTTGAACAAAGACCAAGGACTATTCCCTTAAATTTAGGGGAAAAAACTGTTATCTCATTTTGTAATTTTGCTATCTCTTATACTTTATGTTTCTTCCTTAAAGATATTATTTCTCTCTCATCACATTCAACTTAGGTCAATGTATACCATGGAAATAATGTAAAGATGAACAGACTGCCTTCTGTGGGGGGGGGAAGTAATAATAGGGGGAAAAACTTGTAAAACTCAAAATAAATAAAATCTTTCTTAAAAAATAAAATAAAAATAAAAATATGAAGCTCTTCTAAAAATAAAGTGTTTTTTTTAAAGAAACACAGAAATTGAGGGAATGCCCAACAATTGGGGAATGGCTGAACATATGGTATATATCGATGATGGAGTACTATTGTTCTATAAGAATCCACGAGTGGTCAGATTTAGAGAAGCATAGAAAGAATTAGATGAACAGATTTGGAGTGAGGGACATAAAAACAAGAGAATATTGGGCACATTAACAACAACATTGTGAGTTGATTATCTGTGAGATGCAGCTCCTCTCAGCAGTTCAGAGAGCTAGGACAGCTCTGGGAGATTTGTTATGTACAATGCCAACCACATCCAGATGGGGTCAGTGGAACACAGAATCTGAACTTAAACTATGTTCACTTTCTTAAAACTTCTGTTTTGATTTTTCTTTTATCTCTTAGTTTACCTTCTTTTCCCTTAGTCCTAATTTATTTTACACAAAATGATTAATATGTATGTTAAACACCAATGTACATGTACATGTACACTCTTATCAAATTTTTCTCCCCCAAGGAGAGGGTGTAGGGAAGGGAGGGTAGCAGAAAAATGTATAACTTAAAAGTTTGGAAATAGATGAATGCTGAAAAATAACCACAGCATGTAATTGGAAAAATAAAAATAAAATATCAATAAAGAAAAGAAACACACATAGAACGGCCACGTTGATGAGGGAATCAAGTCCTTTTGTCTCTCCTTCATTCTCGAAGAAGACTGTGACATCATGTGATGCCAGGACATGAATTGGATGGAGTGAAAGGGAGCTGTGCTAATTCACCAGCCTCACTTTCTCCTCTAGAGTCATCTGGGTCCAATGGTCAGATATGAATCAGTATGACAGGAGATGATCCTGGAGGTGAGGCAGTCAGGCCACACAGATTTTAAGTGTCTGGGGCTGGATACGAACTCCCCTCCTCCTGACTCCAAGGCCAGTGCTCTATCCACTGCATTAGAAGGAATGAGCAAACATAGATTAATGTATTAATACTGTGAATTTGTATTTCTGGCTGTTTTTTTTTAATTTATTTATTCAAGGCAATGGGGTTAAGTAACTTGCCCAAGATCACGCAGCTAGGCAATTATTAAGTGTCCAAGACTTGATTTGAACTTAGGTACTCCTGACTCCAGGGCTGGTACTCTATCCACTGCACACTTAGCTGCCCCCCTGACTAAACATTTTTAAGTAGCACAAGGAGAAAGACAATGAAAGAAAAATAAAACAATCTCCAATGTCGAAATTTCCAAAAAATACTTTTTATCTTGGAAGAATCTAGATTCCAAGAACTAGTTTTTGATTGACTGCTCCTACAAGTTTGCAGAGAAATGCAAACAGAAATAAAATACTGATTTCATGTGAAAGGAATGGTCAGTGTCCAATGTAGCATTTAAAGATGAAGATGTGTTAATAAATTTACACTTCAACTAATGGCAAGCATTTAAAATGACAAAATGGTCTATAATCAATCAATTCATAAAGACTTATTAGGTGTCTACCTTGTGTCTACCAGACACTGAGATAAGCAATAAGAATACAAAAAGAAGAACCAGTCCTTGCCCTTAAGAAACTTATTTAATCGAATGAGGGATACAGCATGCATACAAATAAATAAAAAGCAAATCACATGCAGGAGAAGTAGAGAATAATTAGCAGAGAACAGTTAATTATTTAGTAATAGCTTTAAGATGAGTTGCAGGTTTCCTGGAGATGGTGGAATTTTAATTAGTTCTTGAAGGAAACTAGGAGGTTAGTGGAATAGAGGAGGAAGAGCATTTCCAGATAATGGGGACCAAAACCAGGGTCTTGTTTGTGGATCGAGCAGGAGGCCAGTGTCAATGGATAGAAGAATACATGGTGTGGGGTAAAGCATAAAAAAGACTGTTAAGGTAGGAGAGGCACTAGGTTATGAAGGGTTTTGAAAGGGCTGAAACAAGCAAACTTGTGATTTAGGAAAATCATTTTTGTTGTACTTTGTTTTCAAAGAGACCCCAAATGACATCACAATATTAGAATGATGTTACAGTGTTTCCAACTGTGTCTGATCAGATCAATATAAATTCATAATGTTCTACCCCAGGATGGACAGAAGCAGTCTACGTGAGCATTTGGGGTGGATTCTCTAAATTTATACATCTCATGTTTCTTTTGAGCTACTTCAGTTCTTCCTTCTCATAGAACTCAGCACCCTCCCTGATGAGGGTACCTCATGCTGGGCAGTCTTGGGCAAGTGCTCCCCATGTCACATAATCGATTACAAAGTTATTTTCATAAAAATATTTATTTAAGGCAATGGGGTTAAGTGACTTGCACACAGCTAGGTCACACAGCTAGGCAATTATTAAGTACCTAAGGTTGGATTTTAATTTGGGTCCTCCTGGCTGCTGGGCTGGTGCTCTATCCATTGCATCATCACCCTTATTTCAAAGTTCTTAGGAGAGATCTTGAAGGTGTCCTTGTATTGTTTTTCCTACCATGTGATGCTTTGTTTAATGGGTTCTCTGTAAAATAGTCGTTTAGGTAAGTTTACTTTTGGCATTCAAGCAAAGAAGCCAATCTATCAGACCGTGCTCTCTGCAATAGAGTCTGATTGCTTGGCAGTTTAGCTCAAGAAAAGAACTCAGAATCTAATACGTTGTTTTTTGCCAGGTGATCTTCAGAATATCCCTGAGACAATTCAGATGAAAGCAATTGTTTTCTTTTTTTTTCTTTTTTCTGATCTTAAATAAAACAAGCATTTCCATAACAAAGTAGAATGGAAAAAAATAGAGGTACCTGAAACTAGAGATTTATTATGTAGAACTTGCTAATCATTTTAAATATGCAACAGTTACCATATAACATTTCCCCCTCTCTGTGCCCTTGCCCTTAGAGATGGCTGCCATTAGGCACAGTTGTTTCTCTGGAAGCAAACAGTATGTTACTTCATAAGATCTCTCTTTTTTTAAAGGTTTTTGCAAGGCAAATGGGGTTAAGTGGTTTGCCCAAGGCCACACAGCTAGGTAATTATTAAGTGTCTGAGGCTGAATTTGAACTCAGGTCCTCCTGACTCCAGGGCCAGTGCTCTATCCACTGTGCCACCTAGCCGACCCCCTTCATAAAATCTTTGAAGTTAATTTGGGTATTTAGAATAGATTGACAAGTTCATTCAAAAGTGATTTTAAGACATTACTGTTGTTACTGAAAGCAACATTGTCTTGGTTCTTACTCATTTCACTCTTCATTATTTCATGAAAGTCTTTCCATGTTTTTTTCTAAGATCATCAAGCTCATCATTTCTTAGAGAAAATCATGAACAATTACCATAATTTGTTTCTCCATTCCTCAATTGATGAACATTCTCACAATTCCCCCTTTTTTGCCACTACAAAGAGAAATGCTATACAGCTGTGTTTGTGGTGGCAAAGAATTGGAAATCAAGAGGATGTCCATCAATTGGGAAATGGCTTAAAAAACTGTGGTATAAGAATGTCATGGAATCACAATTGTTCTGTTAGAAACCAGGAGGGATGGGAATTCAGGGAAGCCTGGAGGGATTTGCATGAGCTGATGCTGAGCGAGATGAGCAGAACCAGAAGAACACTGTACACCCTAACAGCAACGTGGGGGTAATGATCAACCTTGATGGACTTGCTCATTCCATCCGTGAAACAAACAGGGACAATTTTGAGGTATCTGCGATGGACAATACCATCTGTATCCAGAGAAAGAATTGTAGAGTTTGAACAAAGACCAAAGACTATTACCTTCAATTTAAAAATAGTTGTCTTATGTACTATGTAATTTTGCTTTTATTTTATTTTTTCCTCTAGGATAGGATTTTTCTCTCAACCCATTCAATTTTGATCAATGTATAGCATGGAAACAATGTAAAAAGTAACAGAATGCCTTCTGTAGGAGGGGGTGGGGGAAGGGAAGCAAAATTGGGGGAAAATTGTAAAATTCAAAACCTTACAAAAAATAATAGGGAGAAACTACTATTATATATAATTGGAAAACAAATAAAATATTTATATTTAAAAAAGTGGGCTGCTATAAATATTTTAAAACAAGCAGATTCTTTTCCTTTTCCCCTAAATATCTTGGAAAACAGACCTAATGTGGTATTTTTGGGTCAAAGGGAGTGATTCAGCTTTCAGCCATGGAGCTTAGGTATACTGTCCATATTTCACAGTCATACAGCAATGAGGTCAGCACAACGGCTCTGTATACCTCTAGTTTGCTAGTCAGTCTAATACCACTTTTTTCCTGACACTTTCCTCCAGAGCCTCCAGAACACTGAGTTAACTTTGGCAAGGTGTTCAACGACCTCGTTATCAATGTGTATATCCCTGAATAGTATACTGTGAAGGTTAGTGAACTTATCCACAGTATTCAGAATTTTTTCAGTTACACTAATTAATGGTTTCACATATGGTGTGGTTCTGGCTTGTGGAGCACCTATCTTTTCTTGGTGTTAATTGTTAGGCCAAAATGAGCCCAAGCAGCATAGAATCGATCCATATTTTGCTGCCTCTCAGCTTCAGAGGCTGCATTGAGAAATCATATACCAACTCTTCCTCCACTTTGGTCTTGGTTTATATAGCCTTTTCAAGTTCAATTTCAAATTTCCCATTTCAGTTTTCAAGTACAATTTAACCATATGTGTGTCAGCTGACCTTGGTGCCGTATTTGTTCTCACTGATGGCATCTGACAACATTGCCGAAAACATCATTCTAAAAAGCATGGAAACAAGCGCATAATCTTTCTTCACTCCATTGGTGATTGAGAATTCGTTTTAGTGGTTGAATGGAAAGTGAACTAGCATAGGGAGAGCCTTGAGATAGACAAACCCATCTGAAGAGTCCTGAAATAATTCATATGTGAGATATTAGAATGGGGCCAGGGTCAGAGAAGAGAAGGAGATATATTCAAGAGGTGTTGTAAAGGTGAACTTGATTGACATTAGCTACAGACTGGTTAGGGGGGAGTGAGAAAAGAGAAGAAGCCAGGATGACTCCCACGCCGCTAATCTGAGGAGCTAGGAGGATGGTGTTTCCCTCTTTAGTAACAGGTAAGAGGAGAGAGGAAGGGAAGGATTTAGAGAGAAAGATAATTAGTTCCATTCTGATCATCTATATAAAAAGTAGACCTGAACATGTGGGTTCAGCATTTTCCCTGTTTATCAGAACTGGTTCTCAAATCACTGATGAATTAATTAGTTTTAAGAAGAAAGCCAACATAGAACTTTTTTTGTGAACTGAATTCTATCAGCATCACTGGAAGAAAAAAAAGAGGAAAAAAGGAATTTCGGATAATTTCATGGAAGTTGACTAGACCCATAACTGATCTTGAAACCAACTAAATTCCAAGAAACAATTTTTTCATTGGCAATCATACTGAAGTTTTTCTTTAAATGCGAGTAGAAAAAAATCTCCTGACTTGGAGGAACAGAATGATCAATTTCTAATAGAATGTTTGAAGATGAAGATTACTTGAAAATATGTAGGACTTCAATCAAAAGTATTTAAAAATAAATAATCAATAATGCATTGTGGGAAGAGTCATTCATGTGGGAGGATTTCTCTGCTGTTTACCAAGAATTTTTTTTTTTAGTTTCTGCAAGGCAAATGGCTTACCCATGGCCACACGGCTCAGTAATTATTAAGTGTCTGAGGGAGGATTTGAACTTAGGTACTCCTGTTGCCAGGGCCGGTGCTCTATCCACTGCGCCACCTAGCAACCCCTATGTTTACCAAGAATTTCTAGGAAAAACACAGGTTAATTTATTAATACAATGAAACCAGCTAGCCAGGAAATCCCCAAATTAACTTATTTGATTGGCTAAACTATTTAAACAGCATAAAGAGAGGAGTACAAGTGGATAGTGCATCAGGCCTGAAGTCAGGAAGACAAGTTCAAATGTAGCCTCAGACATTATTAGCCATGTAACCCTGGGCAAATCATTTAACCCTGTATGTTTCAATTTTCTCAACTATAAAATAAGCTGGAGAAGGAAATGACAAATCACTCCAGTGCCTTTGCCAAGAAAATCCCAAAAGGGATGGTGACGAGAGACACAACTAAAGAACAACAAACAAGAGGAGAAATAGAGTGTTGGTAAAAAATATTGACTTGTCTTAGAAGCCTCTTGATACTAAGTGGATGTTTCATTTCTAAATCTAAATAAATAGAGAAATTAAACCAATTTTATATTCTGGAACTAATCAATTTTCAAAAATAGTATTTAAAGTTGAAGATGTTTTAGAATGTGCTTTTACTTCATCACAATGAAAATTATTTCCTAAAAAAGATTTAGTAGATATTCTTGCTTACCAGGAATCTACCTGGTAAATACTCCTTGCCAGGCAGTGAGTCAGCTGAGTAATTTTCTAACAAACTTTTCTAATAAAATTATCTGAATTGGATAAACTACATTAGCATAGAAAAGAAATAATGAATTTTTAGCAAGAGTTCATGGAAGCTGACAAGCAATACAATGATCTAGAAACTATCTGGGAGAGAATTTTCAATTGGCTATCATATTAAAGGTTCAAGTCCAACTGGATGTAAAATAGCCCACTTACTTGTCTGTATAGGAAGTAAAGATGAAAGAACTTTAAAATATATTTATACTTAAAATAAGTTTTTAAAAGAAACAATTAGGCTATATTGGAAGAGATGGTACAGTGTTGTATACTAGCCAATAAATACAGAAACTTATAAAGATGTTATCAAGATGTGAAGAAATCGTGCTCTTAGCACCATCTAGAGTTCAATGAAAAATTTTCCATTCTCTATCATAAATCTCTATGTCCAAATGGATATTAAGAAAAGCTGACTCTTATATGATGAGAGTAGGTATTGTTGGAGTTTTGAGATTAAAATATTTTAAAACATGTTCTCACTTAAAGGCATATGTATTCTTTCAAAGAAAGAAATGACAATGTATACCAGAAGATAGTAGCATATGGTGGAAGGAATCACTTTTTATCACAAATGACTGAAAAAAAAAATCAATGGTGAACTGACTAGCATTGAGAAGCCAAAGGATGTATCCTCAGCAATGTTTTAATAATGACTGGATGATGTAAGCAGAAAGAGAGAAAAGAAAAAAATGAATTTAATATGATCTCATGTGGGAGAGCAAGAATTATTGTTCTTGGAAAGAAATTTCTGTTGTTTATTATAGGGGAATTTTATATTTAAGCAAAAATTAAAGAAAAGCTACTGATTTTGTATGTGACAGCTATAAAGTCTCCAAGGTAAAGCTACCTTAAAATATTTGGCTCAAGCAAAATCAAAATAGATATAACCCAGCCCTTGCCAAAAATGGAAAGAAAATCACTGGTAAATTCTTTGGAACTTGCAAAAGTCAAACAAAGAAGTAGCAAAAGCAGAAAATAATGAAAAAACATAATTTATTGATTTTTCAGGAGTTTTATTTGTTTTTAATAAACATTTATTTTTCTCCCACTAATCCCCCAAACAATTTTTAAACATTTTTTTAAAATGAAAAACAAAACCTTCATAAAAAATATGCATGGTCCAGTAAAACAAGTTCCCACATTGTCTCTCTCCATATCTATCTCCATATCTATCTCCATATCCATATCCATATCCACATATCCACATATCCACATATCCACATATCCACATATCCACATATCCACATATCCACATATCTATATCCATATCTATATCTATATCTATATCTATATCTATATCTATATCTATATCTATATCTATATCATCTATATCTATCTATCTATATATATATAATTGTATATTTCCATATGTATGCATGTATTTATGGCTGTATGGGTGTATATATGTATAAATATCACATATACTAAATATATATATATGCAAACTGAATTTTAAGTCTATACCTTTCTTTGGCAGAAGGCAGGTAAAGGTGATTCAGCTTCAGTCCTTTGTTTCATTGAACTAGAGTTTTAAAGTCTTTCAGAGTTTTTTTTCTCTATAATATTTTTTTCATTGTATAACTTATTCTCCTAAACTGGTTCATTTAACTTTGTATTATTTCATAAAAACCTTTCCATATTCCTATGAAAACTCAAAACTGTGTCATTTTTTTATGCCACATTAACTTTTTTTTGTAGTAATGAAAACATGGAAACCAAGGGATCCCCAATTTGTGGTTCATTCTTTGGTTTCCATGTTTTCATTACTACAAAAAATATTTTTTGCATCTATATAAAAGTCCTTTTCCCCTTTCTTTGATCCCTTTAGGGCTTAGGCTTTAGTAGTGGTAATGAGTGAATGGTTATGCACAGTTCAGAAAATGTCCAGGTGTAATTTCAAATTGCTTTCTTGAATAACTGAGTCCCTCAATGAGCATTTAAGAAGCACCTACTATGTCCCAGGCACTGTCATATTTGCCAATCAAATGAGTATCTGTTACAACCAAGAACTCATTTCAATTTTCATTTCTCTGTTAGTGATAAGAAAGGAAATTATAAGATATTGCTTAAAAGAAAAAATAATCTTTAAAACATTCCTTTTTTAGTTAGCAATCATGTTGGGCTCTCCTTTAGGTGGAAATAGGAAAAATTACTGACTGTTTCAGGGTTCAATGTAATGCTGAAAGATAAAAATTACTTAGACTCATGTTTCCACCAAAATCAAAAACTTTTAAAAGAAACAATTGTATTTACAGGAAGATATGAGGATATAGGGGGACATACAACTTACTTCACATTCCAGGAAAGGCCAGAAAACCACTGGATAATTAATAATTATTTCAAAGAGAATCAACTAGGAAATACCCAATGGATTTATATTACTGTATGAATGATTAAAACAGCAAACATGGTAAAAAGAGGACCAAAGCTACTTAGTAGGATGTCATGGAAGTTGACAAAGAAATACATATTGGCCAAAGGAACACCCAGATTCCAGGAAACAGTTTTGTACTTTCAATCATCCCCCAAAATGAATGTCTAAATGGAAGAAGAGAAAACCTAAAGAACTATGCATGAGAGTATTTATAAAATTCAATATTATATTTAAAGAAGTTGTAGTAAAATGTGTTTACTCTTAAATGCAATAAGTTTTAAAGGACCAAGAGTTAATCATGTAAGGAAAATGATTATACTACTTAAAAGGAATGTCTGGACAACTGAGAGTAAAGTGATCAGTATTTTAGGAAGATTCCATCAGAAATCCTAAACTGGGGGCAGCTAGGTGGCGCAGTGGATAGAGCACCAGCCCTAGAATCAGGAGTACCTGAGTTCAAATCCGGCCTCAGACACTTAATAATTACCTAGCTGTGTGGCCTTGGGCAAGCCACTTATCCTCATTGCCTAGCAAAAAAAAAAAAAAAAAAACAAACCTAAAAAAAAATCCTAAACTGAAGTGTGTGAATGGCTAACATAAGAAAAAAAGTGGAAAATAGGCATGTAGTAGAATTTGATGGAAATTAACAAGGAACAGTTATTGATTCTGGAAACATTGTGATTTCAGGAAATGATTTTCCATTAATAAAATAATGAACATTTCTGTCAAAATTGACATAAAGAAAATCTATTGATCTATTCACAGCAGGGTTGATCAGGTTCCAATATACTGTATAACGATGAAAATTAAAGTGAAGAAACATGTTGTACTTTAATGAAATTGTAAGTTTTTAAAATAAACAATGATCTGTGATCAAAGAGCTGAGCGCATGGGCTCATCTATTATTCTGTTTAACAGGATTGAATGGGAAATCACTGGCAAACTGACTAGTCCATTGGAAAAACCAAACAGAAAATACTAAATGAACTTATATTAATGACTAAATGATAGCATTCTCGTCTAAATGCAAGCAAAGAAAATCTACTGACTTTCTAATGAAGGGAGAGGTCATTCCACAGCTTAATGTTTATAGATAGATGTTTTTTTAAACATATGTGTTGTGATACATTTTTTATAGTATACACTGAAAGAACTAAGTTTATAGAGAAATTTATTATCCTGCTTATCAGGATTGGCTGGACAATCACTTGTGAAATGATTAGTACATTGAAGATTGTTAACCAGTATATTCCCAATGACCTTGTATTAATAACTTAATAATAAAAGCAGCAGAAGAAGAAAAAAAGGGAAAAGGAATTTAATAGGATCTCCTGGATGTTGACAAGAAGCAATGATTTATATTGAAAGCATCGTGAATAAAGGAAATAATTTTTTAATTAGCTAGCAGGTGCTTCAATCTTCTGTACCATGTTGAAAGAGGAAGATGATTTAAACATGTTTATGTATTTAAATATATAAATGTTATATGTATATAAAACCTCACAAGAAAGTAGGACATTCTGGAGCAGTTTGGCATATAGGGTAATCAATTACCTCATTTATCCACAAAAGACCAGAAATTTGCTAGTCAACTGCTTAGTATTTTGAAAAGAACTAACCAAAAAATTTCCAATAACTTTTTCTTGCCAGCTGAATGACAGAATGAGAAAAGCAAGGAAAAGAGGACGAATAGAATTTAGTTAGACCTTCTAGAAGTTGACAAGAAACGGCAAGAAACACATGTTGATTATTGAAGCATCTGGATTTCAGGGAATAATTTGACAATGGTTTTATTGAAAATTATTATCTAAATTAAAGTAGAGGAAATCGACTGACATCAGTATGAAGGTATTTGTCAATCTAATTTAATGTTTAATGATAAAGATGAGTTTAAAACATGCTTGTACTCGAAACAATTCAAATAATAAAAGATATACATAAGAAGAGGAATGAAGAACGTATAATGTAGTATTTTAAAAACTGGAAGATTCATACATACAAGAAGAGGTGAACATAGGGTATAAGCAATCTTTTTGTTTATTAGTACTTACTGGAAAAATCTCAGCTAAATAGATATCTAATTACCTTAGAAGAAAGACAAGCATTAAGTCTCCTGTGGACTTGTATTAATTACCTTAATTTACGAGGAGCTCGGGAAGATAAAATGGGAAGAAAGTAATTTTAGCAAGATCTCATGGCAGTTAACAAGAAATATAATTGATCTTGGAAGCATCTAGATTCCAGTAACCAATTTTTCATTGGCTACTGCATCAAAGGTTCATGACTAAAAGAAACTGGGTGAAAAGCCTCATGATTCTTAAAAGAATCAGTTCAAGTCAGAATATTTAAAGATTAATATGTATAAAAAACAAGCAAGAAAGAAATGGAGCAACATTTCATGGAAGAGCAAATAATAAGCATTTATCTTGGAATCTTTTAGATTATTGGAAATCATTTCTCACTGGTTCTCATTTAAATGGAAGTAAAATAAAATGAGTGAATTCTAAATGTAAGCTATGATATTTAAATGATGAATATGACTTAAAACATTTGAACTTTGATTTAAACATATTTAATTAGTAAACTATTTTTTGTGTACTAAAGGATGATTGGTGAGGGTCCTATGTAATAGTGAAAGATGAAGAGATGTAAAATATTTGTTTGTATTCCAAAAATTTCAAAAGAATTTATTTAAATAATAGTCTAGAAGAAATGAACATATGGTATAAGTAATCTCTCTGTTTGCTGTGATTGACTGTAAAAACACATGTACATTCATTATCACTTAAAAGAGAGCCAAAAAGAAATGTCCCTTGCATTACTCACTGAATTCAAGAAGAAGTATGAGGAGAGAAATCTGGAAGAAAACAATTTATCAAGATCCCACTAAAATAAGAAAACTAACTCATCTCAGGAGCATTTCAGTTCTAAGAAACAATTTTCCATTGGCTAGCAGACTGGAGATTTTACATGTAATGGCAGTAGATAAAAAAAAAAAACATTTCTATGACAGGATGGATTAGTAATTAACTTAAAGGGTTTTTTAAATGATCTGTCTTAAGAATGGAATACTTTGGGGTGGCTAGGTGGCACAGTGGATAGAGCACCAGCTCTGAAGTCAGGAGTACCTGAGTTCAAATGCGATCTCAGACGCTTAATAATTACCTAGCTGTTTGGCCTTGGGCAAGTCACTTCACCCCATTTACCTTGCAAAAACCTAAAAAAATAAAGAATGCAACACTTTTCTCAAGTCAAAAGTATTGAGATAATTTTAAAACATTTTATATTTTAATCAGATTCAGATCTATAACAAAGAATTGGAAGAGGTGTGACCACAAGAGAATTGATTACATGTTTACTAGGAATAACTAGAAAATAAAAGGTTATCCATTAATATTTTTAAAAAGTCTATGATGAATCCTCCAATAAACTTATACTAATAGAATAACTCCTTAAGTATCAAAATTATATAGAAAAAGAAGGCATTAAGTAAGATCTCACTGATCATGTAAATAAATATTTATTGATCCAAGACGCATCTAGATTCCAGATAATAATTTGCTACTGGATATAATAGTTATTATGGGGGGGGTACATGTGAGTCTATAATATGCTCATTTCTACATGCAATTAGAAGAAATCTATTGACCTTTGAAAGGATTGGCCAATGTTCAAGGAAATGATAAAAGATGAAGATTTACTTTTTTAAAGATTTTATTTATTTTGAGTTTTACAATTTTACTCCTAATCTTACTTCCCTCCCTCCACCCCCCCACAGAAGGCAATTTGTCAGTCTTTACATTGTTTCTATGGTATACATTGATTCAAATTATATGTGATGAGAGAGAAATCATATCCTTAAGGAAGAAACAGCATATATAATATAAGAGAGAGCAAGATCAGACAATAAGATATCAGGTTTTCTTCTAAACTAAAGGTAATAGTCCTTGGTCTTTGTTCAAACTCCACAGTTCTTTCTCTGGATACAGATGGTATTCTCCTTTGCAGACAGCCCCAAATTGTCCCTGATTGTTGCACTGATGGAATGAGAAAGTCCATCAAGGTTGATCCTCACCCCCATGTTGCTGTTAGGCTTTACAGTGTTTTTCTGGTTCTGCTCATCTCACTCAGCATCAGTTCATGCAAATCCCTCCAGGCTTCCCTGAATTCCCATCCCTCCTGTTTCGAATAGAACAATAGTGTTCCATGACATACATAGATTACAGTTTGCTAAGCCATTCCCCAGTTGAAGGACATTTACTTGATTTCCAATTCTTTGCCACCAAAAACAGGGCTGCTATGAATATTTTTGTAAAAGTGATGTTTTTACTCTTTTTCATCAAGATGAAGATTTATTAAAAATATAACCTCAACAGACTTTTTTTTAAAAACATGAGGAAAACTGTAGAGCATATTGGACAAGGCACAGAAATGGAGTAAGTTATTACTTTGCTCACCAGAAATCACTGGAAAATAGCAGGTAAATTGATTAACTTGTTGGAGCAAGGTATCCAGAAATGACCAAATATCTCATATTACTTGATGAATGGTAGAAGTAGCATAAGTTGAGAAAAGATGCATAAAGGGATTTATTAATATATCCTGGAAGTTGAAAAGAAACACTGATCCATAAGCATTTATTTATATGCCAGGAAGTAATTTCCCACTAGCTTTCATAGTCAAGATTTAGTGTAAATGAAAGTAGAGGAAACTATGTACTTCTGTATGAATACATTTTGCAAGGACTGACTTAATGCTTAATTATGAATATATATGTTCTTCAATCAAATGAAAAGTGTTTAATTTTTTAAATGAGTGTGTCTTAGTAATGGAAAGCATATGGAGAATCAAGCATCCTGCTTATGAGGAATGACTGTAAGTTCACTGGCGAATTGATTATTTATTTTAAAGAGAGACATCCAGGAAAACCCCAATGGATTTTTATTCTTGCATTAATGATATAATCACCAAATCTGAAAAAAAGAGGAAGAAAATAATTAAGAAAGATTTCCTGGAAGTTGACAAGAAGTATTTATTGTTCACTGAAGCATCTGCATTCAGGAAACAATTGTCTATTGACTTTCAAATCCAAATGTAACTAGGGGAAAAATATTAATTTTAATATGGAGGAATTGGTAAGTATCCAATGTAATATTCAATGTTAAAAATTATTAAATATATTTCAATTCTTCCAAAAAACATAAATAGCATTCAACACAAAGACAGTGATACAATAAGAAAGGATTAAATGATTTTTCTAGTTTATTGGGACAGACAGGAAGATCATTGGTTAATTTAAAGATGAAATGAGAACTAAGAAAGAAATTCCTGATGGACTTTCATTAATGCTCTTACTTGATAAAGAGGAAAGGAAGAGAAAAGAGGGAGAAAGTAATTTGGCAAGATCTCATGAAATTTCACAGGAAACATAATTGATCTTGAAAGTTTCTAGAATCAGGGTAATAATTTTCCATTGGCTAATACAGTGAATTCAGATTTAAATACAAGTAGAGATAACCAACTGATATGTATTAACAACAATAAAGAAAAAAAGGGATATAATGGAAGAACTTGACCTTCACCTTGATGGGAATTGATTACTACTGTCACCAGAAATGACTAGAAAAATCACAGATTATTCGAGAACTTGAAGGGGGTCAACTAGGAAATCCTTCAGAATTTTTTATTATTGAGTGAACATTTTAGCAAGATCACAGAAAAGAGGGGCGGCTAGGTGGTGCAGTGGATAGAGCACCAGCCCTGGAGTCAGGAGGACCTGAGTTCAAATCTGGACTCAGACACTTAATAATTACCTAGCTGTGTGACCTTGGGCAAATCACTTAACTCCATTTGCTTTGCAAAAAAGAAAAGAAAAACCTAAAAAATCACAGAAAAGAGCAAGAAGGTATTTATCAAAACCCAAGAACATCACAAGAAACGTTTATTGATATTGGAAACATTTATGTTACAGGAACCAATTTCCATTGGCTATTTCAGTGAAAGTTCCTGCTTCAAAGTAAGCAGAGAAAACCTATTAACTTTTGAGTTAGAGGAGAGGTCAGTATTCAACATACTGTTGAAAGATGAAGATGTGTTAAATATATATTTGGACTTCAATAAAACAAAAAATATATTTTTAAGAAAAGTCATAGTAGGGGCGGCTAGGTGGCACAGTGGATAAGGCACCAGTCCTGGAGTTAGGTGTACCTGGGTTCAAATCCGGTCTCAGACACTTGATAATTACCTAGCTGTGTGGCCTTGGGCAAGCCACTTAACCCCATTGCCTAGCAAAAACCTAATAACAAAATAAAATAAGGGTGAATATGTGTAAAATGTTTCTATCTCAATAAAACCCTAACCATTAAAAGAAGAAAAAAATAGCAAGTATGGGAAGATACATGTTGAAGTTTTCTTCTTTATTAATATTAACACTGATGAAAAAATCATAGCTGAATTCATTAATAATTTGAAGAGATCCAAGAAGGGAATACTCAATGGTCTTGTTTTACTGGTTGAACTATATAAGGATCATAGGCAGGGAAGAGAGAAAGAAAATAATTTAGCAAGATTTAAGGGAGGTTAGCAGGAAACTTAATTGATGTTGGGAGTATCCAGATTCAAAGAAACAATTTTTCATGGCTTTATTATTGAATGTTCTAGTTTAACTGCAAGAAAGACAAACTTCTAATATGTATGAAGGGACAAATCAAGCTCCAACAAAATGCTGAAAAATGAAGGTGACAGAATCATATAGTACTTCAATTAAATCAAACACACATTTGATGACCTGGGTGGAACATCAATTACTCTGCATACTAGTAATAAAAAGAAAAATCATTGGTGAATAGTACTCTGGAGAGAAGCAACCAGGAAAACTCCAGTGAATTGCTATTTTGTGCATAAAAAGAGAAAAGAAGAAAGAATTGATAAGATCTCCTTGAATTATATTGAAAAAAAAGCAAAATTTACTGATTTTTTGAGATAATCTGAATTCTAATAAACAGTTCTCTCCTGATCATCGTAATGAAGTTATATCATATTCCTATATAAATGCAAGTACAATGACCTGAAAAAAAATCTGAAGGATTGGTCAGTTTTCAATGTAATGTTGAAAGATGGAAATTATTTTAATACATGTTTATACTTCAATAAAATAAAAAAATATAAAAATACAAAAGCATGGTGAAAGAGTGAAACTCATGAGACAATTAACGATGCTGCTTACCAAAAGGCCTGGCAAATAACTAGTGAACTGAATAGTATTTTTAAGAGAGCCAAACAGGAAATGCCCAATGAACTTGTATGAACTGTATAACAACAGAAGTTGCATTAATAGAAAAAAGAGGAAAAAATGCAATTTAACAAGATCTCCTGGAAGCTGATATGATAAAGTTATTGAACCTCGTAACATTTAGATTTCCAGAGTACAATTCTAGTTATTGCATTAAATTTTCAAATCTAAATGGCAGTAGTGAACAACTCCTAAATTGTATTACTAAAGGATTTGTCAATTTTCAAGAGAATTTAAGATGGTTTTCAAATATTTTCATACTTTTTAAAAAAAAAGTGAGAAGTATTTCTCAGAAAAAGAAATAGTAGAGGTAAAATCATGTATATTGTGGAATTGATTTCCTTTCTTACCAGGAATGAATGGAAAATTACTGAATTCTTTAGTGCTATTGTGAGAGCTAGCCAGGAAATCTCATACAAAGACCCCTTAATAGATGAAATATATAAGAAATGTTAGCAGAGAAAATACAAAGATTTACCAAGATCTCTTGGAAGGACAAGAAATACTTATTAATTTTAGAAGCTTCTATATTCCAGGGGAAAAATATTCATTGACTATTCATCAGCATGGGAGCGCTGTTTAACCATATCAGTTAGTTATGTTTGACACCTGTGACCCCATCTGGGTTTTTTTTTCTTTTTGACAGAGATCTTGGAGTGATTTGCCATTTCCTTTTCCAGATCATTTTACAGATGAGGAAACTGAGGCAAAGAAGGTGAAGTCACTTACCCAGAGATATACAACTAATTAGTGTCTGAGGCCACATTTAAAATCAGGAAGATGAATCTTCCTGATGTCAAATCAGACATTTTATCCAATGAGCTACTCAGTTAACCAAGATGGGAGTAGAGAAAATTTATAGACATCTACCATAGGAGCTGTGCTTCACAAGAATATTTAAAGAAGATATCTTAAAATATTTATGGCATTTCATTAACATCAAAATTAATTTTAAAAGAAGAAATAGAGATGTACATTGGATGAACTGAACATCTGAGGACTCAATTAAGAAGAATGTCTTTTGGGGCAGCTAGAAGGGGCAGTGGATAGAGCACCACCAGCCCTGGAGTTAAGTGGACCTGAATTCAAATTCAGCTTTAGTCACTAGCTATTTACTAGCTTAATTAGTGGTCTTGGAGAAATTACTTTACCATATTGTCTCACAAAAAAAAAACCCAACAAAAAAATGATTCTTAAGAAAAATGATTATAATTTAAATATTGAATTTATTAGCATTTCAGAGAGAGCCAACCAGGATATCATCAACAATTTTGTATTAATGTCTGAAAGATATGAGGAGTATAAGCATAGAAAGAGTCAAGAAAGCAAGTTAGCAAGATCTGGAGGGAGGGGCAGGGGGGAGAGAGGAATTTCAAAACCATCTAGAGATTCTAGTAAATAACTTTCCATGAACTATCATAACACAATGGAAAAAGAAAAACTGACAAGAGGAAAATCAAGAGAATAAAAGTGTTAAATTTTTTTTCAAAAAAAAATAAAAAAAAGGAAAGCATCCGGGCAGATATGGCAGTCACCAGTGCCAAAAATCTATAGATATGTTGAGGCAGATGAAAAATGATAAGAGCTCATTGCATCTAGCAGTAAAATGATCACTGGGTATCTATGAAGAGACCAGTTTTGAGTAATAGGGTCACAAGTGAGATTTCAAGGACATGAAAAGTGAACAGAGGACAAAGAAGCTGACAGCGAGTATAGCATTTTCACAGTGAAAAGGAGAGTTGCTTGAGGGGATATCAGAATCAAGAGAATGTTGTGATGTTTTCCAAATATCACATGCAGGGTATTACATAATAATATATCCATAACCTTTGAGCCAGTTTCTTCATAGACAGGTTTCTCTTTCCCTTACTGCATCCTTGAAATGTTAGAGATGCTTTTTCCTATTTTTTTTTTTTTTTGCAGAAGTGGCATTGGGTAGGGTTTGCAGGATGGTTTTTGACAGGGAACAAGATAGGATCTATTATTTCTGCTCCCAGACCTAATTTTGAGATGTTTTAGTAAAGTTAACTTGTTAAAGGGAATGATGATATGTGACTGGAATGTTTCCCAATTGACTCAAGGTTGATTAACAAAGGGAATGGTTAGGATTTTATATATGATCCTAAGTGCCAAGGTGCCATTTGGGTCCTAATAGGCACTTATTTATGAAAATATAACAAAAACAGTGGGGAGATTATCTTGGATGGTTTCAGGGATGAGAGTTAAAGAAGATAATAAGCAATTAAAATTACACAGGTATATGAGATAGTGGTAGATCCTAAGTCACCTGACCAGTTCAGGAAGGTACTTTTCAGTCATCCTTTCAGGGTAGAGATTTTCTCCTCTGGATTCTACATGGTATATGAATGTTAATACAGGTTCTATAGGGGAAGGGGGGGAATTCTGCATCAATAGAGTTCTCTCCAAAAGAAGGAGAGAAAAGCTACACTTATGAATATAGTTCTATATAAATGTGTGTCTACATACACACTGTGTCCCAAGGGTCTAAATGCAGTTTTACGCTTTGATTATAGTGGCAAAAAAAGTTAAAACTTTATATTTCTTTGTTTTGTGAATTCTGAATGATAAATTCTAATTTTAACAAGTCAGATCACCCAGTCCTTCTGTATCACATGTACAATTGTTTCTAGGGATAACCCTTTCTCGGACTGGTGAGTTGGTAGGGGAAGTTCTCTGGCTTGGCCACTTTGGTTATTACTTGATCTATCCCTATTAGACTTTTTTTTGTGGGGTCACATCCACACTGTCTTGTTACAACAAAGTATCATATTTTGGATTATCTTCAGGCTAGAATTTCAAATGAAATCTTTTCAGTCACTGAGCAGAGGCCAATTAAAAGGTTTTACAAAATTCAAATATTACTAGAGTGATATATATATATATATATATATATATATATATATATATATATAGCACAAGTTGGTGGTTCTGATGAATTTTAATAAGAAACATCAATAATTTTAAAATGGGGAAAATTGACCTTTCCAGTTTTGCTTTTTGTTAGTTTATAGCATTTATACCTCTGACGTTATTAAAGCTTAAGTCTAAACTAAGACTTCGGGGGTAGCCTATATATTCAATAGTAATCAATAGCAATTCATTTATACTTCCCTGAGGAAAATTAAGACATGCAATGACAGGATTCCAAGATGCAAACATATCCTTTTTATGTATAAAAAGGATCATAGGCCTCATAAACCAGACATAATGAAAGAAATAGTGACAGGCCTAGTTTAATGGACCTTTTATAACAAACCCAAGTCTTCTTATTCCAAAGCTACTTTCTTACTTAAATTTCATAAATAAGATGCAGTAGTGGAATAGTGTAGTGGGAAATGGTTGAGAGATGGAAATGAATAGTTCAGTGGATACAGAACAAACCTTGGGGTTCAGAAGTCCTGGGCTCAAGTCCAGCCTCTAGAACACCCTGCCCGGGTGACCTTGAAACAAATCACTTAACCACCCAGTGTTCTCTATGACTAGAACACTTTCAAAGCCTAGGACTTTAAATTGTAGAGAGAATGCTGACCTACATTAGTAGAAAGTTTCCTCCTCTGAAAGTTCCCTATTTCAATTAACTTACAGATCCATTATCTATCCATTATCCATCCCTCTTTTCAGACAGTGGGATATAAAAACAGTAATAGGTTTTTTAAAAAATAATAAATTACTCATGGTTAGCTCTTTCCTTATGTGCATTTCATTTTTGGATGTAGTGAAAGATCAGAACTGTTCAAAAACAATGAATAAACAGCACTGTTAGAATGGTTGCTTGGCTTAAGTCACCTATCCACCCTCAGTAATTCTCCCACTCTTAGATTGATCTGATCCTGCACATGAGCCTGTGAGTATTCTTACCCAATCAAGTTGGAATAAATTAATGCAAGGGTCATCAAGTCACATGAATTGAGGAAATGGTACAACAAGAGAATATGAAACCCCCCAGATAATTGAATACTGGCCTCTAGGCATCAAAATGTGGGTTATAAGGTCCCTTGAGTTATAATCTAGCTTATTTCCTTGACTCTAACAAAATGTGTATTTCATCTATTCCAGGCAAATGCAAAGACTTCATATTCTTAATGGTCTCCAGGAATAAAGAGTTTATAAATTTCTTCAGTACCGTAGTCCTATAATTTCTAGTCCTTTAAATGCAGTGTTTTCCTTATATAACAGAAGCCTGCAGCTGCTCTACAATAAAATGTTTTCTGTTCTTGTTTTTCCTCACATGAAATGAAAAGCTGATTAGCTCATCAACTTATACTTGAACTATTATAATAGTTTCTAGAGGCTTCACTTTTTTTTTCTTTCTGACTCATCCCTTAAACTGTGGATATATTACTCTATCTTAGTCACTCTGATTACCTTATCCTGCTGTTCATAGGGCCTCAATGCTTCTCCATTGCCCTCAGAACAAATTACAAACTCTTTTGCCTACCATCTAAAGTCTTTGATGATCTGGCTCCAATCTTACTTTGCAGCTTCTGACACTGCTCTTTTCATATACTTTAAGCTTCAGCCAGACTGGAACACTCCATATTTCCCAGATTGTGGCCATACTTCGGATTCCAATTTGCTTATGTCATACCCTCTACTTGGCATATCTGAATTATCTCCTTCAATCTCTGCCTGTTGATCTGCTTCCTTCTTCCCACCTCAGACCACCAAATACACAAATCCTACTACAGATTATCATATTGACACCTAGGCAACTTCATTTGTGGATTCTACGAGTTGTCTGAGCCATAGGTATCTCTTGTTTCCAGACAAAGAAAAAAAGTTCAAATAACAATTATATAGAGTACTGGCTTTTGTCATTGACTGGCTTTGGATGTTATTCTGTATATTGACTTTCAAAAAAATTAATTGGAAAGAAACAGTCTAATCCTAAAGGATGAGTAAGTCAAACAACAAATCATAGAAATAATACATAATTTCATTTAAGAGAATGACAACAATGAGACAACATCCATAATTTTTAGAATGCAGAAAAAGCAGAAGTTAGGGGAAAACTTATTACTTTAAATATTTTCATCAACAAAATAGAGAAAGAAAAGGTCAATGACATGGGCATGCAATTAAAAAATTCTAGAAAAAGTACAAATTTAAAATCTTCAAATAAATACCAAATTGAAATTTCTAAAAATCAAAGAAGAGATTAATAAAACTCAAAGAAAACCACCGAACTAATAAATAAAAGTAGGAGCTGGTTTTATGAAAAAAAAATAAAAGAAATAAGCTGTGGGTTGATTTGGTTTTTTATAATAGGAAAACCAAATTACCACTATCAAACATTTAAAAGTAGAATTCAATACTAACAAAAATAATATTAAAGCAATTATTAGGTCTATTTTGCCCAATTATATGCCCAAAATCTGAAAAACTAAATGAAATGGATAAATATTTACAAATATTTACAAAAATATTAATTGTCCAGATGAACAAAAGAGGAAATAGGATACTTAAATAGCTCTGTCTTAGATAAAATAGTTGAACTAGCAATAAATGAGCACCCTAAGAAAAAATCTCCAGGACCAGATGGATGCACAAGTGAACTCTGCCAATAATACATAAACCATTTGGTAAATAGACAAAGAAGTCTTGCCAAATTCCTTTTACAGCAGAAATGTTACACTGATACCTAAACCAGAAAGAGCAAAAACAGAGAAAGAGAACTATAGACCAATTTTCCCTAATGAATATTGATGCAAACCTTAAATAAAATATTCAGAAAGAGAGCACAGCCATATAACACAAAGATCAACTACTATAACCAGGTGGGATTTATACCAGGAATGAGGGCTGGGGTGGTATTAAGAAAACTATCAGCATAATTGACTATATCAATAACAAACCAATAAAAATCATATGATTATCTCAATACATGCAGAAAAAACTTTTCACAAAATACAACACCCTTCCCTAATAAAAATACTAAAAAGCATAGGAACAAATTAATCTTTCATAAAATAAACAGAATCTTTCTAAAGCTAACAGCAAGCATTATTTATAATGGGAATAGGTTAGAAAACTTCCCAATTAAGATCAAGGGTGTAACAAATATGCCTATTATCATCTCAATATTGTCCTGGAAATGCTGACTATAGCAATAAGAGAATAAAAAGAAATGAAAGGAATTAGAATAGACAATGAGGAGCAAAACTATCACTCTTTGCAAATAATATGATGGTATACTTAGAGAATCCTAGAGAATCAATTAAAAATTCATTGAAATAATTAACAATTCCAGAAAAGTTACAGGACATAAAATAAATCTATAGAAACCATTAGCATATCTATATATTACCAACAAATTACAGCAGGAAGAGATAGAAAAAGAAATCTCATATAAAATAACTGGAAACAACATAAAGTACTTGGAAGTCTACTTGCCAAGGAAAACCCAAAACACTTTTAGCACAAATAAAGGCAGGCCTAAAAAACTAGAAAAATATTAACTTTTAATGATTAGACTGAGTCAATATAATGAACATAATAATTTTACCTCTAATTTACTTATTTAATTGCATTACAAATCAAATTACCAAAATTTGTTTGTTTTGTTTTCTGATAAGGCATTTCTATTTTCTTTTGTAACATGACTAAAATAGAAATATCTTTTGCATTGACTTCACATGTATGCTCTATATCAAATTGCTTACCTTCTCAAGGAGGAGTGAGGCGAGGAACAAAGAAAGAGAATTTTGAACTCAAAAATCTGTTAAAATTAATGTTAAAAATTGTACATATAATTGAGAAAAAATTTTAAGAATAAAGGCCAGTGCAGGGAAAAGTGTAGAACTAATTAAATTCAATAATTAGCCAGCAAGCATTTATGAACTGTGCAAAGGAAAGCAAAATAGAATCCCTACTCTTAAGGAATTTATAATCTAATGAAGAGACAGTATGCAAGGAACTGTATTCACACAAATTATACAATAGAAATCAAAAATATTCAATAGAAGGCATTAGAATTAAGAGGGATAGTAGAAGGCTTGCTGTAGAAGATAGGATTTCAGTTGTGACTTGAAGCAAACCAGGGAAGTAAGCAGAGATGAAGATGAACATTCTAGGCATGGGATCTACCCATTAAAATGGCCACAGTGGGGAGAGTAGAGTGCCTCATTCCAAGAAAGGGAAAGAAGCCAGGGAGACTGAATTACAGAGTATATGAGTAAAGTAAGATTTAAGAAGACTAGAGAGGTTAGAAGAAAAGCAGGTTATAAAAGGTTATGAATGTGGAAAAATAGGACTTTTAGATTTGATTTTGGAAGTGATAGGGAGGAGGAGGAAAGAATGATATCATCATCAGACGTGTTCTTGAGGAAGATCACCTTAACAGTTGAGGAGAAAATGGAGAGGATCAAGAAGAGTCCAACCAGCAGCTAAACCAGCAGATTGATGCAATAGTCCAAGTAAAAGGTGATGAGGGCCAGCACCAGGGAAGTAGCACTATCAGAAAGGAGACATACAGGAGAGAATTTACAAAGGTAAAAATGACAGAACTTTGCAAAAGAGTGGATAAGGAAGTTAAAATTGATAGTGAGGAGTTACACATGACTGACTCCTAGGTTGCAAGTTTGAGTGAGAGGGAGGCTGGTGGTGCCACCCACAAAAATAAAGGAGTTTGAAAAGGGGAAAGAGTGAGTTATGATTTGAACACATTGAATTTAAGTTGTGTATGGGACATTCCCATTCACATATCCAACAGGCAGTTAGAGATGTGAGAATGGAGTTCAGTAGAGAGGTTAAGGCTGGATAAGTAGTTTTCAGAATTATTATTTTCACAGAAGATAATTGAATCCACAGGAACAGATGAGATCAATTGAAATAACCCAGAAGGAGAAAAGAAGAGAGCTCTGTGGGACACCTACAGTTAATGTGAATAAGGTAGGTAGAGAACCAAGCAAAGGAGACTGAGGAACAGGCAGATAAATAGGATTAGAACAAGACAATAGAACAAATTGCTCTGGTGCAAAGCCAGAACCTTGCCGGGCACTGGGTTAAAAAGAGATGGGGGGAGAGGGGTGGCAGGAATGGTCCCATACCACCAGGTTCAGAAATTAAGAGCTAGAAAGAATCTTAAAGAATGTGTCTCACTTAAACTTGACACAACTCCCTCTTATTTGTTGAATGAGGAAAGTGAGGCCAAGAGAGGTTAAGTGACTTGTCTTTCCATATAACTGACATTATGCTCATTGTGACCAAATCCACGGTCAAATCCACTGCATAACTGAAAAAAATCAACTGAGTCTTCATTGACACCTAAACTAATTTCACTTGAATCCCAAAGTTTTCCCTAATCTGGCTGAAGAGTACCCTTAAATTCTCATTGGACAAGCAGTGGAAGCACAAGAATACTCGAGATTTTGCCTCAGTTTATCAGTATACCTTTAGCAGAGGAAATAAGCAAATACCAAATAGTCCAAAGGCATTTTCAAAGATTGAACTCTCACTTACCTTGTAATATGGAGTCAGCACAGTCAGGTCCTCATTGTCCATGCCTAAAGCTGGCTACAACTTACAGCATCTTCTGCCACAAAAAGCTCACTCAAGGCTACACACCGCCTGGGCAAAGAGACACAGGAAAAGCCCCTTAGGAACAGTGGGTTCTCAGGCCCACACTATTCTTTGCCTGGCAGGTGGATTCAAAGCAGTGAAACAAGATGGTGCCCATCTTAAGGCTAACACAGCAGCCAGCATAGGGAAGAGAAGGAAGCTGGGCCACTTGCCATCTTGAAGGTCTTCTCTCACAATTCCCCATGGCTCACACCTTTGCTCGTGCCATCTCTCGGTTGGTGTGGAGGGTCACCCATTGAAAACGAGGTTAGAGGCCTGTCCCATTGTCTGCAGACCTTCCGCTGGGTAGTGCCACAGCCTCTTGGGACTGAGTTCCCGCCGAGCGACCCCAAGCCCCCTGCCCCTGGAGCGCAACAAACATGTCTGCAAGGGGTGGCGAGGCAGGGCAGCAGGGCGGGGGAAGTGCTCCGGGGTCACACCAAGACAAAGGCTTGGAACAAAAGGGTAAAGGGGGGCGGCCTCCACTTCCTCCCCTTGGAAAGCCTCAGGGGCTAGACGAGGAGGCCCGAGGCCAGATTCCGAGGGACTAGGGAGAGGAGGTATGAGGCCTGGTGCCTGCTGGGCAGCAGGTGGGCAGTGCGCCGGCCCAGGTCAAAGGGGGGGGGCAGGGAAAGGGGGTGGGGAGGCCCCAGGGCGCATGCTCGGGAAGCAGCCGCTCTTGGCCCAGAGGGCATCTTCGGGAAGCCCGACCTTGGAGGCCAGAGGCGGGAAAGCGTTGGAGAAGCAGGCACAAGGGGCGAGCAGGGGCTCAGCGTGGAGCCTGCCCCCTCCTTCCTGCCCTCCCCCTTCTCCCGGCGATGGAAAGGATTCGTGACCCAAGAGCTTCAGGAGGTCAGCCGTGGGTTCCTTTTGCAGAGAGGGGAGAGGATTTGTCATTCGGCCCATTTCCATTGGCCAGTGGCCTCCCCCCCCCAACCCAGCTTGGGTAACAGTTTACCATTTGGGATGATTGGGCTAATGCTGTTGCTAGGAAATCCCTATTCATGGTGACCCAAATAGTCACATCCTAAAAACAGAATCGGCCAAATAGGAAAAAGAGGTCCACATTTTGTGGCATGATGCGGCCAAAGAAGAATTCCAGGGCAAACATATCCCTGTCTCAAAATGCAGACCTCAAAAACCCCCAAAACAGCACATCAGTGATAGTAATATTACTGCTTCAGTTTCACTTTTTGAGAAGATATTAAGATCTTTATTCATTGTTCTGTTAACATGCCTGCAGGCCAATATTTTCTTTTCAATTCTTGGTTTTGTTAGTATGTTTGATTATTCTTTTTTATTGCCTTCATTATAACTTTATCTCATTATAAATAATCAATATAAATTGATTATGAATTTACCTTATTTTTATTTTATCAGCTTAACTAGAGGATTTTCAAAATTGATTTTGTTAATTTAAAAAAGTGAACCCTTAGTTTTGCTGATTGTTTTGTAGTCTATACTTTTCATTGCTCAACATCTCTAATTTAAGAAGTTTGGATTTTTGATTTACCATTTATTGTAGGGTTTTTCTTAGTTGCACACTCAGTTTATTATTCTTCAGTTTTTTGACTGTTAATATTTGTTTTAAGTGACCCATCAGAAAATTTAAATTATTCGCCTACTATGTACTGGGCCTTGTTGGTAGAAAGATAAAACGGTAAATGGTCTTTGCTTTCAAGGAGCTTGTTGTCTAGGTGACAGAAACAAGTTGAAGATTAAAGGTATGTACAAAGTATTTGCCAGGTGATTTGGGGGTAGTGTGAAGGAAGATACTAATCATCTGTGGATATGGATGAATAAAACATTTATCAAATGCTTACTTTGTGCAAATCACTGTGCTAAGCTCTGGAGATCTAGATGACAAAGTAAGACAACCCCTGCTCTCACATTATAATGGGGAAGACAACACATAGGGCAAGCTTCAAGTACAAGTCACATGGAAAAACTTTAATGTCCTTAGGGTACAGCTACAAAGTAGATGTCAATACATCTTTACAATCAACTTTTAATACCACCAATCTAGAGGCTCCTGGGTTCACGGTCCTGAGCTGTGTCTTTCATGGTAGTTTGGCTTGCCTGGCACTTGCTGCCTTCTCTTCTTCTCTCAGGCAACATGGCTACTTCAGCCAGTCTGAGTTGCCTGACCAGTTGGTTTACAGTTGGTGAGATTGACTGACCTTTTCTTCATGGAAGTTGATTCCCTACATGATGACCGTGAGGTCTGTGGGCTGCTGCTTTTATTAACTGTTTATTGGTGACAGCAATTGTTGCTGGTAGTTGTGAGAAAGATGAGTCTCCTTTCTAGAGTGATTGCTCTGCTCACTGATGGTCATGGAGGCTAGACTAAAAGCATGTCTGCTGGTTTGTAGGATGCTGCTATTCTCAAGGCTTTTGGGTTCAAGGTCCTGAGTTGTCTCCATCAGGTTCTGAGAGGAAATGGTGGTCAAAGTTTGCCTTACCTCACAATTGTTTCCTATATCCTTCCTTCTTTGGCCTATTCAAATAGGTTATAAGTATCATCCATTTAGTGGCATCTCTTGCAGGTGTCTCTTATAGTAATCATATATTTTATTGGATTATGACCTGAAAGATTTTTAATAGTTGTACCTTTTTTACATTTATTAATAATTTCCCTGTACCTAGCTTGTAGTGTATTTTTGTAACAGTATTATGTAATACTAAGATATATATGTAAAGTGAATCCTCATTATTCCTTGATTCCATATTCACAAATTTGCATACATACTAAAATTTATTTATGACCCCTAAATCAATACACTTGGCACTTTTGTAGTCATTGATGGACATATGCAGAGTGATGAAAAATTTGAATTGCTTGAAGCACACCTCTTCAGTTGAGGTCAACAAAATGATGTTTTTTGTTTCAGTTCTTATAATATAGACAAGTATCCTTTATGCAACCTGTTTATTACCATTTTAGTATATTTTTGTGCTTTTTGAAGATGATTTTGCTCTTTAAAATGACTCCAAAGTGTAGTGCTAACAAGCTGTCCAGTATTTCTAAGTGAAAGAAGGCTGTGGTGTGTCTTACAGAGAAAATACTTTTATTAGATATGCTTCATTCAAGCATGAGTTATAGCACTGATTATGTTCAGTATTAGGATAAGTCCAGAAAAAAGAAAAAAAATAAATTGGATGATCTGCCCAAAGGACCATGGTGGAAAATACTAAAGCAAATGTGATCATATGCTTTCAAGAATCTTGTTTTATATTTCCCTAGGAGGAATGGTTCAGTATTTGTTATTTCAGTGTTCCTGGTGGCTTTATAGAACTTAATACTGTGAATAATGAGAAGGAACTATATATTCTTTAATTTTCCCATTCAAAGGATATCAAATGTGACTCATATTTAATTTTCCAACATTCTGTTCAAGTTTATGTTTTCATTTTTGCTTATCTTTTTGAGATTTATTTAGCTCTGAGAAAGGAGCATTAAAGACTTCTATAATTATTATTTTGCTATTTGTCTTATTTGATTCATTTTACCTTTTCCTTTGTGAATTTAGCTGCTATGCCATTTACTTATATAGAAGTTTAATAATGCTAATTATGTGAGACAATGTAGCATTATGGATAGAGAGCTGGCATTGGAGTCGGGGAGTCCAACTTCTGACAAATACTCCCTGCGTAATTCTGAGCAAATCACTTAATCTCTCAGTGTCCTAGTCAGATCTAAGATTATAATTGTCCAGAAGATTCTTGATAGTTTCTCCATGGAAATTCATCCTTCCAATGAAACCATGTTACTTCACTATCTGTAATCCATACTTCACTGTGCCCTATATTGTTTCATTGTTTACTGTGACTTTAACCATAATATGGTTACCTGTTTTTCTCTTTTGAAATTGTGAATTTTTATTTTTGTCTTTTCTAATGCCATGATTGTAATTCCTTCTATTGGATCCCCTAATACATATTGAACGTGTATTCCCTGTAAGTCTTTATGGTTTATATGCTTTTTTAAAAAAATGTTCTTTTAAAATCTTGCATTTATGGATTTTGGTCATTTGACACCCCACTGAATTCTTTCTTGTGACAAAGAAAGACTCTTAAATCAAAAACTGATAAGTGACAATGTTTGACAATAAATAAAATATTCTGTGCTAGTGGTTTCAGAATCTGTTGTCTGAAACAGTTTTTTTTAATTTCTTAGAGTTCATCTTCCTTGTAATAATTTTTAATTTGCAGCTTTGGTATCTTTGTTGAGATTATTCTCTTTGTTGTAGTTATTTTTCTCTATATTGGTTTACTCAATTTTTTTCCTGCTTCTCTGAATTCCTCCTTCACTTCTTACTGCAGAACAATATTCCATTACATTCACATATTAAGACAGAGGGGATTTCCCTCCCTTTTCTTAGCTCAGTTGATATGATCCTAGTATGTCCATGTGTTAAGTAAATAGAATACTTTCACAGCTAATGGGGTGTTAAACTGAATGTAAAGTCATGTTTATCCCATGCTATACATTGATGAAAGTAAATTGGATGGTAGAAAATGACAATATCCCTGATGGTATACTTAAAAAAACAGTTTACCAACTCATGAGTCAGTCCAAGCTGGAGTTAGCCCTGGAAGTCAGAAAAATCATCCTTGTAAGGACAGGAAAGGATTTTTCCTCCATCCTTTCCCATACTGATCACGTTGCATTTAAACAGAACTGTTCAAACAGCAGAATGTCTTAGTATCCAGTGGGGAGCCGAGATATTCCCTCCAAATAGATGTGGACACAGAGAAACAGTACTCAAGCAGGCATTTATAATAATGAGATGATACCTAGAAAAAAACTCAAGAAATTCCTGTACCAGGCAATTAACAATGGAACTGTGGAGGAGAGTAGTCTTTGGTAACCCAGCTGTGCCCTATGAGGAACTTTGTGTTAATTGAGAAGGAAAAGGACATCAAGCCCCTTTAATACTAGAGAAGTGAGTTGCTTGGACCATATGTGTTCCTTGTATGTGTACCTTGTGAGTATTGTGTTCCAAGTTTGTGCCCATTTATCATATGAATACTTTGTGTATTTGTGGGATATTACCCTCAGATTTGGGAAAGGTGGGAAGACTATTATTACTACACTACATTAGCAAATACTGATTTACTGGTGCTCCATCAACCAATACTATACCATCCATATGTGGAACCATGGATTTCAGCCTGGTGGAGTTTTGAATACTGTGGATAAGTTTATTTACCTTAGCAGTGGACTTTCCAGGGATTTACACATTGATAATGAGGTTGACACACCCATTGCCAGAGCTAGCTCAGTGTTTGGGAGGCTCTGAAAGACAGTGTGGGAGAGAAGAGGTATTAGACTGATGGTCTCATTGTTGTATGTCTGCATAATCTGGACCCAACACCAGGAAACTGAATTGCTTCCATTTAAACTGTCTTCCTGATTCACCTGGCAGGATAAGATACCAGACACTGAGGACCTTTCTCCAGCTAAACTGCCAAGCATTCCAGCATTACTACAGAGAGCACAACTATGATGAGACTGGCTGTGATATTACAGTGCCAAATGTACGTTTGCCAAAAAGTCTATTTCATAGAGAACTGACACAGGGCAAGTGCTCACAATGGGGTCAGAACAATCGATACAGGGACATCTCAAAGGTCTCTCAAGAACTTTAGAATGGATTGTGCAGCATGAGAGACACTGTCACAGGCCCACCCAGCATCAGAGAAGGTGCTGAGCTCTACAAGGAAGGCAGAATTGAAGCAGCCCAAAGGAATTTAGTGAGACATGTAAGTTTGGGGTACCCACCCCAGGTGTTCACATGGATTATTTGTGCCCAACCTCTAGTAGAACATTTCAAGCTTGTATTGGGCTGATCAGCCATAATCAGACACACTGTAACTTGTCTCTAACATGATGTCACTTTGGTCTTTGAAAATGAAGGACAAGAATCAGAACCAACCAACCTTGGCTAAGAGTTAATTGTGTTTATCAATTGTGATTTTAAGTTAAAGTGGTAGAGACCAGATCCTCATGGTCTCCTAGAACCAAGGTACTCAAAATTTAAAACTTAAGGAGGTAGTTCAGACTAGGTGCTTTACTTGCTTTGTAGCTTTTTCATCCATCTATTATCCATTCAGTAAACACTCATTTTATTTTTAGATATTTCCTACCACAGAGTGTTATGAATATTTCAATATATATTGAATATCTGTATCTATATTTGACTTTGTTGAGGTAGATGTCCACAAGTGATTTCTTGGATAAAAGCAAATGGGAAGTTGAATCACACTTTTTTACATATTTCCAAATTGATTATCAAAATGGATGAACTCCACAGCTTTACCAAGATTTTATAAATGTGCCTGTTTTCCCACTGCCCCTAAAACATATACTTTTCTTGTTACTTTTGTGAATTTGAACAATGTGAGATGGAACCTCAGTTTTAAATTTTGCATCTCCTTTATATTTAGTGATTTTAGAGCACAGAGGCTGTAAAACTCCCAAGTGTAACCTGAATGAGATCAAAAATAATTGGGAAATGAACAAAATAAATGAAAATAAAATATAATATTGATAATGTTAATTTGTGGTTTTCTAAGTCAATATGTAGCCCACATGGATCCGACTCTGAGTTTGACACTACTGATTGAGAGTTTATTTCATATGATAGAGAACTGGTCTTGCAACTAAAAGCATGTTGTCATGGGCTGGTTCTGATTCATATTGGTACCCTGGTAGTTTAGGTCCAAAACTGGAAAGAAATAAGAAAATTATAATCCACCTAACAGTGAACAAAGGTGATGGGCCTGGCTACTAGGCATAGCAGGGTAAGAATATTCAGAACAAGGAAAAGATGTTCATCTAGGATATAACCGCACACAGTCCTCCTGTACTAGTTTTCCTCATTCTGCTGGGCTCCGGTAAGAAACCTCAAGTAAGGGGAGGCGAGGTGGCACAGAGGATAGAGCCCGGGTCCTGGAGTCAGGAGTACTTGAGTTCAAATCTGGCCTCAGACACTTAATAATTACCTAGCTGTGTGCCCTTGGGCAAGCCACTTAACCCCATTGCCTTGCAAAAAAAAAACAAACCCCATAAAAAAAACCAAAAAAAAAATGAAAAAAGAAACCTCAAGTAGAAATCCAGCCCCTCATGGCTATTTTGCCTCCATGAAATCAAGAAAGCACATCAATGTCCAAAGCTTTAGTCCCCTGAACTGGAAAAATCTCAGATAGTTTCTAATATCTCTAAAAAAATATCCTAACTTGCATGGGAATGTATAGTGGTAGGTTGGTTTAAGAATATTTTCCCCAACACATCCTTGGTTTTTAGGAACTAATGGTCTTTTGAAGAAGAGGTGTCAAACTCATAGAGAAACAAGTACAGGGAAAGGCACTAATAGATACATAGGGATCCCTGCAGACTAATATTGAATTAGTTTTATAATGTAATATTATCTATGCTTTATTGTATTTTTATTGTGCTAAATATTTCTCAATTACATTTAATCTAGTTCTGGTATAGTTGGAGAGTGTAGTGAGCTGTATGTGTGACACATTTGTTTTAGAGTAATGTAAGAAAGCTGATTATAGAAAGCACTGGAGGAAAAGAAAAAAAAATAGAAAGATAAGAAACAAAACAATCGAACAACCTTCTGAAAAAAGTGACTTAGTATGGGAGAATGAAGACCTGAAATCTCATCTTTTTCCCTCCTTTCCTACAAAGGACCAAGTCCCAGAGCTAGACAATTTGGCCACCTTTTATCAGAACTAAACTCTCAGGTTTTAGTTGGCACAGATTTTACAGGTAGGGTCAAAGTAGGTGCTATATATAGCAGAGGTTGGATGAGAAATTACTGTTACTTAGAAGGCCTGAATGGGTCATGATTTGCATCAAAGCATCGCAGTGTCTGTTGGAGAGTGCTCGAATAGTGGATATTGATAGGACTTTAATATTAGCCTTGGACAAGAACATTAGGCAATTATAGAAAAAGTTTCCTCTCTATTAATTAGAAATTTATATTAAAAATTCTAACCCAAAATCGTTATTTCTTTGTTCCTCAGTTCATAAAATTTAAACTAGACTATATTCTAAGTGTTTCAATATTACACAGACCTGATTAGTGTAGTATTGGTTCCAGAATTTTTTTTTTATTTTCTATAAAGAGAATTAATGGTAGTATTAGCAGACCATGCATACAAGGGGATTGTTATAGTGCAGAAAACGTTTTGAGGATGGGGTTTAGAGACTATTCAATGTACATATACTTAAAGGGTCAATTTTTAATGACATTTCCTAAATTTATTAAAAAGGTATTCGGTTTAAAAGACAGTGGGTTAGTATCAAAGCTGGTCAATGTTATTTTATGTGATAAAACATAAAATTTTAAAATATTTAGGTGTAGGTCAAGTCAAAGACTAGATAGAGGACTAATCAAAAGGGGGAAAGACAGGGAGCTTGCTTGCACAAAATCATTTAATGATATCTTGTTGATAAAAGTAAAATCTTTCAGTTTCACTTGAAAAATAACCAACCAAAGATATGAAGTTTTTATTTTATTGAATGAGTTTATTAATAATCATATTAATTATAAGACATCATGCTATACAGAACCTGAAATAGAACTACTCCTAGAATTACTTCAGGACGCTACACTGCTAGCCTAGGCCATACAGTATCCACCTCGCTTACTTCCAAAATATGGTTAGAGCTACTTCCATACACACACTGTTCACTCTCAGATCCTGTAAGATATCACAAAATATCTGCCCAAAATACAAACATAAATATATATTTTTAAAGTTTTTCAAATATACTTATGTGTAACATAATTCACACACAACATTTTTGTAAGTTAAGATGTAAATTCTTTGCCTTCAAATCTATTTGTTTTAACATCTATTTTTGTACACACATACTTAAAACCAACCTCTTTGATACTACTTATGCTGGTAATTGTTGTTGTCAGATTTTGTTTCAATATCAGACTTACTATGAATCAATTGATGGTTAGTATATTAAAAAAACTATTGTAAATAAGAAACCCTTTTTTGAAATTATCATACCAAATTTCTCTGAAACAGTCATTGTAATTAACATTCTTGTCCAAGTTTTGTATTGTTCTTACTTCCATATTTTCTGCTGCTAGCTTGAAATAGAAATGTAATTTTTTTTCTAATAAAGCAATTAGTGATGGGTCTAGAAGCATCCTAATGAAAATTTTAAGATAATTTTTCTTATGGAGGAAAAGAATCACAAAGTTTGTTGCCAAATCATATCTTGAAAATATATGTCTCATTTAACTTCAGTAAATTTAAAGAAAAAAATGAAAGGTCTGGTATATATGAATATGTTGCTAAATATAAAATCTTTAACTTAAACAAAAACTTAGGTTGAAATTTGCATGAGTTGAAACCAATCAATTTCTTCAAAAGTAAGGCAGGATAGTTTTCCTTTGAAAGAATAATTTAGATTGCAAATTAGTAGCTTTTGCATGTCTCTTACCATTTTAAATATAGTGTGACAAATGTTTATTAAGGAAGGCAAGGTTTTCTTATTTTGTTACCATAATACACAAGAACAAAGTTAATCATTAAGCTACCATTATAACATAGATAGAATTGTTTTAGCTCCATAAATTCACATAATTAAAAGTAAAATGTCAAGTGACTAGATAAGACCACAAAAATGTACACTTTGTGCACTGACTAAATTGCTTCTAGATCTTAGATAATAGTTATACATCATGTAGAAGTCTACTGGTATTATTCTTAAGACACTGACACAGCATTTGCTGAAATTTCAAAAAAAGGATGTGCACATTCTTGGTATACCATAGGCCCAGTCTTACAAATGCTCCCTATTTGCGGTGTATATTGTAGTTACAAAATACATAATCACTGTATAGTCAAATTTATTTCAGATGCATGTTGTCAAACATTGGGAATAACTTATTCTAAAAAGGTCTATCATATATCATAGTTCTTCTTTTGGCGGGTTAATTGGCAGATACAATTTAAAGATATATCAATATTTGTTTTTTTTAAACAGTTCTTCTTTCCCTCTCCCTCCCCAAGTTGGGAACGATTGAGTGCCAAAGGTAAATTATTCTCATCATGATAAATTCCCCTGAATGGCTCTCCTAGTCTTTGCCTCCATTTGTTTCAAGAACTAGTTGATGGAATTAGAAAGTTCTCACTGGGAATGAAATCCTGAAATATATAAATCCAAAAAGGCCTGATTGAGTAGAAAGCTGGTCCAAGAATGCACTGGCTAGAATAACTGAAGTCACACATTTGCCTTTGGTCAAAGCTGATCCAACTTCAATATACCCTGTAGCAATTGCAGGGTTGGGGTGCCTATTTATTAACGTAGATTAAATAATATGGACAGGCAGTGGGAACCAGGGTAAAGGTGGGGCCAGTTCTTCAGTCAGGAGAACTCAGGGTCAAGTCCTGCAACTGACTGGTACCGGCTATGACTCTGGGTAAATTAGCTTCTCAGGGCTCCAAACAGCTGCTCGTCTGTTCCAGACAAGTTGAGGAACTGCAATAGGAAGTTAGCCCACTGAAAAAGTCTCAGGTCAAAATCTCTCTATAACAAATATAAGTGAATCCTTTCTCTAACCCCATATATCCATTCATAGGATCTGAGAGCTGTCATTGACCTTCAGAGTTCATGAAACCCATCCCTATGACTCTAGAAGGGTGAAGGTTCATATTTTTAAAGTTCCAAGGATGGAGATTAAATAGCTTCCCTTAATTATCCATGAAATATACCTACTTGTCAGGTTTTCATATAAACGCATACATAATATACACACCCTCTGCTTAAGTTAAAGATGACATCCTTTTATTCTATTCTTTGTTCATGTGTTATTTTATACTGTCTTTTAGTCCTAATTCTTTTCAGTGTTCTGTTAGGTCTTGGTTTTTTCCATCTTTTCAATTATTTTCATGGTTTTATGAATGCTAAGTTCTCAACATCCCTTAAAAGTCATGATAACCCCAAGTTAATTTTGTGCCTCTGACTAGTAGATGCAATTTGTTGTATTTTCTAAGCTCAGGAGGGAAAGTACTTGTCATGATGGGGTCATTGAAAATTTGGCAGTATATATCCATAACAGAGTACCAACTATTTTGTGTTTGGTTATTTTCGGCCATGACTGCACCATAGTGAAAATATTCTACTTCGTGTTCTTAGATGATGTATTCTTTAAATAATGGTCATCAAATATTGGTCATTTTGAGATAAAAAGATTTGGAAATTCCATAGGAATTTTGAAGTTCTAGATTTGTGTTCTATTCATCTTTACAACTATGCATAATATATGTGTGTGTGTGTGTATATATATATATATATACACACATATGTACATATATTCAAGACATCTGCACAATATAATTCAAATATTCCCAAACATTTAGCACAAGCACAAAGACTCCTGGGAAATGCCTCTGTTTTTTCTCTACAATAGCTATAGGTAGCCCTAGCCTATCTCTCTCAGTCCAATTGGCCATTCCATTGTATCTAAAGAATGTAAAATTACAGCTACTGTGTGTCAGTCTCCAAAGGATTCACATTGCTTTTTCAGGATTCACATGGGACTGGAAACCAGTGTACCACAAATCTGTCTAAATAGTACTGAAACATAAAGAAGGAAAAAAAGAAAATACCTGCCACCTGCTATGTTGCAACTTTGTTAATAAGTTCTGAATTTAAAAGTGAAGCTCTTCTACAAACTAAAATCAAACATGATTTCAATAGGCTGAAATCAATGAAATTAAATATACAATTACAAAGCTACTTATACCTGCTGGGCATATAAGAGAGACGATGTCTCAACATCCAGTGAAATCCTCACCAATAGGTACATTTGTCTTTTTTGTTTGTTTTTTTTTTTCTCCAGAAGCTTATATTAAAACATTTTACACACACATTTTACTCATAAATTATAAATTTAAGTTATACATTATGGAGCTTATATCTAATTATATCCACAGAAAGTTATACTTTTTGTATGTTTTTTGTTTTTTGTGGTTTTTTTGGAGGTTTTTTTGGTTTGCTTGTTTCTTTGTTTGTTTGCTTGTTTGTTTGCTTGTTTGTTTCTTGTGTTTGGGGATGTTTTTCTTTCCCCTAAACACAGATTGTCTTCTTGTAACATTGAAACTAGACAAGTTACCCGGGTTTTTGTTGTGAGAAATCAATTCTAGGTGGAGTTTCTGTGACTTGGTGAAATGTTCACATAGATAATATGAAAAGAGGAAAAAAAAACAAAACAACAGACAACGGAAGGAAATAATTTCCTTAGGAACACAAGTGTATTCCTTTTTGCCACAGAAGGATATCTTTTGATTCCTGTCTGGGATTTCTTGGTTTTCCTTTTATGGTGAAGCAAGTATTTCTTATCCACCACAAAAAGCAGTAAGCAACTCCTAATCTCCTCCAGCACATCACTTAGAAATTCTGTACAAGAATATATTTGATGTATATTTATAATTATGTCTCTCCAATGTTTGCTTCCTGCTTTTCATCTGTATAATGTCAGTTATTTTCTTCAATATGTTGAGCTAGAATGACAAAAATCCCTTAGTCTAATGGGCTTAGTGTGTGGTTATCTATAGTTATATTGAATCCTTTATGGAAAATCTTTCCATAAGTGCCTATAGTCCTGTAAAATTAACATTTAAATCACCAGTATATTCTCTAGGCGACAGCAGTTTACAGCCACAGCCCTGAATCAGTCACCAAATCTATTCCTCTTCCTTGTGTTTTCAGTCCTCTTATGTTCAATTTCCAGGGACATAAACTAATATGAACTTAGGAAAGAAAAAAAAAAAACCTGATTAGTAATGGAAGAATGGCCAAACAATGACAGACGAAATGAGTCTTGCTATAGCTTACATTAAACTAGGAAGGTAAATTTGAAAAGAAAAAGTCCCTTTGGAAATCCAATAACCTCTTTTGGCACAGTATAGTACTTTAAGGGCCAAGCAGTGGTGCTTTAAGGGCAAATCCAGACTTTGTGGTATCATTTATGTTGATTTTGAACAGCATGTGAATAAGTTGGCAGAATTTACACATAGAGGCAGAATTTCAGAGTTCAGATGAATTCCGAAATGGTAGAAACCACATAGCTTTTATCTGTCACAATAGCCCCATTTCTACTGTAAATATTGTTCCTTGATTTTTGTTTCTCCATAGTTGATTCAAGCTTCCATCAAACTTTTTTTTTTAGGTGAGACTAGGAATCTAGCTCTTTTTTCCGTTTTTTTTCTATTTACAAAATATACAGGTGTAGCAGTTTTTAATATGCATGTAGTTCAGTTACTTTGATTATATACACTCACTCCTGAAGTCTGAAACAGCTAGCTTAGCTGATAGGCCTTACATGTGATCCTCTTCGACATTGGGAGAACCCCGGGAAGGCTGGCCAGGAGTGAAGGATGACATGGGAATGACTTTGATTGAGTCATCATGTTCAGCTGTGCAAAACAGGGCTCTGGGACTGCATCTTCGTCCCTGGTTAGAGTCATCCTGTACAACCACTCTTCCTTGAGCACCCCTTGCTTCAGATCTAGCACCATGCCCCAGTTCTTGGCTGAGGGGCCGGGGGGGACTGGTGCAAATAGCAGCAGCCTGGGGCTCAGGAGGATTATGGCACATTGCTGTGGTCGTGATCAGATGTGGAGCAGGAGAACTGTGGCGGGTCACCACTGGTTCTGGAGAACGAGGGTGCTGATACTGGGGTACCGCAGCAGGCATCCAGCAGGAGTCAGAATGACCAAGAATAAGGCATTCTTGGGTGCAGTTGTCAGAGGCTTCTTCAAGGGTCGGTTGGATAGTTATTTCTGCAGCTGGAAAAAAAGAAGCAAGTGTCATAATCTCCACTTAGAGGAAAATGGTCTGAAGAGAATGCTGTGGACTTTTTAGAAGTAGTTACAGGCAAATCTAACTAGGATAAAAGCTAACCGTTTTGCAAATCAGATACTTCATTCTGGTGTTATGGTGCATATTACTTTTAAAAAGTAAATGTGTTACAATTAATGTTCCTTTAAGAATATAATTTTGTTGTACTATTGATACAACAGGAGGGAATCTGGGAGCATTTTGGAAACCAGGAACACTGACTGATATACAAATGCAAAACAAGTCACTGGAACAAGGAAGCAGTTACTTCTATGATGTAGATCCCCAAAAATACATCCAAAGAAGAATAGTTTCCTTTCTCTAGAATTATCCAGATACCTGATTATACTATATACCATTAGATTGCAGAACCCATTAGATTACATAATAATGTAATATATGACAATATCATCATATGATTATGTCATTACATAGAATATAATCTCCTCAAGGGCAGGGGCTATTTTTTGCCTCTAATTTTGAATCCCTAGTACTTAGCAAAGTGCCTGGCTCATAGAAGGAGCTTCATAAATATTTACTGATTGATATCCAAAATGAAGTTGAAAATTGAAACAAATACTATCCAAATCTTGTTTTCATTTTTTTTTAACACACCATTTACGCTTTCTCTATATTTAAGGGAAAATTCCATTTTTTGTTGATACTTTTAATTAAATGATAATGATGCTTGTCCTTTGTTCTTGAAGAAGGCTATCACATTGAGGAGGTAATGACCATGACAAGAACATGAATTAGATTTGAGTGAGGGGGATGTTGTCAATTTCTCCTCTGGAACTATCTGGGTCCATTGACCATATATGAATCAGGACAATGAGAGATAGACCTGGAAGCAGTCAGGGTGAAGTGATTTGATCAAGGTCACTTAGCTAGTAAGTGCCTGAGTCTGCATTTGAACTCAGATCTTCCTGACTTCAGGGCCAGTGCTCTAACCATTGCACATCTGGTTGCCCTGTCAGAGGCAAGTAACAACAACAACTCAAGTAGAACCTAAGGTTTCCTAAAATACTGTAAAAATGCCTACTGTAAATAATATGGCACTACAAAGGTAGTCTGTGGAATTATTGAGGCAAAAGAAAGGGTAGTTCTTGCCATTTTGGAGATTAGAATCTAATAGAGAAGAGGTACAAATGTAAAAATCTTAGAAAATATCTGAGGCAGTTGGGTTAAATTGGGAATGCTTAATGGAAATAAAGGCTATGGAATTTTTTCATTGTGAAATGTTCTTTTATTTGTTAAAGCATCTTATGCTTCTAAACAATATACTAAATAACTGCTCCCATTCTTAGGAGTTTTTGTACTGAAATTATATGGTAGAGGATAAATGTGGAAACAATATAAATCTTTAGGAATGTTTTAGGAATTAAAAAAATAAAATGGATAGTTGAGTAAACTATATTTGGAAGAGTCTACTAGAGTCTAAGATTTGCTACAAAGTTTCAAAAATGAACTATGATTGTAAATTTTAAAGATAATTGATTTCTTCTGGTAAAATCTCCATTTCAGCACAAAGGATTTGTGCATTGGTTTACTCTTTATGCACAAATCCTTTGTGCTGAAATGGAGATAGTGCAATTACTAGAACCTATTGAATTCTAATGATGCTACAGATCCATGCACTAAGTGATATGCCTGGCTAATACAGAGTGAACAACTTTGAAACATTAGTTAAAGATTAACACTCAAAGAACTAAATAATAAGATATCTGAAAACTCTGAGCAAATGAATAAATGATCAAAGCAAAGGATCAAAAGCACATTTTGATGTCATTGAGCCAATGGAATGAGGAAACGATCATTTAAAAAAGCCAGAAATAATCCAACTTGAACCATAGATAACAAACAGGTGGTAACTACAAGCAATCTATTCTTTAACTTAATAAACTATGTCTTTAGTAAAGATTGAGCTATTTACATATTTCCAGACTAGAAATAACATATGTGACCACATTGGTGGACTGACTAACATATGACCACATTTGTTTTGGCCCAAAATAATATTACAATGGACAGAAAAGAAAAAAAAATCCATCAAATGCCTGACATTTGTTAGAGAAGCTACTCTAGGAATCTAAATCATTTACTTGAGCTAGTGTGGAGGCAGGTTAAAATAGATTTCATCTGTAGATCTCCAGAGGGCTATTTCTTTTGGATAAGAACTGATTCTGAGGTGATATGGCAGAATAGAAGAGACACTGCACCTGGAGGGGAGAAAATCTGGTTTTGAATGCTACTTCAGATACAAGCAAGTCCCTTACTCTCTCTCTGGGCGTTGGTTTCATCACCTGTTAAGTATGAGGGTTGGGGTGTGAATATATGAGAATAAAATTTTTATTCAAGAGAATAAAAAATATGAATACATTTCTAAAACGTGCCTAAATTGCTGGGTGTGTGTCACCTTAGGCAATGTAGTACACTATCTGGGAAGCTAGACTTGGAGTTAAGAAGGTTTGTTTCAAATTCTACCTCTTCTGCTTACAATAGGTGATCTTGGGAAATCTACTTAACTTTTTTCAGACTGAATTTCCTCTTCTGTAAATTAGGAATAATAATAGCCCTTATATCACAGTATTTCTGTGAAGATCACATTACATAATGCACAAAAAGCTCCTTGCAAATCTTATTTGTTAAGACAATTTTTCTGAAACAGATTTCAGAAGATTTGAATGTCCTTCCTGTTCCTCATATACAGTAATTGATATTTACTTGATAGTTACCTTTTGCCAATAATACTCAGTAATATTCGTGGCAGAGGTTTGATTTTTTGTGGTTGAATTTAGATTAATCGTCAGTTTTCATGTATTCTTTAAATTTTCAGAAGGAATTCCATATCCAATTCTTTTTACTGAAAGTCGTTAACAATTCATGTCTCTGTTGCTAGTAAAAAAAAGTTTTGAGGGGAGAGGGGTTGAGAAGTTAGCGGGAGTAAACCCAGTTATTCTTGAGTTTTCCTGAATTCTGGAGAAATTAAAACAAAATTGAACTCCCAAAAAACCCAACACTGGTCATAGCAGAAAGGTGACCCCTGTCTTCTTGAAAGGTATGGTAGTGCTTTAGAGGACAAGCCCGGTGATTGAGGCTCAGAACTATCCAGAATGCCACTTGTTTGTAATGAATTCCTTTGTTAGCCAACTCTTGAAACAGAAAAAAAGAATTTAAGTGACTCTCACTGCAGTAAATTAGATGAACAGTTCTGTAGTAATGAGGGCAGTGAATAATGAATAAAGGACTTGGTGGGGGACTTAATATTAGCCTCTGGTCGACTTCAGAGCAAACAAATACACTGTCAAGAATAAAGTGATGCTGAACCCAACTTTTTCCTGAATTTGAGTCCTATCATACTTGCAAATTTCAGTATTTTATCAACTACATATTCTCATTAAAGTGGGGGTTTCCTGCTGTCATTGTAAATTGTAACCCATCCACGCTTTCTCATCCTATAAAGTTCATTCCTCTCTGTATTATCCCAGAGTCCCTCCCCTGACTGTTTATATAATACCATGGAGAAAATGATTTTACATTTCAAGCTACTGTCTCTGTCTCTCCCTTCCTCACACTTCCCCTTCCTTTCCTTTTAGACACAAGCTGCTAGAAATTGCCTCTAGCATTAAATAGAATCTCCTGCCTCTAGCATTAAATAGAAGCTCCTGTTTGCCCGTTTAAAGCCTTTGACAACTGGGCCCCAACTTAACTTTCTTCTTTGATATATGTTATGTCTAATCAAACTGACCTTACAGCTCTTCAGTTAATAAACATTGATTAAGCTCTTAGTATATACCAGACATAGTTGGTCTGCTTGACTTTGTATCATCTCCCTCTTCCCTCCTCCCCCACCCCCACCCCCCATAAGCTAGCTCCCCCCACTTCTCCAGGTTTTCAACTCTCTTTTGTATCTTGTCTTCCCGCAATCCATAGCAAACTCTTTGAGGGTATCTTATCACAGTACCTGATGTACAGTAGGCACTTCATAAATGTTTGACTATGGACCATGTTGTTCAAGTGTTGTCTTCCAAAGAGAAGCTTTCCTGATCCTGCTCTTTGATTGCTGGTTAAAGTGTACCTGCTATATAGTTTGTCGATATTAACTTGTCTACCTGCAGCACCAGAGAAAATCTAAGCACCTTTTCAACCTTTGCCATTGGCATATAGTAGATGCTTCAGAAATACTCATTGGCTCGAGGTCCTGGGCCCCAGGTAAGTACGTGTTCCCCTCTGCTCTCATTTCACGGATATTCCATCTTCCTTTCCCAAGAATCCATTTCAGTTAAGCAATTCATAAGACATTTACTAAGTGTTTCCCATGTGTAATGGTCAATGTTAGACTTTGGGGCCACAAAATCCAAATGAAAAGGGTCCCTATGCTCAAAGTGTTTGTATTCCATCAGAGAGAAATACGGTAAAAGGTAAATGGAAGGAGAAAGCACTACCCACTGAGAGCCTTGATGAGCCTTGAAAATAAGGATTCTGAGAAGCAAGGGAGTATTGACTCCAGACACAGGAGATGCCATATCTATTTTGGCTGGAATATAGAATCTATGAAGTAGGATAGTATGAAATAAAGCCAGGAAGGATGGAGAGGCTTGGAGGGCAATAATAGGAACAATATTTTCTTTTTTTCTTTAGTTTCATTTTTTTAAGGCAATGGGTTTAAGTGACTTGCACAAGGGCATACAGCTAGGCAATTATTAAGTGTCTGAGGTCAGAGTTGAACTATAAGGTCCTCCTGACTCCAGAGCTGGTGCTCGATCCACTAAGCCACTTGGCAGCCCAAAACAAGATTTTCTAGAGTGCTTTAAAATTTTCAAAGTGCAAGTGAAGTAGGTGTTATTTAGTGTCTTCTCTTTACAAAGAAGGAACCTGAGGTTGAGAGGTTTAATACTTTGCCCAGAGTTGCCCAGCAAGTAAATGTGTTAGGGAGAATTTGAACTCAAGCTTTCCTGAATTCCAGGTCAATACTATATCCACTTGTGCTACCAAATTATAGAGGGCCTTAAATGCTAAACTGAAAAATTTGCATTTTAACTTGTATGTGATAGGGAGCCACTGAAGGTTTTGAGCATGTGACTGAGAAGGATATGCTTCTGCATTAGTAAAATTACTTACATTTATGGAGGATGGATTGGGAAAGTATGCAAATAGAAGCCTAGGGTGGTCTACACTAATTAGACAATTAAAATAATGTAAGCTAGAATTGAGGAGGAACTGAACTAGGATGGTATTGGAAGGGAGGTTGGGTTTGGTGAAAAAACAGGAGTTTTGGGGGTTCAGTTTTTGCTGTAGGGCATAAACCTTCTCTTAGGTTCTTTCATTCTTTAAATCCTTTGTTATGTGCAATAGGGTTTATTATACAACAGAGGAGCTATGGGCACATTGAAATGGAGACTTGAGGTTTTTGTCTGAAGTCAGGCTTCCAAACATATTTCTGAGAATAATTTTTTTTGGGGGGGAGTGATGGAACTGTTAAATTCCTTTTATCAGTAAAGGGGCTTCAGATGGGCTTGGATTCAGAATTAAGTAGGAGGAAAAGAGCTGGGTAGATTCCATTAGGGAAATTATATAGTGGTTTGTTTTTGTTTTTAACAAACCCCAAATAAGCTCCCTGGCACAAAACCTGACTTTTACAGACGCAAATATTCTCTTGGCAATGTTGTATGATTGTAAAATTTAGTACACAGTAATGCCTGAGGATTCAAAGTTCTGGGTAATCAATCACCAAGCACAAATCACCGAGCATTTTTTTAGGTTTTTGCAAGGCAATGGGGTTAAGTGGCTTGCCCAAGGACACACAGCTAGGTAATTATTAAGTGTGTGAGGTCAAATTTGAACTCAGGTCTTCCTGATTCCAGGACCAGTGCTCTATCCACGGTGCCACTTAGCCTCCCCTAAGCATTTCTTAAAGTGCCCTCTTAATTTTTATTCTAAAGAAGCATTGAAGAAGCAGGCTAGTGAATCTGGGTTCAATATTGTCTTTGTCACTTATTTTTGCTAACCTTGAGTAAGTCATTCCATGATGGCTACAGGTAGCCTGCAGCGCATATCCACAGATGACCTTTGTAGGAGAATGAGCTTTAGGTTGTTGTCACTGAGTAAATATTCACTTGGAAATGGAGAGTAAATCATCAGTCAAAAACAAGCATTCAGTCTGAGAGTTCCAGTTCCCAGGAAATGTAAAAAGATCTAAATGAAGGCTTCTAGCACAATGGGTGAATCTTCCATAGACATGCTGTAGCAGAAGATTCTTTGAATTGCACAGAATGAAAAGCTGTAGTGTATACTTTGAATTTATACTTGAATTTTATCTTACTGCTGGCTTTCTAATCTTGACAAAACATGCATAAAGAGATCTGCTTTCTTTTTTAAAGTTCACTTTTTGATAGAAAAAAAATGAATGGTTCAAAAACGCTTATACAAAGAAAGGTCGAATTGAATGTGTTACTATAATGCATGTTAGTTTTAGAAAAACATTCCCTGAATATGACTTAGAAACACACTTTTCCTGTCATTTACTTACTTGAACTGAGGTTTCCAATCCTTATCCTAAGAGCAAGGAATAAAATGCTTTAAGAAAGATGTGAATGAGCTGAAGATGTTGCTTATCAAAAAAATCAGTGATAGGAAATTCCCAAGGCACAAAGCTTTTCTATAGTCCAGAAGCTGAAATCAGATTTAGCTGCGATAGAGTTGGTAGGTAGGTACTCTATGATAAAAGATGTGCACACTGATTACCAAACATGATGACTTGGGAGGGGGAAACCTTAATACAGAATACTGAAGGAAGCTGAATGAAGATAAAATTATATATGGACAAGATAATTTCTGAAATATCCCTTCTAACATGAAAATACTATGATCCTATGAAATGATTGCCAATATATTGAGGGATCTTTCATCAAGATGCTTTTGTTATTGACACTATTAGGTAAGGTCAGTAGGATATGAATACCCAGAGGAAGGTATTATCTATACCTCAATTTCATGATTTGTAAATGACCTTTAGTAGCAAAATGTTGGTGTCTCTAAATCTCTTTCTATTACTATTAAGGAAACTCAAGCAGGATACCAGTCCTGGAATGAGTGGGAGTAGTTACTTAACATGATTCTACTAATACTTCACAGAGTTCTTTGCCACTTTTCTTTTATTAAGAATGGGGGTGGGGTGGGATGGAGAAGAACTGAAAAGATAAGCCCATTCTAGGGTAAAGCATTGTTTTTATGACACACTTTGGTTAATTTTGCAGGTTAATAAACTAGATGTATCAAGTTGGAGACTAATTAGAATTAGGTCACAAAACAGCATTCTCGCTGCATAGTTCACCGATCACATATTTGCATGATGAGAAGAAAAGTTCATTTGAGTACAAATGATGAGTTACAGGGTCTTCCCATAGAGAAAAGACTGGCTATATATAACCCCGGGGGACAAAGGATTTCTGCCACATTTTAGTAACTTTTGACACTATATGTATAGCCTGAAGCTTGCATTTACTAAAGGACAAAGCTTGAAAACATAGATAGGGCTTCCATCTGCTTTTCAGCTTATTAAAAAGTTGAGGCTTACGGGGTGTCTGACAGAATGAAAATTTGATTTTGGGAGATGGGGAAAAGAACTTGTTGGTCCAAGGCCACAGACTCTATAAAAGCTTATAGAGTTATTAATGATCAGCAAGGGTAACTGAATGCCTTTCATCTAACAATCCATGCCTTTGTGCTAATAAGATGTACTGGATAATCATTACTGCTCCTAGACTGAGCAGAAAACCCATACTGCTTCAGTGTATGCAGGAAATCATTGGGCTAACAACTTCTGCCTCCCTCTTGAACACATTCTTTTGGGTTTACAATACTACCTCTGAATCCCTACATTATCCTGCTGTCTGTGCAGAATTTAGAAGCCCTTAAAAGCAATATTTTGACAGTTATTTAAATTTCCCTTTGCATTCAAGATGCTACTGTAAGTTGCTCATAGAAAACCCCTCCCAAACAGAACATATTTTAAAACTATGCATTGATATTAAACAATATTTTGAGTTTATTTACAAGAAAATAAGTATTTTCCACCAAGTAGAATCTTTGAAAAGCACAGGTGAGACTCAACATAATTTTTCTACCATTTATGCGAGCAGTTTGTGAAGTGATTCATTTACAATTTTCCATCAGATGCATGTACTTAATTAGAAAAAATAGAGGGACAAATGAGAGGTGTTAGACTTAGGATTTCATTGGGATAGGAAACTCCCTTGTCTGCAGTTGTTATTCCTAGAGCACTTGGAAGGCAGGTGACTTGCCCAGGGTCACCCAGCCAGGATGTGTCAGAGAGGACTTGATCTTCCTGGATCAGAGGCTAGTTTTCTATTCACTGAGGAAAGCTAGGTGGTAGATAGAGTGGATGAGTCTGGATTCAGGAAGACTCATCTTTGAGAGTTCAAAACTGATTTATTCACTAGCTTTGTGACTTTGGGCAAGTCAAGTCATCCAGTTGGCCTCAATTTCCTCAAAGATAAAATGAATTGGAGAAAGTAATGGCAAACCACTCAAGTATTTTTACTAAGAAAATTCCAAATGGGGACACAAAGAGTCTGACAGCTGAAAATGACCTAATATCAATAAACTCTATTTATTATATACATACACGTGCATGTATATTTAAATTAAAAATCTATTATGTTATGAGAGAAGAATCCGAAAATGAAAAAACTAATAAAACACAAAGCAAATTTTAAAAAGTGAAAATAAGTATGCTTTGGTCTGCTTTCAGACTCCATAATTCCTTCTCTGGATTTGGATGGTATTTTCCATCACAAATCCTTTAGAATTGTCTTTGAATATTATATTGCTGAGATGAACAACTTCATCATAGTCAATCATCACACAGTGTTGCTGTTACTATGTATAATGTTCTTCTGGTTTTACTCACTTCATTCAGTATCAGTTATGAAAGTGTTTCCAGGATTTTCTGATCCAGGAAGATCTCAGTTCAACTCCTATCTCTGGCTGTGTGACTCTGGGCAAGTCATCTACTGACCCAGTGATCCAGGAATAACAATTGCAGACAAGGGAGTTTCCTATCCCAATGAAATCCTAAGTCCAATGCCTCTTATTTGTCCCTCTATTTTTCTAATGAAGTACTTGAATCTGATGGAAAATTGTAAATGCACTACTTCACAAACTGCTCACGTAAATGATAGAAAAAAATATGTTAAGAGTCTCACCTATGCTTTTCAAAGATCATACTTGTTGGAAAATAGTTTTCTGTTAAATAAACTAAAAGGTTGTTTAATATCAATACACAATATTTTTATACATGTGGGGTTTTTTTATCCTTTCTTGAGATCTCTTTGGGATCAGACCCTAGTAGTAGTAGCAGTAGTATCGATGAATCTATGTACAATTTTATTGTCCTTTGGTTGTAGTTCCAAATTCCTCTCCAGAAAGGTTGGATTGCTTCACTAGTTATATACATATGACCTATATTAGACTGCTTTCTGTTAGGGGGAGGGGGAATTGAAGGGAAGGAGAAAGAAAAATGCGAAATTCACAATCTTACAAAAGTGATTGTTGAAAACTATCCCTGAATATAGCTGAAAAGATAATTTTTAAAAAATAAATAAAAAGATTTCTCAAGACAAAAAAGAATATTATCAACAACTGAAAAATGTATAGTCAATTAAAGTCAACTACTTGTTTAAGGAAGTCAGGTATTGACTTTTTTTACAGGTTTTTGCAAGGCAAATGGGGTTAAGTGACTTGCCCAAGGCCACACAGCTAGGTAATTATTAAGTATCTGAGGCTGGATTTGAACTCAGGTACTCCTGACTCCAGGGCCACTGTGCCACCTAGCTTCCCCCAGGTATTTACTTTTGCTTAAATATAAGCTCCAAGAACTGACTGTGCATGTGTATATTTGACTTTGGATTATGGAGAGAAAGGATAAAACAATTAAAATATCAAAGATTATTGATTGTTGCTTACATGTTAAATTATCATATAAAACCATGAAGAAAGATATGAGAAGAGTAAAATGAAAATAAGTTCATTTATCTAATTTATTTTAGAACTTCAATTAAAATATAATCAATACCTTTAAATATATGAAACAAAGGCTGATGTTGAATTTCATAAAACTTAAAATCATGAATAACTAAAGGGTTTTCTTTGTTAAGTCTTCCTTTGATTTCTCATTGAGGAATGGAGGTGACTCTGGAGTTTTAATGCCAAGACCTAGAGTCCAAAATCTGAACAGGTCTTAAATCAATCTTTCAGGGCCAAACATATTCTATTTGTATTCTTTGAGGACTGCCTTACTTACTTAAGGTTGGAGAAACTTATTATCACTGCAGATTTTGGCTACTACATTCTTATTTTCCAGACACTAAACTATGTATGGCTTGTGGCTTTTACAGTACAGAAAGGGGAAGAGTTGCTTAGTTTCTCCATACCATCCTCTCACATCAGCTATGGTGTCTACTAGCCAATCTTTGGCAATTGCAGAGTCAGTTTGAAAGAGTTTGAGGCACATTTGACCAGACCAAGATACACACAGACATAATACACATAAGTGTTCATATAATGGAGGAAACATTCAAAGAGTGCTACCTCTTGGAGCAGAAAAAACAGTTGTGAAGAGGAGCAGACCCTGGGACCCTTGGGAAGGAAATTGCTTGCCAGAAACATGGTTCTCAAGAATGAGCTTTGTAAAGACTTCAGTAAAATAAAATGGACTTCAGTTGCAGAATTAGAAGTTTTCTTGGCTGCACGTGTTCCCTATGGCAGTTGACTACCACAATACTCTTAATTTGTGTCCACTCATCCCATAGCTGCTGTAAGTGAGGGAGTGAGCCCCAGGCTTTTTTGGGGGGAGGCAGAAATATTTTATAGTTACTGCTTTTACCTTACAAGTTTAGTGATGCTTTAGTTATAATATATTTATATGCTTATATATTTATTTATATTATATTTATATATATATATATATATATATACATTTATATATTGTAAGAGTTAGCTATGTCTACAGTTTGACTGTTAACAGGAGACAAAATAGAGTTTCAGGAGTTATTAGGAGTAGAGATAGCGTAGCCCCTTGAAATTGAGGAAGTTGCCCACTTGGGCAAATATCTTAGTGTCATGTTAGGAGAATATCCTAGAGGAGGGACTGTTTGGGATTGGCTTCAGTCCTTTCATAGCTTGTCTTCATGGATCTTTGGTATGCAAAATTTATTTTTCTCTGTGGCTCCCAGGGAGGTCTATAGAGAAGAGAGAAACCATATTTCCTACTATCCCTAGTCACATAGAAAACATGGACAAACAAGAAGAGAGGATGTTCCTATTGATGCTTGCTTTTTGAAGCCACCCAGTTCTACTGAAAAAAAAAATCAGGGAGTATAAACTAATTCCATTGCTGTTCAGACTGAGACACTGTATTTTTTTGAAGTAAGATTTCTAAGTGTAAAGGTACACAAAGAAATAAACAAGATGGTTCTAGTTTAACCTATCTCCAAAACGTTTGATTTTATCTTAATTTGGGGGGGGGCATATTGTACTTTTTTGATAGTGAAAATCTCTTTAATCTGATTATGATGTGAGTGAGTCTTTGGGCATAGGGGAGAGAGAAAGGGAGACACAGATAGTGCACACTTTGTCCTTTGTTTTGGACTGAATGGATTTTATTGAAATATGATGTTCACTTAAATTCTTATTTTTTCAGTATCCAAGTATTTTAATAGAGTGAAGCAAACAAAAACAAAACAAAACAATTCTACCTCCTGGCGCCAATATACTGTTAGCCTCTGAGAAAGAAAATTTTCATTTGAAAAAAATTTAGCTTGTCATTCCTGAATTATATGTGTTTTAGTGGTCAATCAAAGTAAGAAATACCATCTATATGTCTTTTTTACATGAGTACAATTATATTCTTATTTTTCATTATTCAAAAGATAAAGATAATTGTCTGCTTTTATTAATATGGAACTCTTTTGTGGGCTCTAACTGTTCCATGGAGTTTTTCTCTTTCAATTTAATTTTATCGAAATAGTAATCGATATTTCAGATGAATTTTGCATATTATATATTTAATCTGGTACCTAACATTTTGGAAAGAGAAACCTTAGGACATTTGTAAAGTAGTAAGAAGGACAGGCAATGAAATCTGATTCAATTTGAAATGATTTCAACCTTGAAATTCACACCAAAGACAATCTATCTAGATTTGAACTACCTTGTACAAAATGCTGAAAGACAAGTATATATACGCCCTACACAACCCAAGAAGAAATGTATTCTATGTTTAAATACAGTTCTAATTTACAAAACATGTGTACTTTATTTTAAAGCAGGATTAAGGGGGGTAACAGAGAAACAGATTGCATGTGCTTTCATTTAAAACACACACACACACACACACACACACACACACACAACCACCCTGTATTTAATGGGTCTGTAATCTCATTGGTGCATATCACAACTCATTCATACTTTATCAAATGACAATATGCTTGTCAATCTTCTTCACTGGACACGCACAGATTTAAAACCCTTTCTGCTAGGTGTCTTCCTTTCAGCCTTTAACCATTCCATGGGAAGCACTGCAGCATTCAGGTTGGAAATCTATTATTCTTTATTTAAGAGCAGTTGAGTACCTTGGAAACTTGTCCTTATGAATCAGTAACTTTTTAACCATTACTCTTCCTAAAAGTTATGCTACTTTATCACTAGTGTCTTCTTCCTTCCTTTAAGGAAAATTATCTCTTCTTACATTTCTACTAAATGCAATTTAAAACAAAAAGGAGATTTTTGGGGGGAGGGCATAATGACCCTTGTTCTGGGAGAAATGGAGGAAAGTAGCTTCTAACCTAAATTTTTTTTGCATGATTTTAGGATTGTCACTGGACCCATTTTTTCTTAATATATTTCTATCTATGCTACTTGTGGTATACCCAGATAGTGATAGTGATCTGCTAGCAGGTGAGTTTGTGTGTTTTGAATTGTTTTCAGGTGGTGTTGAAGTATTTACTGAATTGTGGATTTGATTTCCCATTTCCACTCTTTATGGCATTCCCTTTTTCTTGTGACCAGTAAGACAACTTAGTTCCATATTTAGGATACAAGAACTACCATGGAAGTAAGTTAGGTAACTAGCCTCTGCAGGGATTGGACAGATCAGCACCATAATATATCCTAATGATAATGGCAGATGTCTCCTAAATCTGCACACAATGAATTTATTACACATAAACAAAACTGACCTATAAGAACCTTCCAGAATTCCACTTTAGATTTTGTACACCCTTCCCAGTTCTAAATAACAGATTTGGAAGTACTTTAGAAATACATTGTGGATGGAAAAGGAACATTTTTTTAGTTCCATTGTGCATGTCAGGTTGGATAGATCTTTGCTCACCAGAAAAACCTTGCCATCCATGCAGTTTGCTAGAATGAGGTATCCCCTCCCACTGCTTTTATTTCTATCTCTTCCAACACATGCTATTTTTAGGATGTCTTCTCTTTCAGGAAATACACTCAGATCGCATTATGAAAGATGGATTTATACCAACTTTTCACTGCAGTGTTCTGCAGCTACCTACTTTTTTCATCTTCTACAGACTACTCCTGGAAAAATACTAAGTGTGATCATTCGTTTATTAAGGCAAAAAAGTGGAAAGTCAGGATGATGTTGAATTAATAAGATTCCAATCATTTAATAAGTGAAATTTGAAAGGTAATAATTATATTTGTAATTGCTCAGATTCAAGAAACCTGTGTTTTCTCTCATTTTCCCAGGCAGATGGAGCAATGACTCATTAATAATAATAAATTCATTTAATTCTGCACGTATAAGGAGGAAGAAGTCATCTGTCATGAATGGAAATGCAACCAGCATGGGAGAGTACTCAAAGAGCATTTTTCTGTATTCCAATGAAAGGGATTTAAAATCCTTCCTGATGTGACATCCCAATTAATTACCCCTAATCATACAGAGACTGTAAGCAGGAATCATAGTTTGTTATTTTCCTCTAGCGATCTTTGCCAGAACTATTCTTTTTTTACATTCTCCCATTGTAAGTGAACTATTTCTGCAAAAGAAATCTTGCACTTAGCAAAGTGTCTGTCACATGCTAAGTGCTACCTCTGGACTTGACAGGGCTCCCCCTTCAACCATAATACCTAGTGTTGGGAGTATGGAAGGGAAATGGGAATGAAGGATCATGGGAGGCAGGCGCAACAGAGCTCCCTTCCTATGACTGCTCCTACCTCCTATAATCCTTCAGGCCTTTCTCTGAATTGAGAAAATGATTCTGACCCCCCCCCCCGCCAGTAATGGCTAGATTTAAAAAACAAAATAAAACAAAACAAATCCCTTCACTTGGCCTTATCATTTCCTCAAACTGAACTCCTGTAACTCCCCCCCCCCCCCCAAACTCCTATACTTGTATATATACTTTTGCCTCCACCTTCTTTTTTCTCAGGCATTTCTTGACTCCTCCCAAGCTAGCTTCCATTTCTCACTTAAATGAAATTATCCAGTCTTCTGTTGACCTTTCCTGCTATCTTTATCCTTGTTGACCTCTCTACCATGCCTGACACTGTTGATCACCCCTTACTAAATACCCTAACATTGGTTTACATGATACTACTCTATTGAGATTTTCTTCCAATAAGTCTGACCACTCCTTAGATTCCTTTGCACAATTATCATCCATGTTTTATTCTTTCCAAAAGGGTATGACCCAGGGATTCATCATAGAATCAGAGATAGACAGAAGGAACCTCAGAAGCCATCAAGTCCAATTCCTTCATTTTACAAATGAGGAAAATAGGAGGCAGGGAGATTTAGAGAATTGTCCAGGGAAACATGGGTTGCAAGTTTGAGAGGCAAAATTTTAATGTAACTACTCTGACTCATTCATCACATTGTCTCCTTGTCTAAGACCTTCTATTCTTTCTTTACATTATACTGTCAGCAGTCATCCAGTTATCATTTCTATGCAAATAATTCTCAGATCTACAAATCTTGTCCTCATCTCTCCTGGGCTCCAATCCAGCAACTCTATATATCTCCAATTCAACATATCCAACACTGAACTCATTATCTTTCCCCTCAAACCTTCCTTTCCTCCTGACCTATTTCTTTCAAGGACACTACCATTTTTCCAGTTGTCCAGATTGTCAATCTCTTGGACTCATCTTTGATTCCTCATTTCTCCATGCCTTAAATTCCGCCTCCTCCCCAATCCAGATCACCCTCTATACAGCTGCCAAATTTATGATCCTGAAACACATTAACTTACTTGTTTAAGAAGCTTCAGTGGGAATGGGAAAAGTCCTACATGTTTAAAAATATTCATAGCAGCTCTTTTTGTAGTGGCAAAGAATTGGAAATTGAGAGGATGCCCATCCATTGGAGAATGGTTGAATAAGTTATGGTATGAGTATGTTATGGAGTCCTTTTGTTCTATAAGAAACCATGAGTGGTCAGACTTTAGAGAAGCATGGAAAGAATTACAGGAACTGATGCTGAACAAAGGAAGCAGAATCAAGAGGACATTGTACAAATTAACAATATTGAGAGTTGGTCAACTATTTTGGATGCAGCTCCTCCCAGAAGTGCAGAAATCAATGACAACCTTGGGAGATAATGTTTTTGGATAATGCCATATACATCCAGAAGGGGAAGAAACCCCACAGAATCTGAATGTGTACTATGTTCACTTTTTAAAAATGTCTAGTATGTTTTTCCTTCCTATCTCATGTTTTTTTTTTCTTTTCCCTTAGTCCTAATTCCTCTTGTACAATTGACTAATATGGAAATATGTTAAAAACAGAAATGTCCATATACAACTTTTATCAGATTGTTCACTGCCAAAAGGAGGGGGCATGGGAAAGGAGGGATGGTAGAAGAATGTGTAACTTATAAATTTGTATCATGGACCTCTTTTTTTTTATTTTTTTTAGTCTTTTTGTAAGGCAACCAGGGTTAAGTGGCTTGCCCAAGGCCACACAGCTAGGTATTTATTAAGTGTCTGAGACCGGATTTGAACCCAGGTCCTCCTGACTCCAATGCCGGTGCTTTATCCACTATGCCACCTAGCCGCCCCCTATGGACCTCTTTTTAAAATAATTTTTTTTAGTTTGTTTTTTTTTTTTTTTTTGCAAGGCAAATGGGGTTAAATGGCTTGCCCAGGGCCACACAGCTAAGTAATTATTAAGGGTCTGAGGTCGAATTTTAACTCAGGTACTCCTGACTCCAGGGCCAATGCTCTATCCACTGTGCCACCTAGCCACCCCAGAATAATGTTTTTAAATGCCGAAAATATATAAGATTATAAAAGAGACCATATATATTGAAGTGCAGTTATTAAAATATAAAAAGGTTCATGGAACTCAAGTTAAAAACTTTTATTTAAGAGGTCTTTTCTAATTCCCTTAGTTGGTAATTCTCACTTAGAAAATGAGAGATTGGATATCAGATTACTACAAGATATTTTGATTCAAAGTGTTATCAACCAAGTAATTTCCTTGATTAATCATTTAATTCTATCTATGAAGTACCTACTGTGTGCCAGGGATTACATATAAGGACACAAAGACAAAACCCAAAGAGCCTCTTTCCCCAAGGAGCTTTAAATTCTATTGGAGGAAAACATCAAATGTATATGTAAAGAGGCTCAAACCTCCATAAGGCCATAGCATGGGGGAACACATAATAGGTGCTTCATAAATACAACTAATTATACTAGTCCCTGGGGTAGGGGTCAAGAAAGATGTCATCAAAGCATTCAGTTCTTGGGCTGAGTTTGGAAGGATAAATGGATTTTCCAAACCAGTTGGTAATGATGAGGCAGTATATGCCAACACAGGTAGATGAGGGAGCAAACTGGCAGTATGCTCAACAGATACAGGAACATGTATTGTCATTATTAGGTAGTTGCAATAAAGAACACAAAATCTCAGTGAAACAATTCTAGGAAGCATCAATTTTGTAGGTTTTTTTTTTTTAAACATGAGGCAAAAAGTCTAGTCAAGCCGACAAATGGAAACAATCTATGAGTTCTACAATTTTCACAACAATTGTGAGGTAAAAATGTTTTGAATTACAGTCATTCTTATCTTGTCTGATAAAGAAAATTACTTTAAATGGATGATAATTTAAAATAAGATAATCTAGATTTCATTTGTGTTCCAATCAAACCTAAGTGATGTGATGTAGTATATTTCTGATAATTTATTTCATCTAGTATTTCTACATAACATTATGCATGCCCAAAAGAGGAATAACTTTTTTAATGGAAAATGAGAGTAGCGTAGGAGGATTATTAGTATGCTTACTCACATGCTTATTATATAGCTCTTTACAAATAAAAATACATTTATTTTATTATTAGTCAGTGATTAACACTTCCCACAATTAGTCTGTTAAGTGTAAGGCAGAAATTATTACATTAATAAGTCTCCACATTTAAAAATGCAGCAAATTGTATGGTATAATCTTAACTATATAATAAAACCAACACTACCATAAAATACATGGGATTCATATGCAGGCAAAGACCCTACATCTCAGAAAACAATTACAGCCTAATTGGACAAAGAGAAAAGGATTTTTGCAAACCAGGCAGCCCTGAACCTGTGAAACATGCATATTTCAAAAACATGTCAGGGGGCAGCTAGGTGGGACAGTGTAAAGAACACTGGCCCTGGAGTCAGGAGGACCTGAATTCAAATCTGACCTCAGACCCTTAATAATTGCCCAGCTGTGTGACTTTGGGCAAATCACTTAATCCCATTGCCTTAAATTAAAAAAGTGTCAGAATGTGGTAAATGTGGTGGGGATTAAAAGTTGTAGTTTAAGAGGTCACTAAAGTATAGAGGCAAAAATATTAAGTGCTGTAACCCAGATTTGTGAGTAGTTGTCTCTTACTTCTTTTGTCTTTAGTGAGAAGAGAACATGGGATAGCAAAGAAGGATGCTAAGGCTGAAGGTACTCCCAACTTGATCCAGAGATAGTTTGCTTCTGGCTCTTAATACATGTAAGACAAACACTGGGAAAGGTGGAAGAAAAGAACCATGACATGGGCACTTGATATGGAAGTGGGATGAGAGGGATGACATAGGAAGTGAGGGATGAATAGTCAAAGAAAAGCAGAGGGAAAATGAAGAAGCTATGAATGAAAATTGAATGATGCTATTAGAAGATTTTGCAAAATGCAAACTATTCTGAGATATATGATTTAGGAGTAAAGCTGACAGTCAAAGTATAGGCAAAAGGTAGGATTCATGGACCAAGAATACCAAGACAAAAGATAGCTACAAGGCAGGGCAAGAATAACAGGTAGTTCATTGGTGAATATTGAGAAAATAAAACAAGAGGATAGCAACTAGAAGGAAGAGGTGTTGAAAATATTCAGGATTAACTTGGTGTTTTTCTGTCCTGTCTAATGCTATGATCAGAGCTAATCATTTGTATTTCTGTGAAACACTAGAAGCTTGATTTTGAAAGATTTAAAAATGCAATTCTATATTTACCCTATACAATTCAGGCAGACCACGTGTAAATAGATTGTCTTTTGGACATTCTGGAGTTAGGTAGCCTCCTGCAGGTTGTAGTGCAAAGGGCTTGGGGAACCTGATCTTGTTCTTGGTCTGTCCCTCTTATGGTCCTTTTGATGTCTTTCTGTAATCCCTCTGTATTTATATCTCCTTCATTTCATCTGAACTCCCTCACTTCCAATCCTTGGCCCAATCACTTCTGCTCCTCTAGTGCAACAACCCCAGCTTTCAGAAATTGATGTCTAGGTAGCCAACTTTATCCCCTCACCCAACACCCAGGAGAGTTGGTTGTAATTAGCAGTTTCATCCATTCTCAACCTCATAGGGAACGTCACAGTGTTTCTTCATGATACCTTTCTAGTGGCCATATTCAAATTCCTTTGTAATCTGCCTCCCCAGTGTTCTAACCTTTCTCTTTTCCACTCACCCAAAGCCAGTGAGAGAAATTAAGGAATTTCTTGTTGATCTTTCTTCTTAAGCTATACAATGAGTTCTTGGACCACCTTGTCCCATCTCCTTTCTCCAAAAATTTCTCAGCATTCAACCAACAAATACATATTAAGGATTTACTTTGTGCTAAAGATCCTAAGTGAGTTAGGAATACAAGGAAAAAGTAAAATTAGTTATTGCCCTCGTGGAGTTTATATTCAAATGGGAGTATACACATATATATTAAAAATATATACAGATTAAACAAGGGCATCAATTGGAAAGTTGTTGCAACAGGTCAGATGAGAAGTGGTAAGGGCCTAAAGTAAGGTGATGACAGTATGACTGGAAAATAGGAAAGATGTGAGAGACAGAAACCATAAGATTTGGCAACTGATTAAATATGTGAATGAGTGAGAAGGAGAGTTCCAATAGGACTGAAAAAATAGTGATGTGATAGACAATGAAGAAAAAGATAATTAGTTCTGTTTTGGACACATTTAGTTTGAGATGGGTACAGAAGATCAAGTTCAAAATGTCCCACAGGCTGGCCATCTAACAAGGTTAAATTCTGTGTCCCCAAATTATCCAGCAAAAAGTCAGAAAGGATTTTCCCTCACTTGGCTCAAAAATCAGAAGACTAGATTCAAGTATCATCTTATTTCTGACTCAGGGTCCTTGCACCATTCTCTTATTCCTTTTAGGCCTCAATTCCCTCATAAATAAAGTGAGATGGGACTCAGAAGCCCCTTTCAGTTCTTTCCCTAGCTTCCTGTGAAGTGTTTAAGCTTTATAAATATATACACACATATTGTATTCTGTTTAGTACAAATTTCAGTGCCTGTTTCTTAATGTAAGAGGCATTTAGGAAAGGCAAAGAGAGAGGGCAAGTGCGATTTATGGCAAGACAAGATAAATATTTTGATCAGATATCTAAATAAAGGCATAGTAACTCTACCCTCATTGGAATATAAAGGCTTGAGGGGGGAAATGCTTAAAAGTACTAAAGACTAAAAGAAGAGGAAAAATACACAGCCCCAGAGAGAGAGGGAGACAAGAAGGTGCCTTCAGGAAAATAACTTCTAAAATGAAAAGGGAGGAGGAGAAGACAAACAAGGCAGAGACTGGAGAACAAAGGAATGATATTTAGAAGAAAAAATGTATGCATATGGCTTACTAGTAAAGTTTTAGTCATGTGAGAATTCTATATGTGAATGTGCTTAATAATGAATAGACTTATTGAAAGAGATCGGAGATTTAGGAGGAACAAGACAAGTGAGTGTATGTGTATGATGTATATGTATATCTATGTGTTTACATGTATACATATATATATATATATATATGCTAATTTCAACAAAAAGTCAGAAGAAAAGTGTCTTAAAACACCAAGAAAAAAAGGGACAACATGAAGTCAAGATTTTCTTCATATTATTCACTGGAAGCAGCCCTGGAAGATTTTACTCTATAAGAACAATGAAGAATTAACCACTGTTTTAAATTTAGATTATTTTATCTGATCTTATATTTCAGTTTCTGGCTAAAGTATACTGCATAAATACAAAGTGGCCTCAATAACCTTTTTCTTTTAAATTTAAGAATACTAGACACTACTAGAAACAATACATATTAAAATTGATAAAATATACATTGGACCAACAATTCATATATATATATATATATATATATATATATATATATATATATATATATAATTCATATAGTCATGTCACATAATAATGTGATACTTGGGGTGGAATTAAGTGCAAGCAGGGTAAAAATTTGACTCTGAAGTCTTTCAGTTTTAAATATCTTTACGGTCTTTAAGTGTAAGTATTCAGAAAGGCAACAAGCATTTTTAAGGGACTTCTATAGTTGAGGCATTAAGGACATGGAGCAAAAGCAAAAAGCCTGTGATTTTAAGAAGCTTACATTCTATTAGACATCTATTTGTATTGCCCCTGACAATATAGATCATCAGCTGTGGTCTTGGTATAAGAAGACTCGAATTCCATTTCCAACTCTTACACTTCTAGGTATATTTGTTGTTGAGTTGTTTCAGTCAGACTCTCTGGGACCCTATTTGGGGTTTTCTAAACAGAGACTATAGTTTGCCCTTTCCTTCTCCAGGTCATTTTACAGAGGAGAAAACTGAGGCAAATAGGGTGCAGTGACTTGTACAGTATCACACAGCTAGGAAGTATCCGAGATTTGAACTCAGAAAGATGAGTCTTCTTGACTCGACACTTCTGTCCATTTAGCTGATAAACCTTTCTTTGTGCTTCAGTTTCCTCATCTGTAAAATGGAGATAATAATATTTGCACTACCTACTTCCAATGCACTACATTAATGAGAATTCTACTTAACAAGAAAATATAACATTGAATATTCTCAATTATTTACAAATGGTGAGTATGCATTTCAAAGGTACAGTTTTGTTTCTAACAAACTTTAAAGCAACATTTTTTGTTTTTTTCAGTCATTTCCAAAACTGCTAGACTAAAACCAAAATAACTATTGGAAATCATATAAGGATAGGAATTGGATATAGGATATTTCACTGATCTAGGAAAGAATAAGGTAGGGAAACCCCTTTTCCAAACTGTATAAAGTTATAACTGCATAGAATGCTGAAAAGTTTAATGATTTGTCTAGGGTCACTCAGCCAAGATGTGTCAGAGGTAAAACATAAACCCTGTTTTACCTTGGTTCAAGGCTATCTCTTGTGTATCTATCAAAAAAAGCCTCTCTTCATATATGGATTATGTTTTAAAACAATCTTTAGCAATCCCCATTCTTTTTGTCTCATGAAGTCATTAGTTTCCACAGATTCCATTCTTTTTTTTAGAGAAGTATTTTCTTCATTTACCTTTTGCAACTCCTTTTCCAATTGGTCAATTCTATTTTTGAAGGAGTTTTCCATTTCCCTAATTGTAGCTTTGAGAGAGTTATTTTCTTTCTGGATTTGCTCACTTTAGGATTTGAGAGAATTATTTTCTATTTATATTTGTCCAATTGTTTTTTCCAAGGATTTGTTTTCTTGCTGCAAGTTGTTAATTTTCTCTGGCAAGGTGTTAATTTTCTCTTGAGTTTATTTTTCCAATTGATTTTTTTTAGGTTTTTGAAAGGCAAATGGGGGGCTAAGTGGCTTGCCCAAGGCCACACAGATAGGTAATTATTAAGTGTCTCAGGCCATATTTGAACTCAAGTACTCCTGATCCCAGGGCCGGTGCTCTATCCACTGCGCCACCTAGCCACCCCTCCAATTCATTTTTAAACTCCTTCCTGAGTTCTTCTAGGAAGTCTTACTGAGCTGGAGACCAATTCATAGTCTCCTCAGAAGTTCTAGATATCTCTCTGGGTTAGGATCTTTACCTTCTAGGTAGTTTTCTATGGACCCCCCCTTCCGCTGGCCTTTCTTCATTTTCCTAGGATTCTGTGTTGGGGAAGGGGCTGGGTCATCAACCTTTGGTTTTGAGGGCCCTAGAGACTTTGCTCACTAGGCTTAGTAATTTCAAATGAGCCAGCCAGTAGGGGGTGCTGGTTGCTTTCTCTGGAATGTCTCTGACCTTGATTTGAGGCCCTCTCCCGAAGCCTGGAGTGCATAGGTGGCACTGCTGGATACTTTTATCCTTGAACAATATGGGCTAGGCCCATGGGCTAGATTATAAATCTCCCTATTCAGCTGAGGGAGTTCTGCTGCCCACACCTGAGCCTAGGGAGGTGGGGGGGGCACTGTTACTGTGTCTGTTCTGGAAAAAAAAAGACTCCACTGGACATCAACTTAGGCTGTGAGCTTCTTACTTTCAGTGGAGGCACCCTGAAACTCTCTGTACTGGAACTTGTCCTCCAGCGTCACTGAGACTCCCCATAGCTGCTCCCATAGCCAAAGCCTCTATGGCTAAACTCTGTACTCTGACTTCAGCCCGCTGCTGCCCCTGGGTTGGCTCTCTGCTCTCTGGCCCCACCTCACCGACGGTCCCCTGAGACAGACCTTGTTGATAGATGTTGTTCTCCTAGCTTCTCTTTCTGGGTTTGGTTGATCAAATTTCTGTTAAGAGGCTTCTTTAATATTATCTCTGAGGGAAAACCAGGAGACCTTAGCATAGTGCCTGGCTTCTCTCCACCATCTAGCATTCCCCATTCTTAACATTAATCCTTATACTTTGTGACTCAGTAGCAGACATAAAGGTTAAGAAAGATAAGTAGCTAGTTCTAGATTGGATAATTCTGTAAAAATCACATCTAAGAAAAGATCATTTTATCAGTGGAGCTGAAAAGAATCGGGAAGGAGTGTGCTTTAAGCAGATTTTTTCCACTTCTGCCATAGTTGCCAAAGAACAATAGTGCATTTAATCAGCAGAATTGTAGTTAATTAAAATGCCAGATTCACATTCAGGTTAACAAGATCAAAATAAATGATCATTTTTTTCACTCAATCTGATACACTCCATTGAAACCATAAAGTACCCACTATGTGCTGAGCACCTTCCTTCAAGATACTAGGGGACAAAAAAGGATCCCATCAAGCACATGCTTGAATAGCATTCTCACAATGGAAAATTAGTCGAAGGGTTAATCATATTTATTTAAGAGAATAAAACAATGCTTGCATATCTGCTACCTAGAATAGAACATAGGATAAGTCAGAGAATGACTTAAGGATCTCTGAAAAACACGGGCCAGTTTTTCAGAACTTACTCAACCTCTTCACCCCACTCTCTCAAGATAATTACCTTAATAAATTCAGTATTAGTTACTTCAGACTGCCATGTTAAAATCATTTATTTATATTTAAGATTTATTATTCTTAGAGCTGGACTATTAATACAAATGACTACAGTGATCTGATCCATTTTTCTAAACTCCAAAAGGAACTTCTCCCTACCAAAAATAACACACAGAATTAGAAGAGCAGTGACTAAGTTCTATGAATCTTTCTCTCGTGGACTTAGTAAATTACCACCATTCTCTCATTTGAGGATGCAAATCATTTAACAGTATTGAACACTCTCCTGGGAGCATGGATGCAATAATGCTGTAAACCCTTTAGGAGCAGCTGGGGGAACTCAACATTACTGTACTAGCTTTACATAAGAACATTCTGAATATTGTTGCAGCACTTCTCTTTTTTAAAATTTTTTTTATTTAATATTCTCATTTTGTACAAATAATGTTTTATACATTAATAAAATATTCTTGTTTAAGAGTAAATGAAATACCACTCCCCCATAAATATAGACTCGCTTGAGTGATAACGTAAAGGGGAGAGAAAAAAATTAAAATTAAGAAAAATAATAGTAATAATTGTAGGTGTGGCCACATGGTGCAATGGACAGAGCACCAACCCTGGAGCCAGGAGCACCCGAGCCCACATCTGGCCCCGTACACACAACAATCACCCAGCCGTGTGGCATGCAAGCCACCTGAACCCAACTGCCCTGCAAAAAACAAAAAAAAAGAAAAAAGACCAAAAATAAAAGAAAATTGTAATAATAGTAGAGGAGCACCTGGTTTCAAATCTGGCCTCAGACACCCAACGATCAACTTGCTATGTGGCCCAGGCGGGCCACCCAGCCCCATTTGCCCTGCACCCCCCAAAAAATAATAATAAAAAATGTGTTTGAGTCTTTTTTCCAACAACAACAACTCTCTTGTTGGTGAATCGCATTCTTTATGATAAGTGCATTACAAAATTTACTTCCATATTTTTCCACCATTGCCATTGCTGGTCACAACTCCCTCCTTTCGTATTTCTCCACTACCATGTACTATATTTTCTCTCTCCTTTCATTCTGACTCTGCTGTATGGTAGCTGAGTGGCGCAGCAGACAGATCCCCAGCTCTGGGGCCAGGAGGCCCTGAGCCCCCATACTACCCCTTAGGCCCAGCATCCACCTGGCCCTATGGTCCCAGACAGGTCTTCTAAACCCATCCCCTTGCAAGATTGGCTGTGAGGTGGACAGCAGAGGAAAAAAGTTCAACTCTCTGCAGACTAGAGTTGAAAAAGGTAAAAAATAATTTAAATGTATCCAACCATAGTAAAGATGACATTGTCTTGCCTGTCATATGTTGAAACTACTTTTCTCTGTGCAATGTGATAATTTATGTTTTAACCAATGGAATCTACATAAAAATGGAATGAGTTTTTATTTCTTTTCTACATTTTTATCATCTATCTTTTAAACATATGGTAGGCAGCCTACACTATACATAAATTTCATTATGTCTTAGGATAAAAGAGAGTATACATAAGATGGTCAGTCAATAAGCACTTATTACTATGGGTCAGACACTCTGCTAAGTGCAAAGAAAGGCAAAAAACAGTTCCTGCCCTTGAGGAGGTCACAATCTAATTGGATAAACAACAGGAAAACAAATATGTATAAGCAAGCCCTAGAAAGGAGAAACAGAAAAGAAGCAACAGAAGAAAGACACTGGAATTAAGATAGCTGGGAAAGATGTCTTGAAAAAAGTAAGATTCTACCTGAGGCTTGAAGGAAACCAAGAAATAGAGACAGAGTATTTTAAGCTTTGGGGAACATCTGAGAAAATGCTGAAGTTTAGAAATGGAGTTGTCTTGTTCATCAGTGTCACTAAATCAAGGTGAGGGGGCTAATATTACAATTTGGAGACCATCAAGTGTTCATATTTTCAAGTAGTTCTTGCAAAAGAGTAGATGAGGGGGCGGCTAGGTGGCACAGTGGATAAAGCACCAGCCTTGGAGTCAGGAGTACCTGGGTTCAAATCTGGTCTCAGACACTTTATAATTACCTAGCTGTGTGGCCTTAGGCAAGCCACTTAACCCTATTTGCTTTGCAAAATAACCCAAAAGAGTAAATGAGGAAAGCTGTGGAGACCTAGTCCTATTCTTTCCTATAGTCCTCATACTGAGTGAGGTGCTGGTGTTGGTGTAGGGATGTGACCCAAGAGCCTAGGTACCAGGGAACCCTAGTTATACCAGTTCTTTTATTCCATTTTCCTTAGCTAAGTGTCTTGGCTCTAGGTTCCTTTCCTCTAAGATTAGGACTTCTAGCTCCTAAACCAGATAAATTGTTAAGCAGAAAAACATTTTCAAGTTAATTCACAAGCAACATCCTGTTAAAATACTATCTATTTGAACATTTTTTTGCATTATATGTTTTACTCATTTAATCCTTTATAGATGAAGTACATTTGCTAACTGTGATTCTTTCCAATTTCTTTTTCCTTGTTTAGTTCCCTCCTTCCATCAGATCAGATGTTTTATAAGGTGCCTTTTTGCTGTGACATTATAGGATTACATGAAAAGAATTTGAGGGGAAAAAATCAGCAGAAATCATGGAATAAAGGTAGGTATTTGCAAAGGGCATGTCTCAGAAAAAATTCTCATCAGAAGGCAGTTTGTTAACTATTCATCATTAGTTTGAATCACTATGGCAATTCTTACACTGTTCATCTTATGGTTAGTCAACAGTATTTATGATGCCAAATATTTATTACAAAGATTTTAGTTATTTCAACTGTAACCTCTACATAGCCACATTTATATTCTGTGCTTGTTCTCCACATACATTTTTAGTTTCTAGCCCAAATTTTCAGATAGATAATAACTGAGACTGACTTTTCTTGTTTTCTGACACGGAAAAAATAGAGATTGTCCTTCCTATGACATGAAAATGACTTTATTTGTATATGTCCAACACGAGTTCCCTCAGAAATAACTCCTACGATGGCAAGTAGGTACAACCCAGAGCTCACATATCTGATCATGAAAGTCTACCTGAAGAGTAAAGTGAGGCTCATAAGGCCAAAAGACTTTGAAGTTTTAGGAGCATTAACTCTTCCATCAATTTGAAAATGGAAAGGTCCTTTACAGAATTTCTAAAAAACATTTTCTTAAATACCTTCACTATTCAGTTCAGCAATGCTAAATTTAAGATGCTGAAATAGGGCACTAGAAAGCCTATTAATCTACCTGCCTTTAATTTGTTCTCTATTCATATTTATTGTGTAATTCATCCATCTTCCCCTAAAAATGCTATTAACATGCCTATAGTTAATTCATTATAGGCCATTGCTTCCATTCATGCTCATATTTGCAGAATATATTCATCAAAAACGATCAGATTTGAAAAGGACAGATTTGGATTCTGACAGAGCATAATTTATCAGGGCTATGAACAAGCCTCCCACCAACTGGGCTGTTTGAAAGTGGGAAGATGAAAATGTAACGACTAGAGAACATAGAGGGAAATATACAGAGACACACATGCTGAATGGGAAAGGGGTAAGAAAGAGCTTAGTGGGCAAAATCTGCTTTTGATTCAGATTCCATTTCCCTCTTCTCTCCGAACTTCAGAGAAGCATTGACAGGGAGTCACTACACTTGGCAGAAATGTCACTAATTCACAGAGGGTTATTGAGTTGTTAATCTACACTTGAAACTTTAAAGGGAAGAATTGTCCTCTCCCATTTCACTAGTTATAACTATATTCTTTTCAAAAAAGATTAACAATATTTTTAAGAATGAAGTAGTACTATTTGGATCAATGTATACCATGGAAACAATGTAAAGACTGACAAATTATCTTCTGTTGGGGGTGGGGGGAGTAAGATTAGGGGAAAAATTGTAAAACTCAAAATAAATAAAATCTTTAATTAAAAAAAGAATGAAGTAGTACTGATTATAGAGGAGACTTTCTAAATGAGGTATGGATCTTAGGCTATACTCAACTATTTCCTGTATACCAGCGCTGAGCTAGCAACAAGAGACAAGATGTGTTGGAACATGTACCTATTATATTAAAAGAGTCCAGTTCTCAAATTCCTTTACTACTTTATTTCAATTTATGACTCTGGGGCATATTAATGCAAATTACCGAAATTTTCTTCAGTTCCTACTAGCATTTGAATGATTACAACGATGAAAATGATAGAGGATAGTACAGAATAGCAGAGTAGGCTGGCACTTATTACTTCAGTCCGTGGGATTCTATTATTCTGAATGGCACATCATATACTCATCCTGCCTATGCTGTTTGATAATGCTATGTCTCCCTGATATGTAAAGCACTATACTTCTACCACCATTATAACCAGAATCTCCTCATAACCTTAAATTTTGAGTACTTTAGAACTTTGGTATCAAACTCAGAAAGAAATGAGGGCCAATTATCCAGAAACAAGGATCCCTGAGGGTCACATATTGACTTTGTTTTAAAATGTAATATTGTCTATGTTTTAGTCTATACTTATTTTGTTAAATATTTTCCAAATACGTTTTAATCTGGTTCAGGGAATACTCAGGACTAGTTTAGATTTTATTACTCAGTGAGTCAGACCTTACCAGGTAAGCAACTGTCATCAACTACCATTTGTGTCTAGAGGCAGCTGGGTGGCACAGTAGATCCAGCCTTGGACACTTCGCCTGAGTTTCCTCAACTGTAAAATGGGGATAAGAAAAGAACCTATCTCCCAGGGATGTTATGAGGATCAAATGAGGTCATGTTGACACAGTGTCTTATACATAGGACCCTATTTATTCCCCACACCACTTTCCCTGTACTTAATAGAAAATACTGTTAGTGTCATCCCTGAGTTAAAGCATAGAATCATAATCCTGTTGGAATATACCTCCCTAGAAACTTAACAAATAAACACAGTAATCATCTATTACAGATGGTTTAGATAGAGTACAGTATGCAGGTCAAGGGGAGTTCATTGAAAGTCCTCTCAGGCAAATGGTTTCTACATTTTATGAGGGTTTTCTTTTCTTTTTTTTCAATTTTTATCTTCTATCTACAGTTTGGAGATATGATTTTATAAATAAATGTATATATATATATATATATTTATACACATATACAAATAATTGATGGAAGTGCAAGTCCTCTCTTGAGTAGGGAGAGGGGACAGTTTTCAGAGTCCTGTTTGTATGTGTACAAATTTGAGAATTATTTGAATTGACTGATAGAAGATAAAAGTTTCATTCAATTTTTTCTTCAATATGAAAGAAATTAGGGAAAATTCTTTAGGAAACTGAGAAACAGTTTCAGTGCAGTTTTACAATTTTGTTATCCAATCTTTCATAGTAATAAATTTAGTTTGTTGATTTTCATTTTTAAAGAGGAAATTTAAATATTGATGACAAGTCAGTTATACATTCTTATGACACATAAAAATCTTTCCGATAACTGATTGTGTTTCTATTACGATATCTTTTTTGTTGTTGATTCTACTTTTTCTCGGTTTTTTTTATTAAAAGATTCATATGGTCTATTAAACTTAATGTTACAATCTTTCTTTTAAAATCCTGAGAGATTTGATTTTAGTAATGCTGCCAATTTATTTAGAAGCCGAATGTTCAAAGATAATCTTTGATAGGTGTATCTAGATTGATGCAGGCTTTCAGAATATCCAACCTTTCCTGCCCCTACTGCTTCTTCAGACCATGTACCTCCCAGTCTTTCTCTCTCCAGGGCAGTCCAATAAGGACTGAATTTACTGCAACTAAAGGAGAATAACAATTATTTAACTACAAAGTGCTAGGCAAATGGGAATTATCCCTCACATTTTATAAATAAGCAGAAAAGCAGCTCCAAGAGTGACTTGTTTGTGTTTGAGGTAGCATCAGTCAGAATTGGAAACCAAGTTATCCTTCCTTGAATAGAGACCCTAAACTCTGACCACCATAATGCCATGTCTCCTCTTTGAATGACTGGATTGAAAGGCAGATTTTTTTCTGAGCAAAGTGTTGCTTAAGCCAATGTTGAGACGGTGATGAGTAACCTGTGACACATTGAATCATAGGGAAGAGGGTAAAGGAAAAGCACAGATCATCCTCTTCCTTCTGCTCCCTTCTCAACCCCCCTGCAAACTTTGGGGCAGGGGAGTAACAAGGAAACCTTTCTGCTGTGGGCCAGGCCACTGGCCAGCACAATGCTGATCCAAACTAAAGCTCTCCAGGGATTTGATCATATTTGGGGGGCCTTTGGGGGGTTCTGTCTTTACATCTGAGGGGTATGTGATTAATTAACCACAAAGTCATTGTACATAATGATGATAGGAGCATAATAATAAGAGTATCTGGATATAGTTGATAAATATATGCACACTGAGGGTGCATGCTCAGAAAGTTTTTTACTGATAGGGGCCTGTGAGCAAAAATGTTTGAAGACTACTTGTGGTAAGGTCTGGGTTGAATTTTCCTTAGGGTTGAAATGAGGACCAAGTCACACTCTAGGATGGCACTCTTCCCTCACCTTCATATTTCATGATAAAGACAATGATTAGCTCTATAACCTTTGATCAAACACAAAGTAAAAACATAGCAGTGGGAGGTTCAATATGACTTTTTCCTCATCTGCTTTTAAATATAGCTCCAGTAATAAATCCCATTTATATACAAAGGAGTTCTGAGTTTGTTACAGGGAACCAGGGTAGTCTGCATTCATTCTCTCATTTGGTAGGTAAGTCCTAGGATGTTGTGTGAGGCATAGAGAGGTAAAGTTGTAAATTTTGCAAGATCTTCCTGGTAGCAAGACTGCAATTCTCTCCCCCACACTAGGTTGACTCACAAATAACACTCATATATGAAATCATATCAATGCAATGCATTAAAATGTACAAAACAGTGAAAATTCTGACTTTTTTACTCTTAGACCTTCTTCCAACCATCTGTATCTTTTCTCTTCTCTTCTTTTTCCCAGTTACTCCTTTCCTTTTTCTCCCTCACCCTTCCTCTCCCTTTTCCTTATAAATGCTTAGTATCCCCTGCCTGTCAATGGATATTGCTTATGAATATTGTTTAGATTATATCTAATGAGATTACTGACCCCTGTTTATGGGAAACTATAGAAACATGCAGTTTATGATGATGAGTTTTTTCATCAAAATAATTTTTAAGTAAACTTAAACTGTTGAGCCCAAATGGTAAGGAACAAATGTTTAATCTGAGGGTCCCTTGAATCATCCTATTCTAAAAGCAGCAGAACACTTTTCTCTATTCATGTTATTTTAACACGCGAATAATCCCACTGATTATAGGCAATCTCCTTTCTTAAATTGTGCCTCTGAGCTGGCCTGCTTCTATGCACTGAATTAAGCTCTTTTGTATGGAGAGGAAATCTGTGGAGGAAATCTGAGAAAACATATAGTTCATCAAACTCACCAGTGAGGTATTTAACTTTATCTCTTTTGTATCATTTATGTTTGAACAAAAACCATACCTTCATTGCAACACTAGAAATTCTAGAATAGTTTGGGATCCTCTATTTGGTATTACTGTTAACAGTTTGCCATAAAAGGGTCAGTTATAGGTAAAGGCAATTCTAGACTTGAGATTTATCCAACCAAATTATGATGATAAAACCTGTCTGATTATTCAAAACCACTCAACAACAAATTTTAGAATTGTCAATTGACTTTTCCTTTTTCATTTAAGCCACAGAGGAAGAGGAATTATTAATCTTAGAACTCTTGAGAAATGAAACTTAAGGGATCTGGCAGATTGGTACAGTTTTAGTGCTTGAGTCTTGTGCATTAATATACATTGTTAAGGCTATTTCTGAAGTGTCCTCAGGTTCCCTTGGTTCTCTCCTTTACCAATTAACCCAGAACCTTGTGAAGTTAGCTAGGTGATACAGCTGATAGATGGTTAGACTTAAAATCAGAAAGAAACTATTAAAATCTTGTCTCATTTAGATATTTACTAACCAAGTGACTCTGGGCAATTCATTTAGTTTCTCATTTCCTCCTCTGTAAAATATAAATAATAAGAACCCCTATGTTGTTGGGGGGATGCAGTGAGAGAACATTACAAGTCTTAAAGTACTCTAAAGATGCTAGCTATCATTATTCTGGCAACCATTCCCAGTCTCTTAGGCAATTTCACTCACTCTCTGCTGGCCTATTTCCAAAACTTAAAAACAACAACAAAATGCTACCATTTCACCTTTCTTCTTCTCCTCATCATGGATAAACTTCATGAAAAATCTGTTCACACAAAATACCTCCTTTTCCTCCTCACTTGTCATCTGCACATCTTGCAGTCTGTTTTCTGTTCTGACTATTTTTTCCTTCAACTGCTGGCTTAAAAGTCAACAGTGACCTTGTAAATCCTCAAATATATTTTTTTCATTAAAAGCTTTTACCATCCCCTTATAGGATATCTTTTCTTCTCATGTCTTCATTGATATGACACTGTTGACAATGATTCATTGTTGTCTCCTTTTGTAGACTACTCATCATTTTTTTACTAACTCTTTAAGATGGCTGTCCTTCACGATTCTGATCTTGACCTTTCCCTTTTTTCTTTATACTTCTCCCCACCCTAGTCTTCCAAAAACAGATTTAAACAAATATATGGCAGTGATCTCACTTGTGAACTCTGAGTCAGTATCACCTACTATTCCAAGACATTGGACCCTGCCTTTTCTATCAGAAGCAAGTTCATTTGCCAACTTTTCCAAGTCTTTGTCTTTGTAGTTGAATGTGTGCTTCTCAAGGGGAATGGATATCTTTACCTTTGTATAACTCTCACTGTGTAGAGAGCTAGGGACATACTGGGTACAATAAACAGTGCTGGGAATGTAGACACAAATAAGAAATAGCCCCTGCCTTTAAAGAGCTTTTGATATAATTTGAGAAGACAAAACAAAAAAGGAAAGGGGGGGGAGGGGACATGACGTCTAAGTCCAGAGGAGTCCATCTAAATTGATGGTTGGTCTGGGGCCTTCCTAAAATGGAAGGCCTGGGAGAACTTCTTATCTCCAGGGTCAAGGAATACTGATGAGGTGTGTGTGACTTTCAGGGTTGAAGTGATCTTAATAAATGATTGTTGAAATAAAAAGTGTTATCCAGAACATTGGTATTATTTTTTTTAACTCTTTCCCCCCTCTCTCCTCTCATATTAGCTAGAAGTTCTGCCAATTCTACCTTCACATTAGAGCTCTAGGAAGAATTACCCTTCCCTTGGTGATAAAATAGCAAGGATTGCAGCTATTTAACTAGTCAAAAACTGACCATTTGTGCTTAATAAATACTGAGAGAAGGCAAAAAATGGGAAATGCAAACTCACATTTCCTTTCTGAGGGAGAAAGTGAAGAACAGATATTTGCAGTTGGGGCTCTTTGTTTTCCCTGCCAGAGTCACTTGGGGAAAATACTATAAACTCTGTTATTGACACATTACAAGGAGTGATTCCAAAGCCAAGTTTTGTGATAGCCTAGAATGTTTCCAGTCATCTACAAAACGTCACTGAAATAGTAGTTCATTTTTAGACACATGCTGTAGTACAATATTGGGGATTGTCCTAAAATCAGACATCAGTGGGGATGTTTTGGAACTCCCAGAGGGTTTGAAATTATTGTCTTAAACAGAAGATAAGAAAGCTGAAGGTGGCAAATGGTAACTGAATGTTCGGTTATAGTTAGGAAATAGAAATCAACTTTCACTTTTCTCCTAATTACAATAACTTTCATCTCATCAGCTCTTGCATTTTTGAATAATGAAGAAAAATGAACTGCTGAGAATTGTATAAATTAGAGGAAATGTAGGCAGCTTTTGCAGGCTTCCAAAGGGAGATCATTGTGCCTTTGTTTTGCACCAGTCATCCTAGGAATTAATGTGTATTTTTATAGGTTGGGAGAACAACTTAAACTAATATGTTGTTTTTATTTGGTATTTCTAAATTTGGATCTATGTATTATAATGCCACAAATGGATTGTTTATATAAAGACATTATCTTGTGTCCTTAGACAGATGTATGTGCATATATTTGCTTTTTAAGCATTCAAACATTTATTCCCAGTTGAATTTCCTGTTCAAACAATGGGCCTAAAGTACATGATTCATTTCCATGTGTCCCACTGGGTCAGTGGTGCTGACTTTTAAGTTGTTTGATTTTTAGCAGACATGCTAAATGAATACTAGTATACACTGCAAAAATATTGCTACTATTTTTTAAATGTTCTTTTAAAAGGTCAAGTAAACTCTTTCCCCCAAAAAACATGAGTAGAACAAACTCATTTGTTAACGTTTTTCAGGTTGTAATCTGGACACAGACAGAGTCGAATAACTCTAGACCCCAAATTTAAGACTCTGAATTTTCAAATCTAATTGAAGTATGTATAGCCTAAGATTCACATGTAATTGCTCTTGATTCATATGAATATACAAGACATGTCTACATAATGCCAAACAGTAAGTTAACTCAATAGAACAAAAAAAAAAACCAAGCTAGAGCGGGGCCATGTTCATCTACATTTATCTCCCCCAGTTGTTTTTTTTTTTTTTGTCATATGACTGCAGAGGGTTAATGAACTAATAAATTTCATTCAAAGGGGAAAATTTCACCTAACACATTTTGTAAACTAAATTATTACATAGATCAGAGAGTGATTGACTTGGTTTACATTTGTAAACCAAGTCAATCACACTCTGATCTACATTGGTCTTTCAAACTAAAATCATTTTCTAGCTTTGCAACTGTTCCAGTAAAGAATGTTATACTGTTCAGAATTGTGTTTCTATCTATTTTTTTCATAGAACAGTCTCTAAATGTTCTGCTAGTGCCCAGATGGCTTCACACTTTTTTGAAGAACTTGACTACTTTGAATTAGAGAATGGCAATATGAACCATGTGGATGTACAAAGGAAAACTGTCAATGATCCTCTATTAGATTTTAGTTATTACTTCAAGAAGTAAATTGAAAGATGATACCTAATTTATTTTTACAACAAATTTGCAATCTAAAACTTTATTCTAAAGAAAAAGTACTTTTTTTAGGAATTAAAGCTCTGGGTAGCACTGTCCTGATGCCACAAACCAGTTTTGATCTCTCCCCACTGTTTTGTTTTAAAAACCATGAATGATATATGTGCATATATTTGCCTCATAAAATATACTCTCTTTTTGAAGATAGGGAAAGGCTTGTTGATGTGGGAACTTTTTCTGAGCTAGCCCTCTGCATTGAGATGATAGACTCAATAAAGTAAAAAAGCAGAAATAGTAAAAATATGAATAAAGAATAATAAAAAGAAAACTATATGATGTACAATGGAAACACCTTAGCCCAAATTATTTTAAAAAGAAATTTAAAATTAAAAAATGGAAAAGGGACAAAAGAAATGATATCAATTTCACCTATAATAATTTTATCCAAAAATTTAACCAATATAAATTAATTTTTGCAACAAGGAAACCAGTTCCTTGATCAGCATATAGTTGACTTGTCAAATGGAGAGAGATAAACACCAAAAGAGATACTAAGTTAGACTGTAAGCATGTTTGTAAAATCTTATGATAGATGACTGTTGATTATGAGTAATATCATCTGTCAAAGGAGTAAAAGATGAAATCAAGTTTCAAAAAAACTTGGAAAGATATCCAAAGTCAATACCAAAACATTTAACAATACAGTGGAAAGACTATAAAAAAGAAGATAAATGTTAAAGATCTTTGAAATTATCATTAAAATAATTTCCATCAAAGACAATGACACCATGCTTAGACATGAACATCAAAATCCCAAATGTGCCTATAGAGGAGTTAGAAGTGAAAAAAGATGGAAAAAGCAGCCAGCTGAACAAAGCATGTAGAGGAGATCCTTAAAGGAAGTGACAAAGTTGGGAAGATGGTGATAGACAACTATATTGAAGTTCAGAAGGAAGGGGATATGCAATGGAGGTGGAAAAAATCTTAGAACTTAGGAATAGTGAGAAAAGGGGACAGAGAACTTTAGTATATCTACCATCTATCTAAAATCTTTATGATAGTCACTTCTATGTAAATTAATGGAATCCATTATGAACAATAGGGGGTGGAGAAAGTAGACTTTTACCAGTGATATCAATAAAAGACCACATATTTATCATCTCACAATTAACTGAAAGATGTAGAAAAGAACTGCTAGAAGAAGTGTTTTTTATTGATTAGAAAATAAGCATTTGATTCAGTTAAAGAAAATGCTGCCTTATAGGCATTTAAAAAAAGTATCTCATACATCCATCAAAATCACTTAAGGTTTCTTGGAAGATAAAACAACAGAAATAACCCTGCTCAATGATCCATTGACACTAAATATTTATCAGATGAGGCATTAAACAGGGAGATGTATGGTTACCAAAGTTGTTCACCACAGAGTCCAGGAAGAACAGATATTCTCTGTAGATTATAACACCCTTCAAATGCTTCTTTTTTTATTTATGACAGTGTCTTGTTTGTATCAAATTGCAAAACTTTGTAGAACCTCCTGGAAGAGATCTAAGATCATTCAAAGGAATTTAGTCTCAACTTTAACAAAGGAATGACCAAGGAGATTTAACTTTATTGTCCAGCTTTTCACATGCCTTTGGATGAACAACCTCTAAAGCTTGTATGTATACTTGAACTAGGCAGTATATGGAAGGATGGTAAACTGGGACTATAGTTGAATATGAGTAAGAGAGTCGGCTGCATTGCCTTTGGTAAACTACAGTGATCTTTTGTTGACTCCAACTTTCCCATAAGAGTAAAAGATCACCTTCTTAAAATCCAGAATCCTACTACTGTTGCTAAGTTGTAGTATAACCTAGAACAGTTCTGTCTATGATGAATTAAAGAGAAATGTTTTAAAGAGTGATGTTGTTAGCAGGTTGCAAGATATAAGCAGTGAGGATCTCCAAAGAACAAAAATAAAAATGTGATCATGACTTGTATGATAATAAGATAGAGAACTGGGATTCTCAATATGATTCTAAATGACAGGGAGAAACTGATTGCTGGTATTAGATTATAAGAACACTGAGGCAGAACTGAACATTCCATCTTTGTATTTAGGATAGATAAGAGAAGAAAATGGAATGGTTAAAGATTGACATGCCTCCCATATTTGGAAAAAGCAGATTTAAAAGGATTCAGAGACAGAACAAGTCAGCTCATGGAGGATGGGAAGAACTCAGGAATGAGGTTTTGAAGGACCTAAAAACCAATTCTGGTCAAGAGGAAAAGGAGTTGTCTAAAGCAGTGGCTTTCAGTTTTTTAAATCCCATCTATCACTAAAGAATTTAGTATATACCCCAACATTTGTATATTTATTTATAATTATATACTTATATATAAGTTATAAATTCAATTTTTTTATATTTGGATTTTAATTACCATTATAGCTGAAAAAAGTCCTCACAAAGATATATAACTCCAAACAGAACAAATATACTATTGGCTGAACTTACTAAATCATGATACATATTATTAAGTCACAGCCACCAATTTGGCAAAGGTTTTTTTTATTGAAATTGGACTAGAGGATTTTCATCTTCCTTGATTTCAGTTATTCTTGACAACTGATACAAAGTTATTGCATTCTAATCTTTTAAAATGGGCTAAAATCAAGGAAAACTCAGTTGGCAGATTATTAAACAGGTTAGAAAATTTCGTTTATGTGTGCAGGCACATGCTTATATGAGCATTTTATAGGTGATGTTATTTGTGGAAATGTTATTTATGGCAACTTAACAATGGAAACTTTTCCAAATATCCATTTTCAAAAGACTCCCTCCATAGCATACTTCTTTCAGCAAAAGCCTATTTTCTGTCACATAGTTAAACTATGACCTTTATCCATAAGCCATCATACCCTTCCCTTGTTATTACACTAAACACCCCAAATCTCCTCTTTCCAAAGGTTGTACAAGTTTCCAATCTTTCAGTTTCTGTATCAGGTGTCAGCTTCATAAGACAGCTATAATATACCTATATACCCATATTGCATTCCCCATTTTCTGGGGAAATTCTCTTTTCTTAGTGTAGTTACATCCTATTCCACAGATCAGCTCCTTATGGTCTTGGCAGGTACCCCTTGGCTGGCTCTGGTTTTCAAAGTAGTGACTAATATGAGCTCCGACCTTCCTCTTTCCCTTTCATTTTCAGTGAACCGAAGAGAGTTACACATAATGACTGAGTTTGGATGGGTTGTGGGCCACATCATAAATTTATCTTACCTTCAAATAAACTTAGCTCTCATTGGAACTTGCCCATTTCTGTTGATGGCCTTGCGATCCTTGAAGACACCAAAGTTCTCAACTTCACCATAATCTTTGATTCCACAAATACAATCCATAGCCAAGAGGTATTGTTTTTAATTCCACAACATTTCTTGCATCTATTCCCTTCTTTCTACTCATTCAGCTACTATCCTAGGTCAAAGATCTCAGGATGTGATGGCCTTCTAATTAGTTTCCCTGCCTTAAGTATCTGCCATCAAGAAGCTAATAATAGAACTCAAAACAGGTAGACAAAAGCATGTAAGGAATCAGTCAATCTAAAGGAAAGCACTAACATAACAGCATTTGAGGAGAAAGAGACCACTTTTAGTTGTTGGTGACAAGACTTCAGTGATGAAGCAATACCAAACGTGAGAAGTAAGAAAAGGACTTTCTCACAGTGACTGGCAAATATAAAGGGCCAAACAAGTGCATGATTAAGGAATAAAGAGGTGGACATGTAGGAACAGGAGATATAGGAGAGGTTAAGACAAGACAGAGAAAGAGCCAGTAATCAATCTTGTTGGCCTGAACATGCAGATGAGGAAGATAAAACCCACTTAGAGGTGATGTAAAGTGCCGCAAGAATGTAAAGCTGAGATTTCAACCTGGTTACTTTTATTCAACATCCAAAGGAAAGAATATCTGGCTGCTTCTCTGGAAAATTATGCGATAGACTGTGTCACTCTAAAGTGACAATGTATTAACTTTCAGAAGGATATTTCATTTCAAACAAAGTTGGTGTCAAACTGACCAGAGAGAGAAGACCATGTTTAAAATGAGGGAATGATTTTCCAATGCTTACATCTCAGACACTGTCAAATGGATGGGGAACTTATTTAGGGGCCAAGGGATTTTCAGGTTCATCTCAAATTACAGCATATAAGCAATCAGCTATATTGTGTAGCTAAAATGCCACACTTTGATAGAACTGATTGAAAATGTGGCAGTGCAATTGCATTGATGGAATTGATAGCTGTGAAAACCAGTAACTATACTAAGCACAAAGTGCTTAAGTCCCAGCTGTCTCCATATCTAGAGAATTAGCAAGTGCTCTGTTGAAATTTCCCATCTGTACAATTCTTATTTTCTCTAGTTTTATGTGAATCACAGTGGTAACCTATACATGAAAAAGATACTAGACACATCTTTGCTTATATCTCCAAGGAACTACACAATAAAGTGAACAAAGGATCTAATTGTGAATTTCATGAATCCAGTGTCTCAGCAATCAGATACCATGACAATAGATCCCCATAGAATTTACATGGTGTGGGGGTTGACATTTTTTATGACAGGTATATACTAATAATTAGGATGAAGAAAAAACAACCTTCCCCATTTCCCAATCTAATATAATAGAAAGCCATATTTTAGACTTCTCCAAATGCTTTGCAGAGACAAAATCAACCAGGAAAGACTCCTTGCAGTAGGCGAGTTTTTACCTGAATCTTGAATGAAATATAGGACTTTAATAACCAAAGTTATTAATGGAAAGCATGTTCCAAGTGAAGGGATATGCATTGTATGTTAATGGGAAAGCCAGGACAATTGAGCTGGCATAAATGTGGGGCTTTGTGTGAGGGAATAGTGATGTAGCAGACTGGAGAGATAACTGGGAGACAGTTAAGGGGGTCTAGACTTTATGCTGTAGGTAATACAGAGCCAATAATTACAGAGACTCTAGAGCACATCACATTCAAAGCACAATGACTACAATGATATTTGTTTAAGTATCAACAATTTGCAATATTCAACAAATATTAGACAACTACAATAGTATGACAATCTACTGAATCCTCTCTTAGACTGGAAACAAATTACTCAAGAAAGATGGCTGAAAAATATTCTAATTCCTTCCTTATAGAATATAGCATAGGGGCTATGATTGTGTCTAAATATTCATAGTTAACAATCAAACCATTTTATGTACATAGACACAAACTCAGTGATAACTGATTTTAACATTTTTTAAATTACCACTGTTTGGCACTATGAAAGTACAAATATCAGTTACCTACTTTGTATGATTCTAGATACTGGATGTGGTATTTCCTACCCTATAGTTTAGTCAGAAAAGAGACAGTTAAGACAAGTATACAAATAACTTTAATACAGTGATGATGATAGCTGTCATAGCAGAATGTGATATGGGGCATAAAGGGAGTTCAAAGTGCCACAGGAATAAGTGATCTTATTTGGACAGTGGGATCTTGAAATGCTTCATGAAAGGGGCATCACTTAGAATAGGTCTTTCAGGACTGCTCCAATTGCAATAGGAAGAGATTGATTAGATGGAAGCCATTTTAGGAAGACGTAATGTCAGGGAAAGGCACAGAAACAAAAGGAGGATTTATCTGGGATCCATGAGACATCAATCTTGCAGTAGTATAAAGTTAGTGTAGATAGCTAAGTCTGGAAAGGTCATTTGGGGTCATATTGAGAAGACCCTTGAATACTATGTGGTAGATGATAAACTCAATTTAATAAATATTTCTGGAAAAGGCTTTATTTCTATATTATTAAAATTTATTAGAAATTTCCAGAAAAATAATAATAGGAGCATTCCTGAGTCATTTCTTAGAATATTTTGATTTCTTGAAATAATCTTGTATAAATTATTGAATAATGGGTAAGAATACCTGGGAGTTTAAAACTAAAGTAAGATATTTATTATATTTCCAGATAAAGTAATTCTTAATAAGGAAATATCCATATACATGCAGTAGTATTCATCTTGGTATCTCAATCAGCACTTAATTTAGAACATGATACCTAGTAGGTGTTAAATAAATGCTTTGTTGAATTAATCAGACAGTCTTCAGATTTACTAATTACAGGTAGTGGTGTCTTGTGAAAACTTGAAAGTAGAAGGTGTTCTGGGTAGAGATGAGGAAGGAAGTGAGGGAGGAAAACATCCTGGTTTTTCCCTTTTCTTAACTCTTCCCTCCTATTTAATTCTACATTTACAAAGGAAAAACTTCCTTTTAATTGACTACTATTCTTTTTCTTAGCTTCAGATATCAAGAAGGCTGATTAAACAATTCTTTTTTTTTTTGCAAGGCAATGGGGTTAAGTGACTTGCCCAAGGCCACAAAGCTAGGTAATTATTAAGTGTCTGAGGCTGCATTTGAACTCAAGTCCTCCTAACTCCAGGACTGGTGTTCTATCCCACTGCACCACCTAGCTATCTCATAATATACAGGGTTTTTTTGTTTGTTTGTTTGTTTGTTTAGCTTTTTGCAAGGCAATGGGGTTAAGTGGCTTGCCCAAGGCCACACAGCTAGGTAATTATTAAGTGTCTGAGACCGGATTTGAACCCAGGTACTCCTGACTCCAGGGCTGGTGCTTTATCCACTGCGCCACCTAGCTGCCCCTGATTAAACCATTCTAAAGGCATTCTGACCTCTTGGTTTGTGATATGATTGTTGCTTCATTTAACATAATTTCAATAGCCCAAGTAATGTTTTCAATTTTCCATGATAAGAGATCGTTTTTCTTTTGACCTGGTGTTCAAGAATTTCAAATGAAGTTTGTATCATTTAGCACCTAAATTAAAACCTGTGACACCCTTTCAGGTGATCATCTCCCAAAGGAAGAAAGGAGGATTAAATATAAATTGTGATATTAAAATTGTGATGTTGGCTCACTCGCCAGAAGAATGGGGTATTCAGGGGAATTCATTTTGGGTAGAGGTCTTTCTCAGTTCTGACATGATGACATACACACTGATGACAAGATGCCAGAAGCCCACATAAAAGAATCAAAAATAAACCTGTGGGAAGGAAGGGAGTGAGATTTTCTTCTTAATAGTGTTGTCCTCCTAGCACAATGGCACATAAATGTGTGTTTGCAGTGGGGCAAGTCTCCTTTCAACAAAAATTGTACTGCTGCTTTCAGCTTTTCATACTATATTATGGAGTTGATTTTCATGAAGAGATTTTCTTTCATTCCATTTTCCTTTTCCACATCGTCAAAAGGGTTGTAATTTCCATGCATATAAAATGAGATTTTAAAAGATATTAATTGGCTTAAGACATCAGTCCCTAGTTGTATCATGATGAAGAAACCCAGGAATACACCAAAGTGTAGAACCTCATTGCATGATGGCTCTTTGGCTTAACAGCTCCCACATACTAGAAAAGGTTCTATTTTATATACTGCACAGTTCCTCAGTATAAAATAGGAATGGCTATCAGCATGCTTTGCCTTAGGGCAAATGGTCAGTTGAGAATTTTCTTCATTAAATAAAATATAGCTTCGAAAGAATGAATTGGACAAAAGCTTCCTTAAAGCTACCATGTACCATTTCAATTTTGGTAACAGGATTGGGAGAGTTAACTGACAAAGTTCACCAAGCACTGCTAAAAGGAAAACTAGGGAAAGCGATTGCTTTCACTTTTCTTCTTGGGAGTACAACTTATTCTTTGTTTAGAAATTGTAGGTGGAAAGTCTAATCTGCATTTAAATAGAATTTCTCCAATAACAAACAAGAGCCTTGAGCAACAGTTTTTTTTTTGTTTTTTTTTTTTTTTACTGAAAGGTTTGCTACTAGTTCACTGTGTTTTTATTATATAACCTGATGCTTCTATCACTTATCCTTTCTTTCCTCTTGAGTTGCCAGGAGTTTATTGGAACAGTGTGATTGCTATGAATCCTGAACCAAAGCAACCACAAGTGGCTTTCATAGTTCAGTTTAGAATGCTGAGATCATGTACAACATAAGTAAAGACCTGCCACTATACAATATTACCTGCCCACATCCAATCAAGGGACCTTGGTTCCATACTGATGCCTCTAAATCCAGTGAGAAGAGGATGTTAAGAAGAGGGACAGATCACTCACTGAGGGTAACTTAAAGACTCTTCCAGTAAAAAAAACCCCAAACATATATTTGAATAATTTCTCCCATACTAATAGTATAGCTTCAACATTATTTTATTACTTCATGGATCCGTGGTATCACTGTGGGCACCCTCCACTGCAATGATGACCATAACATCTATATGGATGGAAGACAGTCTTCCAAAGCTGTTTTGGTCAAAAATATTCTTGTCCTTGTGATTGACCTACTCATAATTCTTTTCTATGACAAGGCAATAGAGAACTTTATAAAAATGTTGCTGAAGTATTTCCTATATGCTTGAGCTACTTTGATTGTCGATAAACCCAAGTACAGATAACTTAATTCTTCATGAAGGTATGAATCTCAGTTACAATTTGGACTGCTGTAACATACAGTTTTAGGGGGAAGAATTCAAGATAAATAGGTTCATTATTTCTTTACTATTAAGATAGAGATCCTGCTTGTAAGATTTCTGCTCAAAAAATTTTACTTCTCAGTAAAATAATCAAGAAAACAAAGCTGACTGACTGAATTTAAAGATTATCTTTTTGACATTTGTCATTTATTGGTATTGAGTGAGAGGTGGTGACTGTCAGTAAGTAAATTCATTAAATAATTAGTAAGCAGATCCTCTCCCCTTCATCTGAAAATACATGTAATGATGTATGTATTGGACACTCTACTCAAAGCATTAGTGCCTAATCATGGCATAAAGTGACTGGGAACTCTCCAAGGTTCTGGCAATTCAAGCTCAGGAAGAAGTGAGTGAGCTGAGAAGGCTTCTAGTCCAATGCCAATAATGTGGCATGTAATGATGACAGACTAGCTAAGTTCAGAGAGATTTGTCTCAAAGATTATCTACAAATTTAAATACTTGTAGATAGATAATGTCCACATCAAAGAAATCATTGGTCCTGGAAATACTGAAGACACAAATGCACAGAAAACACATAGATATAGGAATATCAGAATTAGATGTTTGAATGCTAAAGGGTTAAATTTTGCAGTACAGGGAAATGAAGAATCAAGTGCTGTTGGCAGACAGTATGTCCTCAAAGAAGGAAAACATCAACATGGGCTAGTCACAAAAATAGAATTCACGGAAAGAGGTGCATAAACTGGTTCCTAATTTTGATGGCTCCAGGGCTGAACTAATAACTAAAACTTTTCCAAGGCAGATACAGTTTTATTTCTAACACTGCTGTTTGGTCCTGAAATATCAAAAAGCACAATCCTAAATTAGCATCCTGCTTCTCAGATGTTACTTTCTGTGAACTAAATAGGTGGATAGCTATTCTTTCTTTCTTTCTAGATTTCCAGCATTCACAGAACTTTTGCTGGAGGTGTTGATGTGATCACAACTTGGGAGACATAATTCCTGTCTTTTCACCTGTCTTCGTTAGACTCAATGACTCATAAAGTAAAATGAAGTTGGAGGATACTGTATTATTCATGTCATACTCCAGTAAAATTATAGAGATACTATTCATAGGAAAAAAAATGTTACTAGGTACAGGAATTTAGAAGTGCTTTCTCAAAATGAAGTTGCCTGTTTTTGGAGATTTAGATCAGTATCTTCTACCAAAGGGATAAGCAACCTAAACATAAAAGTTCAAATGATTTAAAAAATCAGACAAGAACGATGTGGTACAACTATGGTTGGGGGTAGCGATCTTAACCCAATTAAAGGTAGAGTTAATTATAAAAGAGAAAATAGATAAAACTGAGTGCATAAAATGGAGGGGTTTTTTTGCTTGGAAAAATCAGCATGGCACACATATGAGTTTTTCTTCAGATATGAATTAGATTAGATGCCTCTTTGGAGTTGCTGTCCTACTTCTGACATTGCCAGTAAACCATATCTGAGCTTCATTTTCCCCATCTGTAAAATGGAATTAATAATACATGGAAGTATTTGCCTGTCTGAGTTGCAGTTAAGTTCAGATGTGACAATGTATAAGAAATATAATGCATCCATATGCATGTGTATGTCAGTTTTAGCAGTTGTATTATGTCTTAAGTCATGGAGGGGTAGTGAATTTTTTAGTAATAACAACTGCAAAGTCTGTCATTGGGAGTGAATCTGAATACAAAATCACAGATGCTTGAAGTATTGTGCTCATACCCTAGAGAAACTCAACCATTTGATTTATGAGTATTAAAATATTTCATTTAACTGAAATATTTAGCAACTGCATCAACAGCTTAGTAAAGCAAAAAATTTAAAAAACCCTCAGAATTGGGGAATTGTATGAATCTACTAACCAAGTAGAAGAGTTAGGAATTTTACTTGAAACCATGTGTCCCAATGAACCAGTTTACCTCATCAGGTAATTAATGATCTGTAGGCCAATTATTGATTGACTAGATGAAATTCAACAAGTTACCAAAGTTTAGGACAGTGTTAAGAATGTCAATCAAAAAGAAGTGAGTTCGGTTAAGTTGGCCATTTACCATCTTGCATATAAAGATAGTGTTTTTATTAAATTAATGCTGTATGTGTATAAATTGAATAAGAACAAAATAATCCCTTTTGTGCAAAAATGAGAGGGTTATTAACATTTGGATAATTGTATAAAAAGTAGAAAGCTTTTATGTTTCCCTTTCCCCACCATGATAAAAATATTTTATAGGGAAAGACTTTCATTTGTTTTTTAAACAGTAAAATATTAACTAGAAGTTACATAGTGCTTTAAGATTTGCAAACCACTTTACTTGAGTTATTTCAACTGATATTCTCAACAACCCTCTAAGGTTGATGTTATTATTATTATTCCCATTTTACAGATGAGGATACTAAAACTTAGATGTTAAGTGATTTGTGTCTGACATTGGAACTGATCTAAAGTCTTTCTGACTCCAAGTCAAACATTCCATCCACTGAAGCTTAGAGGAGTTAATCTGTAAAACTCTGGGTCACAATAGGCACCTGAAAGAAAGGCTTCAATATAGAGATCTGGTTTGAGGTTCAAAAATAACAAGCCTTAGATATTTCCTGCTACCAACTCAAATGTTACTCTTTTTTTCCATATCTGTTCATGTGTTCATGTGTGAAAACATGATAATGTCTAAATCAGGGGTGGGGAAAATATAAAGTCCTCAAAATCTTTTGGTCTATCTGCTTTAGCATACAAATTTCTAATTCTGACATCCCTTTATCTAAGTGTTTTCTGTGCATTTAAGTCTTTACTTCATTATTTCCAGGACCAATTTCCAAAAACCACAGGGTTGAATGATGAAGCCATAGCTAGTGCAGTATGTATGATTAGAGGGGATGCATAATATGCTGACTTGGGTGCTATATGAATGGAGAAAATCTAGCCAATGACTTATTGTACCTCTTTCTCTTCCTATTAGCACCCCACAATATATATATTTATGCACTCACATACTCCAACCTCTTCTTGTTAACAGTCTTTTTGATCACAAAAAGGAACTACATTATAGCTTCACTATGTCAAAAGTATCTGAAGGGTGCTCCATGCCAGAGATAAAAAAGAATGCTACTTTCACTGTAGAGCTGATATTTTTTGCTCTTTGAGAACTCGAGATTTAATGAGTCCTTTGAATGAGAGACTCCATGGACAACCAGTGTTTCTTGGCTCCCTCCTTCTGCCCAATAGAATTCATTTTTATGGCAGCCAAAAAGAGAATCAAGCTGAGGTCTCTAAATACTTTAATAATTCTGTTTCTGTACCTTTGCCCAGATTGTCTGCCTTCCTGGCATGTAATCCCTCCTCACTTCCACCTCTTATAATTCTTAACTTCCTAGAAGAATTGAGTTAAGTGCACATTCTACTGAAGGCCAATCCTGACTTCCCCCTCCCAAGTTGAAGATGCCTCCTCCCTCCAAAGTAGTTTGGATTTATTTTATATTTACTACTCTATGGACATGTTGCTTCCCCCCTCAATAGAATGTCAGTTTCCTGATGTCTATTGAGTTTTCATTTTTGTATAGTGATAGGTACACAGGAGACACATAATGAATGAATGAATGGATGGATGGATAGATGAAAAATGAACACTGTATCCTTGGGCTATTTGACTTATCCTTTCTTAATTTGTGATTTAATTTTCTGTGTTTCCAAACTTCTTTAACCTAGGATCCTGTATTCAAAGATGTAGAGAAATAAATAGAAAAATCAAAAATCAGATCAAATACTTTGAAAACCAACTTTTCTATCATGTGTTATATCATGAATTCATCTTTCAAAAGCTAATTTTCCAGATACACAAAACTTGTCTTTTTTTTTTTCTTTTAAAAGAAAAAATGTCAGTCAAGCAAAGGTATAATTCACTTATGTTAACATACCTAAGTGGTTGTAATAATAGCCAGTACTGTTATTTTTGCTTGCAAGGTCAAGAAGAGAATTAGGAATGTTGGGGGTCCCCCTCTCTTGGTGTCTATTGGTCACATAAGGTAGTTCTTTGGTACTTCACTGTCATCAGTGTGACCCTGCATGAAAGTTTCCTCTTTTCCTGCAGTAGGAACCGCATGGAAACTTCCATTCTGTTGGTTATGCATCTTTTCATCACTGAGAAAGCTTGGTAACTGATAGAAAATCTGTAAGCTATCAGCTCATCATTACACATACATTTTCACCAGCCTCAAGTGGCTCAAAAGAAATGTGAGATGTGCAGATTTAGAGATATTTCCATCCCAGATGTTCATTCAGGCTATTTGTGCCTGATTTGTGATAGAGCCTTCCAAATTCATGGAGGTCTGATAGGTCACAGTCATAAGGCACTGTTTGTTGACCCTGACATGGTGATGTCATTTTGGTCCTCTTCAAGTATGAAGGACAATAACAATTTTCACTAAGATCAAGCTATTGATTCGAAGCTTCTTCCTCCTTCCTTCCTTCCTTCCTCCACTGCTCTGATGCCACCTCTTCCATGAAACTCCTGATCACCCCCCTCCCTCATCTTGAGTATTGCTTTCTCACTCTGGGTATTATAAGTAAGTATATTAGATCTGATTACCTATAGGTTACATTCTACCCAAAGTGGAATGTAAGCTCCTTTAGGGAGAGACTGCTTTGCTTCTCTTTTTGAATATCCAGGATTTGCATATAGTGAGTAAATGTTTGTAAAATATAATTTAAAATATTAAAACCAAATGCTCATGTCCATAGGAAGTCTAGAGATTTCCTAATAATTTTTCAACATTTCTTTTTTTCCCCTTCACTTAGGTGACCCTCAAGTTGGGAAGAATATCTATTTTTGTTTCTCTCTACTTGCTCATTCACGATTTTGAACTTAATAACACCACCTATGATAGGAATCCCGGTCCTCAGGCTAAGCTCCAAGGATGAATTGCTCCTGCAAATAGTTACTGTTCAATGTTTGCATGTCCTGAATCTGGTGCTTCTTCAAGATATAGGAATGCCTATAAATAACAGTAAAATAAAATTAAACTGGCCTATTTGAAGAGTAATACAGCATTTAGTGGAATGTGTTCACCATTTCAGTGGAGGGAATCATGGTCTTATTCTGCTCTTATACTCACATTCTCCCCTTTGAGATAAATCTGGATTAGCTCTAGAGGCTCTGACTAATATATTGGAGGTGAAAAGACTATCTAGAAACAGGTACTTCTTCTCTTGCTTGCATATGCTAACACATCACAAAAGAATCATTTAGAAAACTTATCTGTAAATGCAGATTCATTTTTGTAAGTTACAATCCTTATTTAGCTCTGTGCAATGTTTTAAGAAAAGAAAGAAAAGGGTCTTTCATACAAAACATGGTCCTCACAAAAAACATCAAAACTATGCCTCCCCCAAAGTCAAACATTACAGTTAGTAAAAAGGTAGTGACCAGGGGAAGATGGCATCACACAGTGGAATGAATACTGCATTTGCAGGTAGAGAACATGAGTTCAATCCTGGGGCTCCTACTTGCTACCTGTGTTAGTTTGAGCAAGAACATGCTCTTGGCCTCTGCTTCTTCAACAGTAAAAATGAGGGTGTTTGACTAGATGACCTTAAAGGGGTTTCTAGCACTAGAGCTATGATACATTGATTAATGTAAACGGTAACATAGTGTAATGGATGGAGAGTTAACTTTGGAATTGGGGAAATCTGCGTTCATGGCTTGCCTCTAATACATCTAAGCAGTGTGATGACAGGTACATCACCTTACCTTAGTGGTCCAGGTCCACCTCTAAAATCTGATGGTTCAGGACAGTGATGTATATTGACAGGAAATCCCTAAACCAAATAAATCATGACCCTACACAGATATCTGAGAGGTGTACTCTTTGGTTGCCATCATTAGGTACAATGTTTGACTAGTTGATAAGGAATTTAGTTCTGATGTTCAGCTCTAGCATTAATTGACTTTGACTTCTAAGAAATCCATGCTCCCCTGTGTATGGCAAGTAGGTGAAAGAGCATCAGGTTGGTTTACAGTAGATAAAATGTTGGGCCTGGATTCAGGAAGATATGAGTTCAAATTCAGCCTCAGACATCTATTAGCTTTGTGACCTTGAGAAAGTCATTTGCCCTCTGTCTGCCTCAGTTTGCTTAACTATAAAATAGGGATAATAATACCTTCCAGGCAATGAAGATCAAGTAAGTCAATTTTTATAAAATGATCAAATACTTCAGGAAGACTATAATTTTCCTCAATTAAAAACAATATCTTAAACAACTGAAAAACTATTAATGGAACTGGAAAACAGAAAATTAAAGATAACTTCTATTTTTTTTTCCAGCAGAATCGCAAGATTCCATGGAGTGGGGGAAAAAGTGCTGTCATATGTGGTTCCCACAATGGGTGTTTATACTTGACTTTTTTTCATTGCCTGGTATATAGTAGATACCTAAGGAATCCTTTTTTGATGTGTTTGATTGCTTTTTTTGCAAACAAATAATTCTAGGAATAGCTTTGACAAAAAGAGGCATCAATGAACATCCGTTTTTTGTTCTGTTTTGTTTTGTTCTTAAGAAAAATACATTGACTGACTAGGTTTAAGCAAAGAAGCATTCCTTTTTCAAAATCTCCTTTATCATCCAGGTTATAAATGAGCATATGTAAAATGCCTTAACATCCGGAATTTAGGTAAAAACAAGCAAAATATCTTCTTTTGTTCACCCTTAAAATTTTTAGTTAATGTTATGCTGCCTCCCTACTTTACAAGGATTTTGGCATAATAGGAAAAGAAAATCACATAAGGAGATCACTGAAATTTGTAGAAGAATTCCATGTGCATTTCCCTCTTTGTTAAGTGACTAGATTTCCTTGGTGAAAAATAACCAAATTCATGCAGTTGACCAGTTTTCTGCCTGCACTATACCATGCATGTCATGGGTTCCCTTCTCTTTTCTGAGTAGCTCGGAAAGCTCCTAAGGGGAGCTCATAATTCTGGGTTTTAACATCTTATCTCCATTCATTTATCTGCAAAGGTACTTTGGATTGGTTTCACACCCCCAGAGCCATTCTGGAGATTTACTAATTGATTGTCGTGCCCATTCATTCATTTGTTCAATTCTTTCCCCAATGAGTCTCTAAAATCAATCAAAGGTCAGTGTGTGGCACTCTTAATCAAAAGGAAAAGTTGGATACTACTAGTGAGTGGTATGGTCTTATAGGAGCCTTCAGATACCCATGGTGGGGCAATTTAATAAGTCTTAGTGTCTCAAATGCATGAACAGAAATGTTATTTTTATTAGATGACTTCTCATCAACACAATGATTATAAAAGACTGTTATCATATTATGTACACATTATTTTCCTATAAAATTTAGGAAACGCTCTCTTATTCTGAATGAGCAATAGAATCAGATCATTTTAATATTTTTTCTTATTAGACTCTTATAGAAAAAAGGAGATGACAACTGCTTCTAGCCTCATCTTTCTGGATATTATGAATATACAATTAAAATAAACAAGCAGTGAAATATGAGAAACTGGACAATTGTCCCCTTTATCAAAAAAGGCAGCTTATTTCATATCAACCTGCCATATTTTCATCAAAACTTAATTTATGCATAAATATGTCAGAAGCGTTCTTGTGATTGATGATAAAATATTTCTGATGATGAGAAAATACTTCACCTTTATATTCTAGGCTAATCAAGGGCTGAATAACTTTCGTGCATAAAGGAAAAGAAAAAAATAGCAAAACTTTTCATGCTCCAAAACATACAAGTGAATGAAGATTCAAACCATACTTTAGATTCAACTCAATTTTTAGTGATCAAAATCACTACACTATAAATATGTTAATGAAAACTTTGCAGTTCAAACTAAGTGATGACATTTAAGAATTTTTGTTTTTATCTTTCAATCCAATACAATTTCAATTCAATTCAAAATACATTTATTCATAACCTAAATTGAATTCCATATATAGCTATATGAATTCTATCCTATGGAAATTCCATTTTCATGCATTTTAATATTAATCTTGTGAAATTTTTGGTATATCCGAGTAGGAATTTTCCTTTTTCCTCTTCCTAAATTCTCCAGGCTATCATAAGAGTTCTTAAAGCAGTTTTATTTAACTTGACTTTTTTCCAAATTACCTAGGATAAGGAAAAGTTTGGAAACAAAATACATTGAATAAACACCTCTTCAAAAGCCACAACTATTAAGTTTTTTAAAAACAATAATCACTGCATTTTCTGTATATAAAAGGAAACAAGCTCCTATGAAAGACTCATATACACTAACTATAAACTTATCATCAGGGATACTCTGATGACTTTTCTCTAAACCATTCTATTATGTTCTTTGGAATACATTAATATTAATACCTTATCCTGACAACATACTGCTTTTCTGATCATTTCCCAACCATTTGGTCTTGCTAAAAAAATAAGAAATAGAAGCAACAACTGCTGCCCTGGATACTCAAGGGCATTCATAAAGTCCAGAAGTTAGAACTTTCTCACTGGCACTCAGGTTCTGTTTTGTTTTGTTTGCAGTTACCTTCTAGTCCAACCCTTTTCATGTGTAAAAATAGAATTGGTCAAAAATTAAACTGCAAGAAGGAGTAAGTCTTTCCCTATTAGTGTGACAGGAGGGCTCTAGGATTTGCAGATTTCCTTGAGCACAGTTTCTTCCTTTTCCTTTCACCCATTCTCAAGATCCTCATATGACTGGATTAGTGGCAATGGTAGGGGCAAGGTATAGAGATAACCAAGTTCTGCAAGTAAAATCCTAAACTCATAGATTTAGATTTCGAAGAGGCCTTAAAATAATCTAGTTACATGCCCAAATATACACTTGAATCAAGTTGCAGAACCAGGATTTGAACCTAGCTCTTTTGACATGAAATACCATCAACTTGAGCTCACAAGAGCCTAGAATGAGAGCAAGGTCCTGGCCTGTAGTTAAATGCCTTTTTACCTTATCTAGCCTGACTCTTCATTTCTCCAGATGAGCCAATGGAGGCCCAAAGAGGGGGACTGCTTTGTTCAAATTCACCCAGATAAAGATTCAAATTCAGCTCCCCTGACTCCAAAGGCAACCTTCTGTGTGAGAGCCTTCCTGCTCTGAGATTAATCTACTTACTCTTAAAGAGTTCTTACTAAGCTTTGCACAATACTACTAAAGCAAGTAAATGAGAGTTGATTGCATAAGATAATGACTTCCTGACCCAAAGGTCATTGAATGATTATTTTCTGAAGTTGAGACTCTGAAGATTCTCAAGAATCATTTGCATTCTACTGATCTACTTCCTACCATTCCACCTATAACTGAGCACAACCTTTTTACAAAAGGCAAAAATGGCAAGCACTGAGAAAGCTGTGGGTGATAAGCATCTTAGCTGTTCTACCAAGAAGCAAACTAGGAGAACAAAGGACCAAATTTAAAAGGAAATGTTAATGAAAAGGAAAGTCAGCTCAGTTGTCAATGAGCTGACAGTCTCAATCCTAACAGTGCCTGGAAGCTTAAGTTTAAATTCATGTTAGTGCTTTGATTGAGGGGATCTGTCATTTTTTTTAAAGTATTCCACATTTCCCTATTAAGGACTCTTTTTTTTTCTGGCGCAATTTCATAATCCCCAGGTGAAAAATCAACATGAAGTCATTGTTTCCCTCTCTTACAAAAACACTTCAGTTTCTGAATTTAATTCCCGAGGACCATGCTGAGAGGCCCTGAAAGGATCCCCTTTCAGGAAAACATACAGGTGAAGGAAACACTATTGTTTCTTCCAGCCAGAAGCAAGTACTAAAAATGATGGAGTTTCATCATAACACAATCAGAGGGAGAATTCAGGAGGCTGGATACAGGCAAGTGGAAAGGAGAAGGCCAGATCTGATAAACTGATAACGTCACCCTCAGGGTTCTCCAGCTCCTTATTCAATTCACATTGGCAAATTAGAGTACTCAGAGGCAGGACACTGGACACAAGTCTTACTCATTCTGAATTCAGTTGTTTTTCCACTCATACCACTTTGCATCTTACCAGTAAAGTTGAAAATAAATTAAAAAAGAAAGTGGTGCCACTGGGATATGGTTCAAGAAGCTGGCAGAGTAGTCTCAGTTCTTGGCAAACTGCCTGTGATTCCTCTCCTATTGCTTCTGATAAGTCTCACTAGAGTTGCTTTGAAGGAGTGTGTTTTTGTTTGAGTGCAAATGTGCATGTACTTGTGTGTTTGGGGAGCTAGTTGCAAGTGTTAGAAGGGGTTGGTGTAAGTAGTTATGTGTAGGGCTCTGAGACTTCGGAAGAAAGAATTGAGATGCTTTCTTTGAAGAAAGGACTGTCAGTTATGAACTGATCATCAAATACATGATGAGTTGTTCTAAAGGGAATGTTGAAATTCCCCTCACTCCCAATTAAGGAAAAAAAAGATACAGGTCCACATTGCATGAAGCATTTGGTTTGGTTGTGTATAAGGAAGAAATTCTCCATGAGAACTGTTCAGCACTAGAAGCATTAAAAGAATGAGGCTGTCAACTGTGTATCTCTGGAAATTTTAGAAAGCTAGGACCTCATTAAGGTCCCTAGATTCCTGAAACATCTTTACTAACTGTTGGTGAGAGGAAGAGGCTCCTGGTCAGCTTCAAAAGTTACTCTACTCAACTCAGGAGAGGATGATCTGGCTCAAATGCTCCCAATGGTGGTTGAGTGTTTAAGCTGGAAGAAAGTTAATGTCCAAACTCCAACCTTTATTGAAAATGTCTTTGAGATGCAAGACTTGCATATATTTCTCCTCCTATTTATAGAAAGAAAATGTAGCTCATAGCTGTCTAGCACATTAAGAGAAAAAAAATAATGAGATGAGTGGATAAAACATTTGCAGGCCAATTTAATAATATGAAATTTTTAGAGATAGCCCAGCTTTATTCTAGAGTACATCTAGAAGGGGATTCAAAAAGAGCCTGTGGGTAGAGTGGGTAAGCAAAGAAGGTGACTCATCCTAACTAATAAATATCATCATTTTGGCTGAAAAGTGTACATCACTAAGAAAAAGTAAGATGGCTTTGGATAGCAGTGACAGAATGGTTTGACTGCTGCTGTGATGTTATTCTGGGGAAAACTGCTTTTCAAAAAGATAGCTCACTGCATGATATTACATGCATATTTATACCATGTCTACGTGAGCTGAACAAAACTTCTCCAGAACAAATCTTCTCTTCTTTTTTCCCCTGAGAATGTGAGAAATTCTTCTTTGTTTTTATTAGCAATGTCTCCTATCCCCTCACACTACACAAGAGATATTTAACTGGTGATCATGAAATTGCTACAAAAAAATCAAAGACTATTGACAAGATTCACAGAATTTCAGATTTGACACAGGTCCTGGAGTCCAATCTAGACTTGAATAAACATCTACTTTCAAAATCCCCCCCTTCCCCAGTCTTCACTTGAATACTTTCAAGGAGAACCAACTGGTTCCTGTTTTCATGTCACTTGAAAACATTATAGAAGTTTCACCCCTTCCCTCTTACCTACTTCCAAAAGCCATTCTCTGAAATAAAGAATGAGAAAATATAGAGAAATATTTTATTATACTGTTCAGGAAAACCTTATTAACAGTATTTGAAGCTTGTTTGCTGTGGCTAGAAATTGCTGAATTCAAAATCTTACAGATGAGATTGGAGAGGCAGCTGGATGTTGGGAATGCTTAATATCCCACTGGGGTATTATTTTGGGTCTACTCCATGCATTTTTTAATTCCCCCAATTTTAATGTTTTTGCTTATATCTCAGTTGACCTTAATTTGAATGTTTATGCTTACTGATATACATCTCAATGGACTTTGCCTTGGAACTGCCCCTCTCTTCAAAATAACTTAACTGCCAAGTGCTATTCACTGCAGGTATTCTCTGAAATTCTATATAATGGATGCTTTGCAGAGACTGAAAATGGAGCTTTCTTCCCTCTTTCCTCTACTAAATGACTTAATAGATTTCTTTCTTAATTATTTCAAATTTTGGAGTTCATTGCCCTAATAAGAGAAATGGGGGGGGGGGATAAAGCAGAATGACAAAACTAACCAACAAACCAGATGAATGTGACAACTTATTTATTGTTTCATACCAGTAGTCGACCATCAGAATGGAAGGAGATACATTTTTCTCATTCTGTCATTAAGGGGAAACTTTGGCACTGTAATTTTGAGTATTGGTGGTTGTGTTTTTATTTACAGGTCTACCCTAGAGATATTACAGTTTTGGTTCTAGATCACAATAAAGTGAATATCACAATAAAGGGAGTCAAATGAATTTTTTAGTTACCCAGTGCATATAAAAGTTTGTTTCTATTATATATTATAGTTTACATATATATATATAATATATTATTATATACTATTCTATATATATAGTATCTATTGAGTATGTACTAGTATTACATCTAAAAGAATGTATATATTTTAATTAAAAATACATTATTATTAAAAAAGCGTAAGAATCATCTGAATCTTTATCAAGTTGAAATCTTGTTGTTGGTGGAGGCTCTCTTGTCTTGATGTTTATGGCTGTTGACTGATCAGGGTGGTGATTGTTTAAGCTTGGAGTGAGGCAGTGCCAATTTCTTTTGCCTCATTGATTAACTCTTCCTTTCCTTTGAACACTTTGAGACCATTTTAGGGTTGTTTCTTGACTCAATTTCAGTATTGTTGTGTCTCAGTTGAACAATCAGAACACACAGTTCACTGTCTTATATGGGTGGACTTCATGTCCAATTTCAATAGTCATATCAAGGAACACTGATCACAGATCACCCTAATAGATATAATAATGTAATAATAAAGTTCAAAGCCTTGCTAGAATTCCCAGAATGTGACACAGAGACATGTGAACACATGGTATTGACAAAAATAGCACAGATAGACTTGGAGTACCAAAATCTTTCAATTTATAAAAAACAAAAACAAAATCCATATTATCTTTGGAGCACAATAAAATAAAGATTGTCTGTATATTTTAATAGTAATTGCATATATAATTCCCTATATCTGTGCATGTATTTATATATATATTTAATATAAAAATTCTGTTTCCTTCCTTTGACATCAGTTCATGAGTCTTCTCATGTGCTTTATATTCTTCATATTCATCTTTTCTTATGACACAGTACAATTACATAACATTCATGTACCATAATTTATTTAAACATTTCCTAATGAGACCATCCTAATTGTTAGGAAACTTTTCTTTACATACAGTTTTGCATGCTTGCTATTCCTCTCCGCCTACTTTTTCTCTCTGGGGTCAAGCTAAAAAAGCTAACCCTTTTTCCAAGCAACAACTTTTCACATACTTGAATACAACTATCATGCTCCTTCCCTACCTCTAAATGTATCTGTGGGCTCCCTATTCCCAGTTTTATCAATCTTGAAGGCATGTATCATCTTTTGAGCCTTCCTTTGGATGCCCTACAGTATATTAACCTCTTTTCAAAACTGTGGCACCCAGAAATCAGTTCTCCAGTTGTGGTCAGACCATTTCTGAATTCTCTTCCCTCATTCAATAGCAGTATAAAGTTCCATTAGGGATAGAGGAAGGGTTTATATAGAGTCTTCTATGTCCAGGTCCTGTGCTAAGATCTTCGTACAAATATTATCTCATCTGATCCTCACAGTAACACCGGGAGTTAGATACTATTGTTATCCCTATTTTACAGAAGAGAGAACTGAGGCAAACAGAGGTCAACTGTCTTGCTCAGGGTTACACAGTTAGTAAGTAACTGAGCCCAAATTTGAACTCAAGTCTTCCTGATGCCATGTCCACTCCTCTATCTACTTCATCAGCAGCTTCCTCTAACCATTACAGGTTTGGGCTATGATATCATACTCAATGTACTGAGCTTAAAGTTCATGAAAACCTTTAAACTGGCAAACTACTAGCTAGCCTATACATCCTCTACCTTGTAGCTGGGAAGTTGATTATTGACATAAAGTCTAATGGAGACTCATTGAATCTAGTCATTTAATCACTTAATTGTACCATTGTTTAACCCATGCTTCTTAATTATTTCTACAAGCATAGTACTATGAGAATCTGTTACATGCTTGATCACAATTATATCTACGTCATCTCCCTCATCTATTAGCCTAACTGTCTTGTCAACATGTTGGTTCTTTATGATCACTGTCTCCTTTGTTGGAGACATCTCTATAATAATACATTCTAGAATTCTACCAGAACTTGAAGTAAAAATCACTGGTCTATACCTTTAAATTTCTTTTACTCAAAATCAGGACATTTGTTCTTCAGTGATATTGCATTAAAGATCATTGCTGGTGGCTTACTCTAAATGTTAAACTGGTCCCCATAAAATTCAAAAAAACCTAGAAGAAGTCCTTCATCACATGAAAATGATTCATTATGAAGGATTTATAAGAGGATTCCAACAGGAGAGTCACAGGATGAAAAGGTGTAGGTATCCTCTGCAGGCAACATGAATATCTAATGAGATAATGGATCAACTGAAACACCAAGATATATAGTCCGTTTTAGAATAGTGAAGACAAAATACAAAGGAGTATGGTAAATGTGTATGTGTCTTTGCTCAAGAAAAGTATTCAATAAAATTAAGAAATGATTGTTGAATTAAAGAAAAATATAGTTAAAGTAGAATAACACTGTTAAAAAGTAAGATATCCATAGAAGCATACCATTCATTTGATTCCTTTTAACATCATAATTAGAGTCAACAAAGGACTTAAGCTTAATTTGGGTTCCTGGATTCTGTCCCAAATATTAAATTCAGCTAATTAAAACTGTTAGATTTATACCCTTCCATTGATGGAGACACTGTTACCATTTATGAGCTATTTTCATTGCTGGGTTCAACAATACCTAATTATACTTTAACAACTTTCTGAAAGAGAGGTTTGCTGTTCTTTATTTTGTAATAAAATACATGAGCTAAGACTTGTTTGAGAGTCATTTAGAGAGGCCCACTTCCTTTAACCATCTTTTGTTCAAGTTAAGAAACCCATTCCATACAAAAGTATTTTGAGAGTTTTTGATGCCATTGGTGTGAAGACCCCCTTTGATGGAGAAAACACACCTCTATGATTTAATAGATGGTCCTTGTGAGTTGCTGAGTCTGAAGAATTCATCACCCTGAGCCTGTCCTGGGTATGGGCCTTTCTGTACTCAGTTAAGCTGATCCTCATACACAGTCTGTCCCTATGTCTACTGGTTGGGTAGGTTCTGTTAGAGCTTAAATCTAATGGTTCAGCATTCAGGAAGACTCAGGGACCCACTTTCTTTTTTTGTTCATAATGACATTATAAGATAACTCCATTTAAATATCTTGAGAGAGGTTACATGTTATTAGGTCCCTGGGGTCTACTGAAATATTATCCAATGCATCAAAAATAAACAACCTCTTCCTCATTTTAGCATTCAATGTAATAAGGTATTTCAAAAACACTTAATCTATGCTATTTTAAATTTTTCCCTTTTAAAATTGTTAATTTCAATCAAGTATTTGGTACTTGTTCATGCAAATGAGCCACAGATCTTCTGATTGACATAATGATTGAAATATTACATTGATTATGCATTATACATCTTTTTCACCTCTTTGAAATAGTTGGACTAATTTTCCTCTCCTGTCTAGGAGGGGTGCTGACAAGAGGCCTTCCTTCACAAGAATTAAAAGGAGAAAAGGCCTCTTTTGCTTCCTGAATTTTCAGGGCAGCTAGACACAAAGTTCAAGGGGTCATCAGTCAATAAACACTTCTTTATTGCCCACTATGTGCCCAGCCCTGTGACAAGGGCTGGGAATATGAGGACAAAAGGGCACTTGTGCCTTCCCTTAAGGAGCTTACATTCATCTGAGAGACACAAAAACTATATAAGTCTGAACAAGATATATACAATGTCCCCTGCCACCAGGAATGGTGACACGCTCTGTCAGGGGTCTCTGGGATCATATACAGATATAGTAAGATATATGCATGCCTCTCTGTGTGTGTGTGTGTGTGTGTATATATATATATATATATACATATATATATATATATATATGCCTTTCTGCTCCTTTAAATGAAATTTAAAAATATATAACAATTCCTTTAAAGCTTCAAAAGTATGTCTATATATAAATAAAGATGGATGAAATACAAAATTATAAATGATTATACTTTCTTTTTCAAGAATTTTTGCTGGCTTCAGAAGTCCCCATTATTACCATATTTTTTTTTTCGTTAACTTTCATGAACAGGAAGGTATTTTCCAAAGACGTTTTATACCATTAGAAGGTAAATACAATTCTTCTGTTAACAACAAGCAGTTCATAAATCAAACTCTAATCAAGCTGAAAATCCCAATTTTATTTCTTCACCTCCCTAGGGAACTAGACCATTTTCTAGGATCTTTTATTTTCTGAATTCTACCACCTCCAGACTTTTGTTTGTTGCTGCTCTAGCTCCAAATAAAAGAACTTTCATCCAGAATGCTTATTCCTCTTTCCCTCCCTTTTGCCCCCCCATACACACCTTTACACTTACAATAGACCCTCCTGTGACTAAATGAAAGTATTTAAAACTCAGCAACTTAATTGGAAGGAACAGGCCTGAAAGGGATTAGCAACCTTCTAATTAAGTATGCAGAATTAGGTTTAAAAAGCCAAGAGAAAAAAAAATCAGAGATTCCCCAAACTTTCCTCCTGCTTTCAAAGCTGTCCAACCTCATCAAGACTCAAATTACAGAAATACAAAACACAGGCTATCTAGCAGGAAGCTATAGGCTCAACCTTTTGGCCTTTATAGACAAGGTGTGTGCTTTGCGCATGCCAATAAATCAATTTCTTCTTGATTCAGTCTTTATGTCTTATCTCCATATCTGCAAATGAAAGCCATTTTCTTCCCAATGGCAAATATCAGGGCCCATTAATATCAGTGGATATTCAAGACCCCAATAACATACATATAATTTGTGGATATTATTTGTTTGATTCAATGGATTTTCTAATGGTACGAAAACCCCAAATGCCAAATCCTAGTTAGGACATCATCTGTCTTGATGACTAAATTAATATATCAAAAGCCCATTGTTGGGCTAGAAAACTGAGATACCTTCAAGAAAATTTTTCAATCATCATAAGGATCCAGGCAAAAGTTTACATGGAGGGGACTAAAATCAACTTTAAAAATTTTTAAAGAGAGGAGCAGCTAGGTAGCACAGTGGGTAGGACATAGACCCTGTAGTCAGGAGGGCCTGACTTCAAATCTGGCCTCAGATACTTGATACTCACTAGCTGTATGACCTTGGGTAAGTCACTTAACCACAATGCCCAACAAAAACCAAAGCAAAAAATTTTTTAAAGAGAGAAGACTGTCCATAGATAAATACTTTTGAAGTGTAACTTTTCCACTTCAACCCACTAACTCAAATGGTTTTCCAAAGTAAATTAGTAGAGCTAAAAAGTTTATCATGTCTGATTTCTTCTTCCCCTAATGCTTCTTTTACATAATAGGGCATTTTTATCTTGGACCCCCAAGAAACAAAGCCACCTTAGAAAAATCATGGACATGATTTCTTTAAAGATACTGACATGAATTTAAGGTGAAAGTGATTTGAAAAATAAACAACATAATGAAAGAATTCTGGTAATCTTGTTCTATGCCCAAAAAGGATAGTTTTTTAGAATTGGTGAACCCAGGACAGTCTGTATACTTTTTGTAAGGATGGGGCAGAGGTGCTACAGGACTGGAGATGGGAATATCTCCTGATTTTCAAAAAAGGCAAAAGACCAATAAACTCTACTTGAAAGGAGCCGCACTATTATTCTTTCAGTGGAGTTGAGAATTCAATCATTCTAAAGAACGATTTGAAATTCTGTTAGGAATAGGACTAAATGGTTCATGTCCATTGACCCAGAGATCTCACTACAAAACAAATATCCCAAAGAAATCACAAAGAAAAAGAAAAGTTCCATATATAGGAAAATATTTATAGAAGCATTTCATGTCAAACTGAAAACAAAGCAGACTTTGAACAAACTGAGAACAGTTTAATGGAATATCATTGCATTATCAGCAACAAGAAGTATGAAAAATATTCATGGGAAATATGGAGAGACTTCTATAATTTGACACAAAGTAGAGTTAAGCAGAACCAGAAAAACAAAATATCCAATGACTTCTATAAATGGAAAGACTCAGAAACTGAATTCTAATTAAAAGGCTCAAGCTAAGCCCCAAGAGAGAAGAGAAAATGTACTTTCCCTCTTCCTTTGCAGAGGTGGGTGATTGGGATTAATTACTCATAAGTTTTAACATATTTGTATCCTATTGTTTCATCATTCTAGGAATTTCAATTCCATTATTAATATTTTTCAGGAGAAACTGATCTTAGCTTCATACTCAATTAACTAAGGCTCCTCAAAACATGGAATGCTAAAAAAATAATTTTAGAGAACAAATGAGAACATTGTGAGAATTGTATTTAATTCTAGCTAAGTCCCACATAGCTACGAATATGAATGATAAGACAGATTCATCTCACAATGCAGAAGCCTCCAGAACATATTCGACTACATGGAAATGTAGTAGGCTTTCTTCCCTAGAAGTACCACTTTTATTCTGTGAAATATATACTCTATGTCCCTCTATCACTTTGAGAAACATAGGTAATAAAATAAGCCCCTGCAGAATGAGCTGCTATTTTAGAGAAAGTGCATATTTTTGTAGAGTGTCCTTTTCATACAGCAGATGGCACATGAAATCTGCTTCATGGATGATCAGGTTCTAAAGGATCTGGTTTATTAGCCAGTGCTTTTGATATCAAGTGGCAGCAGGCATTCAGGTCAATGAACCTTAGCAGCAACATCTTTGCCTCCTCCCTCTCTCTTAGCACTGGCCTTACATATAGTGAAATCCTGTTGATCTTACCTCTACAGAGACATTATCTCTCTGACATTTTAGTCTCACTGCCACCACTCCAGTTCTGACCCCCTCACCCAGACTAATGCAATAGTTATTTATCTAATCTTTTCCCCACTAGTCTTTCCTTTGCTCATCCACCATACATACAGCTGCCAGAGTGTTGCTCTTAAAGCAGAATTCTGATCGTAGAACCTCCAAGTTGGGAGAACAATGAAATTTAATCCAAGCAATATCTAAAAGGAATTCCTGGTAAGTTGTAATTTAATCTTGTCATAAATAACCCCAGTGACAGAGAAGCTAGTATCTTCTGAGGTAGTCATTTGGATGGCTCTAACTGGAAAGGAAATTTTTTGCCTTATTTGAAATTAGCCTTATACAACATTCTTCTGCTCTCTGTAGCCACTCCAGTAGTCAAGTGACTTATCTCATTGTCCATTATGTATATGGGCTCAGGTCCAAACTCCCTAACCTCAGGTCTGGGTCCTTAAATTATAGTTCCATTTCCTATTCTCCTGGGTAGGTGCTATGCTTCAGTCTAGGTGTACTACTTATTCTTCAAATATGTACCATGGGTCATTTAAATTGTACAGATTCTTCAAAGCCTGTTTGCATCTTCTGCAATGACTAGCACAGCGTGCTGTACATGACAGGCCTTTCCAAGACCACCACCTCCATTAAGCTTTCCTGAAATATCACAGAAAAGAAAGCTTTTCCATCTCTCTATAACCACAGCACTTTGTGTTCCTCCTGCTGCATTTAACTTTTTCTAAATGGTTTAACATCCATCTCCACCTGAATTTCCTCTACTTCAAAAATTCTCTGTATTGATGCAAAGCAACCGGGCATGTCCATAAACTCAGTTTCATTTTTCTCTCTTTCACCAAGGATCTCCAACAGCTTGATGCCACAGAGGCCAACTTTTTTAAACAATAATAGTCTCCTGATACCCCCACTTTTCTGGTTGTCTTCCTGCATATATGAGCACTCTTCATTTTCCTTAACTGGAGCATAATCTGAGCCTTGGCCCTTAACTATGGTTGTACTGGAAGGCTCTGGCCTTGTTCCTTGCAATTGGTGATCCCATTCCTTCTGAGGAGTTCAATGATTATAATGAAGATGATTCCTTGACCCCTATTCTCACCTCTGATCCCATATTATCAACTAGCTATTGAACTTCTCATTCTTGGAAATTTATAGAGATAGAAATGTTCAAAACATTCCTCTATCATCCTTTATCTCTTCATCATCCTCCTTAAACCCACCCTTCTCCTTCTCAAACTTCCCTTTTTCTATCTAAGTTATCACCATGTTTTCAGTTACTTGGGTATACAAATTTGCATAATCTTCAGTTCTTCCCTCTCACCTCCCACAATAGCTATCAGTTTCTAAGTGTGGTAGATTCTACCTTTACAATGCAGTTCCCACCTGTCTCCTTTCTTTTTGCTTGACCACTCTTAGTTTGAGTCATCATACCTTTCATTTGGAACAATGCTGTAGCCTCCAAATTATAATTCAACTTCCAGTCTTTCCTCTCTTTGATCCATTTGATACAGAATTGTGAAAATAATCCTAAGGTCATATTCTTTCCTACTCAGGAACTTTCAATGGATCCCTACTTCCTCTATAAAATAGATAAATGTCTTTTTATATTTTATATGACAGGATATTTCTATATAAAAGGATAAAATGCAAATTACTCATTTTATCATGAAAAGTCCTTCATAATCTGATTCCTGCCCATATTTCCTGGTAAATTTCTCATCTTCTGTATGTCCTCTGTCTTCTACCCAACCCAGCCTACTTACTATTCCCCCTCTCATCTCCATCTCTTAAAATCCCTATTTTCATTCAAGACTTATCTCAAGCACCAGGCCTTTCTTGAGACTCCCCATTGTAAATGATCTTCCATCCCTATTATTTGCAATCTATTTTATATATGCACATTTGGTCTCTTTCAATAGAGTGTAACCTATTGCAGATAGGGATTGTTTCATTTTTTTTAATATGGCACTTTGCAAATAGTAGGAGCTTAATACAAGTTTTGTTGATTGATAGGAGCCCAAAACTTAGAAATTGTCTATATTTAGCTCCCATGAAACATTCATCAAAAAGATGAATAAAATTGTATATTAAAACCATTTTCTTCAGAAAATGTTATAATTATAATAGCTCTTTTTAGTTACCCTTTCTGACCTCAAAAGAGACAGGCTACACAAACTGCCCCATTCTTTTTACCGTGAGAGATTTTCAAGCAGCTCTGTCAGATATCAGAGGTGTCATTCAATGTAACACTTAAGTGTGGACAAAGCAGTCACATCTACCCCCTGTGGGTACTTTTCCACTGAAGATACACAAGCACAATTTCCATCCCATCATTTTTACTCCGAAGCAAATGTGACAATTGATTACAGGCCTCGTACCCCAGCTAATATTCCGACTGATAGTATGTGACAAAGGAGCTTCAAGTGCAAAAGCTATCACTGCTGCCTCTAACCGCTGCTACATTGACTTTCCTCTGCTTCACCTTGGTAAATGATTTCCCTGCTGTTGTTTTAATTTTGATATGTCTTATTTCCGCAGAAAATTGCTAAGAAAGTGAATAAAAACAGGGAACTGTGAAGTATTTCCCCCCCCCCAAAGCCATGTCATTTTCTGTCTAACATAATCATGGCAGCCTAACAGTTGGGCTAGTGTTTGACAGTGTTCTCATGCATGTGAATGAAGGGCCAAGGTTTCTACTTGGCCAAAAGCATTTTCCCTCCTAGCATCTGGTGATGACAGTGAAACAGAAAATGAATCTTAGACAATTCACATTTTCCTTTGTCTTTCTAGTAAATTAAACATTAGGGAAAACCAAAGATTCTCTAAAATGCTTTAAACATTAGCCTCAGATCTAGGGATATAATTATGTCCTCCTATATGTCTATATGGATAGGTGCATTTATACATACACGTGACCTTTACATAAACTAGTTCTCAGACAGATTTGGGATCACATACACTGAGGGGAGTTCTAGAATGAAAACTCACTTCCCTGATGCAGATTTGCAATCTATCACTTGTAATTTATAATCTTAAGGTATTGTCTAATATCTTAAGGATTATGTGATGTGTCTACTCATGCTTACATAGGCTATGCCAAAGACAGGAGAGGAACTTAGGTCTTACTGACTCCCAAGGCCAATCTCCTATTGACTTCATCATGATGTTTTTCTATTTTTGAGGGGCAACATTCTTTCCTACAAATTTACTTTCTGGCACATCTGACAATTCTATCTGGACTCTAATTCTTGATTGCCATTTTAACATCTGAACTTTCTTCAACCTTAGTGCTCTTAACCTTCATTTTTTAGCTCCATTCACTCCATTTAATGTTCATTTTATCTTTCAAAAAAGTCTCAATATCTACTTATAATCCAAAAGGGGCTAAAAGGAAGGATCGTTTTGTGCTTGAGGCTTGTGAAGTGGTAGAGAAGGTGAACTAATATGTGATTCACCAGGACCATCTGACCAGGAACCTAGAAATCACAGTTAAAATAAATGAGATGTGAGTTGTTAGATTTATCCAATTTTAAAATGCATGCTTGTCTCTGTCAAACAAACAGAGCACATTTCTGCTCTGATGAGAAAGGGTCATAACAGTACTCACCTACAACACATTCTAACATGCTCCACCTGGATTTTTGGTACAACCATGTCTTCTGATGTTTCAAGTCTTCACTTCAAACCAAATAACACTGGAACACTGCAGAGATAAATCTGAAGATACTACAGAGCTTCCTAGATTTTGTAGTCTTCCCTTCTTCTCAGCACCCTTACTATTCACCATTCCATGAAAGGGATATATCACCAGAACCTTAGAGCTGTCACCATGAGCTGGGAATGTTTTAGCTTAAGTGTGTTCATACAAGTGTCTTCAGCTGAATATGAATTCACACTCTTTACATTCATTATAAACAAGTTTCCTTCCTGAGGACTTGGATTCTGATTTTCTTCTTTAAAAGCTTCTTTAACTTTTGGCAGACTTCAGTAGTGACAGAGCCTGCTGCCACTTTGTAGGGGCAGTTCAATATAGGTATGGTCCCAAGTGTCCCAATTAGGATTTCCTAAGACCTTCACTCTACTTCCACATAATCAGTGGAAATCAGGATGGATGGACTTGAGGGAAATGTGATCATTGACACTTCTGACTGGCTGACAATGAGATGCCTACTGGCTATTCAGACAGTTCATGAAATGAGTCTGGAATTCAAGAAACAGGGAAGGACTAGGTGAATAGACCTGAGAATATGGTTCAGTTGATCAGTAAGAATTTATTATACCTACTGTGGAGGAGACACATGCTAGGTATGGGGGCACAAGAGCAAAAGAAAACAATCCCTTGAAGATAGGGAATATAAAGACACAAAAGACATGCTGAGCAGGTGATCTTAGGCTGATCTTTGAGCACTAAAATCTGCATGGGGAATCAAGGAAGGCCTATTAGAGATAGCGTTTGATGGAGGAAAGAAGGCAGCATTTCAGGCAATGGCTCAGAAATGGATAAGAGAAGGTTATGTGTAAGGAATAGCTAAAACAGTAAGGTATTACTAAAACCTTAGAAGTATGGTGGGGCTAGACTGGGAAGAACTTTAAATGCCAAATTGAAGTTTATATTTGGTCCAACAAACATTAGGGAACCATTACTGAGTAAGGGAAGATGGGAAAAAAGAAGAAAAAAAATATACTTTTTTTATTGCAATGCTACAATTATAGCAATACGACTCATTCTAATATTCATGGTCTAACTGTTAAAAGAAATTGTGGGGTAGGTAGGTGGTGCAGTGGATAGAATGGCCCTGGAGTCAGGAGGACCTGAGTTGAAGTCTGGGCTCAGATACTTAATAATTACCTAGCTGTGTGACATTGGTCAAGTCACTTAATTCCATTGCCTTCAATAAATAAAAAAACACAAAGATGATAGTTATAAAAAAAATTAAATAAAAAGAAAATTAAAAATTGGGTATATGCTATTTTAGGAGTGGTTGAAGAAACTATGGCAAATGAATGTGATGTAAACCTCTGCTAGGAATGACAAAGATAAGGAATTCAGAGAGCCTGAAGAGACATGAATGTAGTCAGAGAAAAATATACAGAATCAGAACAATATATATGATGGCCACAGCAGAAGAAAACAAATCTGAATGGTTATTAAAGCTTCAAATTGCACAAAGACTTTTGGGACACACTTCAGTTTATTTTACCATTTTTTTTAGGTTTTTGCAAGGCAAACGGGGTTAAATGGCTTGCCCAAGGCCACACAGCTAGGTAATTATTAAGTGTCTGATACCGGACCTGAACCCAGGTACTCCTGACTCCAGAGCTGGTGCTTTATCCACTACGCCACCCAGCTGCCCCTATTTTATCATTTGTAAAATGAATGACATCAAATGCTGTATCTGTGTACAATATATTGGACTAGATACATGGTTGGATGACATGACCTCTAAGTTCATTTTCAAATCTAAATCTCAGATTTAAAAAGTATGAGATGATTTGGATTTGTTGAAAGGTGATCCAAGGGGTGATGTAAAATGAGGGGATGCCAAATGTTCCCTTTAACTAGTATGGTGGGAGTCTTTACTGTTATTCAGTTGTTTTTCAGACATTTCAGATTCTTTGTTACCCCATCCAGGGTTTTCTTGGTAAAGATACTAGAGTGGTTTGCCATTTCCTTTTCAGCTCATTTTACAGATGAGGAAACTGAGGCAAACAAGGTGAAGTGACTTGCCCAGGGTCACACAGATTTGAGACCAGATTTGCACTCAGAAAGTTGTCTTCCTGATTCTCAACCTGATACTATAAACACTGAACAGCCTCCTAGTGGCTCTAGAAGAAATTAAGGGCCTAGAAAAGAAAATCTGACTATTGGTTTGCAAAGGCTATAAATATGAACCCTAAGGTTATCACTTGCCTTACAAGATTGATTGTGAGATATTTAGGAGGTTTGATCTTTCAGGAACATAAAACATAGTTAAAATTCATTATAAAGGTCTGTCAATTTTAAATAAAAGTCCAAAAAATGCTCCAATAGGTTTTGTCTTGTTCTGTTTGGTTTCTAAAACACAACTTCCCAGAAGAGTGTGTGTGTGTGTGTGTGTGTGTGTGTGTGTGTCTGTATATAATACCTATCATAACAATATTCAGTTTTTCAAAGTCCCATTTATAAATTGCTTCACATGAAGATCCATGCATTCAGAACTCTGAACCATTTATTTGTTCTTTAGGTACATATATGTGACTATATATATATATTTCATCACAGATGTTGCTGTAGCCATGATGAAATGAAGTACCAAATACTAGATGGGCATACAACATATGAGAGCTAAGAGATTATTCTTTTTCCCTCACTAGTCAAATAATAAATTCCCAAGTTAATTACAGTCTTAATCGAGTCAACCTGCATCTAATTGCCTTCTACTGTCATTGCTCCAAAAAGTGAATGTCAGAATATTTGAGTAGGAAGAACCAATTACTGTCTGAATATTTAGAGTTAACCCAGCGCATTGTGTTAATGAGTCACAGGTGTCTCCAAAAAGGAGGTGATTTTACACACCATATGTGTGGCACAACTGTCCTGACAGGATGGATGGGCTGAAGACAGACTGGCTTTGGTATAGAAACATTTTTTTATCATTATGGGACAGCTCCTTTTGGTAATAGACTGACTTTCACCAAGTCACAGAAAAATGTCTCTCTATTAAAGAGAGAAAACATGCAGAAAACCGTTATTTCATAAATAAAGGAAAAGGAAAAAGAGAGGAGGAAAGGAAATTGGTGAGGGAGGAGAGGGGGAGAAAAAGCCTTTCAAGATATGGTAGACTGGGGAAACAAATAGTCTTCTGTTATAATTATGTTTCATCTCAGGCCAATATTTGAGACATTTCTTGATTTCACTGGAGAAAAAAATTCAGTCCCAAAGGGGTATCCATGCACAATGGTGAATTATATGTTTTGTTTCTCAAGTAGCAATAATAATATTTATATTCATTTATATAATGCATATTGATTACATTTATATAATGCATATTAATTATAAGGCACTGTGCTAAGCTATTTATAATTAGTATCTCATTTGTTCGTTGTAACAAGTACAGGAGGCAGCTACTAACTTATCTCCATTTCATACTTGAGTCAACTGAGGCAAACACTTCATGTGACCATTCTCAGCCAGATAGTAAGTGTCTGAGGCTGGATTTGAACTTATGTTTTCCTAATTCCAGACCTGGAGTTCTATACACTCTGCCAACCTCCAGTTGTTAGGATATGGTGAATATGTCTGATTTAAATTATCACTATTTCTGTCATTTTGGGCAGTGATAAAAGACAAACACTATTACAATAGCAACACTGATATTGTACAGATAATTTGAGGGAGTCACTGGAGAGTGTGAGGCAGCAAGGCACAACTGGTCTTGAATCCAAATAGATGCAGGTTCAAGTCTTGAATCTGGCATTACTGGCTTTGGGGCCCTCCATCACACTGGGCAAGTCATTTAAGGTATTACTGCTCTTGCAGTATCAAACTCAACTAGAAATGGGGACACTCAACTTTACAATCCTGTGGGCCACATTTTGACTTCAAAAAACCACTCTTTGTAACATTATCTTTGTTCTATTGTATATTTATTTATTTATTTATTTTACATTTTAATCTGGCTCAAGCCACAGAGTAGGATTTCAAGCTTTAATGCAGCAGGTAGATGCAATGTGTTTGGACACCTGTGCCTCAGAGACAATGCTCTAAAACCATTAGCTACAGAGAAATATCCAATGGCATTGATAGAGGAAGTTTTGTCACAAAAGAGACAACAATGAAATCACAGCCCCCATCTATATATCTTCTTTCTTACTTAAGCCTAGTTCTGTCCTGCTAGTCATGTTTCTAATATAAATAAGCATTTGCTGTTATGTTTATTAATGATGGGAAACACTGCACTAATTAAACACTTTAGTGATGTATCAGATGGACTATTAATTAATGAACAGTACTGTACTGACACATCAGCATTTCAATCCCATGTTGTTTTTGTTGTTTTAATCACCTTCATTTTTTCTGTGAGCAAGTTTCTGCAACTAGCTGAAGAATATCTTTTTAGAGGTGGATTTTTGTCTTAATTTAAAAAATCCAAACTTAATTGAATATGAATCAGGGTATGAAGGACATTGATCTTTCAGGAAACAGCCCAACACTGCAGAGGTCTCAACAAAAGGATGGGATTTTGAAAATCTCTTTGGAAAATATCAAAGAGAGATCATTGGGACACCCAAGTCAGTTCAAAGTAGCCCAGTTCCAGAACTTCTGGTTACTGACCAAATGCGCACTGCTCTTACTATTTACTGATCAACCACTTTGAAAATGTGCCCTTTTGGTGAAGAGGAAAACAAGGTGACAGTGTTTGGAGTACAAATCCATCAGCTCTCTTGGCAAAACAATAACTGAAAATATGGTTTGCTGATCACAGGTGAGCCTTGATGCTTTTGCATATAGAGCAATGACAGGATGTAGTCGTTAGAAACTGCATCTGAAATAGGCATGCACATGCTTACATACAGACTTAACCATGGTGACTTGTATGGAAGAGCAGAGAAAGCACTGTCCATGGAGTCTTGGATTCATATTAAGTCCCTTCTCTATGATAGTCACTCATGTGGCCTTGGCTTAAGTCTTCCTTTAGAAAATGATAGGGAATTTCAAGGAGCCCAAGATCCCTGTCAACTCTAAATACGTAATTTTATGACAACAACATGAAAACGAAGACACAGATGTCTTCATGTCTAGGAGTCCTCAGATTCCCTATTTAGGACAAAGCATAGGGATCCCATAGTACAATGTTTTCAATTCAGCAAGCATTTATTAAACACTTATGTACTACATCTAGTTCTAGATACTGGGCATTGGCCCTCTCTCCAAGGAGGTATGAAGCACAAAAGGTATCAGAAAATGCTTCTCATAGTAAGTTGAAGCAATATTGTCTAGAAAATAGAACATGGGTGGAATCCTTTAAAGTAAAGATTTGAGATCTGTTTCTTTACCTTGAGAATCAGAGAGAAGGAATGAGAGATTAGTGGTAGAGACAGGAATAGAATTCAGACCCTGGCTTGGACCCCAGGACAATGTTCTATCTCCCTTTTACAATGGGGCTTTGTGTCTTTGATACTGGGAAAGGAGCAAAAAGGCAGAGGGAGTTGGTTATTTGAAAGCAGCTACTTGTGGTAGGTTCTGTTTGTTTTATTCTTTTACTGGGCATTTTATTGTTGATTGTTGTTATTACTGCTGACGCCATTTCCCCTCAGGTTCTGTTATCACTTACTAGCATTCTGGTTCTATTGCTCACAAAATCTAACCCAGCAATGGATCTACTACTGCATGCCCAGAAATATTACAGAAGGATGAGTCATACTGGCAGGTGTACCTTGGCTATGCATTTAGCCTTACTATTCACTAAATAAACCACCCCCAGATGAGGTCTAGGCAGATACTCTGGATGTGACTTCAAGTAAGGCAACGATCAAACCCTGAAAGGAAAAGGTGCAGGCTATGCCATATGCATTCTTTTTTTATGTTTTTTTGGCAAGGCAAATGGGGTTAAGTGGCTTGCCCAAGGCCACACAGCTAGGTAATTATTAAGTATTTGAGACCGAATTTGAACCCAGTTACTCCTGACTCCAGGGCCAGTGCTTTATCCACTGCACCACCTAGCTGCCCCCATACGCATTCTTAATTGATGCTCTGAAACCCAAGAATCTCTCCAAGTTAGAACAAAACAGGCCCAACTTCAAATGTTATTCATTCCTACAGCTTACAAAATCGCCATGCAATTAACTAGCCCCATTTCTAAATCCTTCTAAAAGCAATGAGTTGAGAGTCAACTACTCAAAATATCTTTAAACCATGCATACTTAATTGCACGACTGAAGAAATTATGAGTTCTTAAAGGTAAGAAGGATGATTGAATAGCTTGGCTCTAGTGATTCTGTTTTTGAGGAAGGCATTTATTATAAAAATGTTTCCTATCTTCCAGGAGAGAGAATTCATCATCAGAAATCACAGAGATGAGAAACTTCACTGTGTGGTGTGCCATCATCTTCCCCACCTCCTTCTCCTCCTTTTCTCATTTATTTTCCATTAATATTTCCTTCCCCAGGCAGGAAGCAGGCTATTTCTTTTATATTCCCTCCAAATGAAGGCACACAGAGCAGATTCTTATACAGGAGGCTTTCAATGAATTGTGGTTTATTTATTTGTATGCATATGTGTGTGTGTGTATGTGTATTTTGTTTGCTCTCTAGCCCTTAAAGTAGAGGTGTTCATTGAATTTTGAGGAAAGATTCCCACAGTGATTATTGGTCATTGATAACTTGATGAGGCAAAGATATCACAGATATGGTAATAAATTTTATAAATATATCAATATATTTAACATTGGCTAAACTCTCTCTGGTTGTATAGGTATGTAACTATAAAATGGGTCACATACACTGGCAATAAGAAATATTAAGGGGCTGTCCTGTGCTGTGCTGTACAAAGAGCACTGGGAGGTGGAAAACTTTGTGATCTTGGACAAGTCACTTCTACATTCTTGACCTATTTTCTCATCTATATAACGAAGAAGGTGAACCCCAAACCCTCCATCTCTTTCTGCTGCAAACCTAGTTGATTCCTGTCCTTAGCTATTGAAGACCAAAATGACTTCACTATGTTTGCAACAAGTACAGTGTGTCCACTGTGGCTGATCAGACCAATAGGAGCTCAGAATGCTCTACCACAAGTTGTGTACAGATAGTCCATGTAAACCCTTGGGGTTGGTACTCTAAACTTAGGTATCCCGTGTTTCCTCTGAGCTGCTTCCATTCTCCCTTGCTCATATAGCACAGCCCTTTTCCTGATAAGGGCACTCGATGCTGGGCAGTCCTGTGCCAGGGTCTCCCATGCTGTAGAATTGGTTTCAAAATTCTTAAGAGAGACCTTCAGGATATCTTGGTATCACTTCTTGTGATGCCCCCTTGTGAGTGCTTGCCTTGTGTGAGTTCTTCATAAGATAGTTTTTTTGGGTAAGCGCATGGCATTCTAACGACGTCACCTCATTGCAGTTGTGCTGTCATAAGGTCTGAATGTTTGGCAGATTAGCTTGAGAAAGGCCCTCAGTGTCTGGTACCTTCTCCTGCCAGGTGATCTTCAGAATCTTCCTAAGACAGTTTAAATGGAAGTCATTCAGTTTCCTGGCATGGTGCTGATAGAATTTTCTAGGTTTCACAGGCATACAACAATGAAGTCAACACAATGTCTCTGTAAACTTTCAGTCTGGTAGTCAAATCCCTCTTCTCTCCCACACTTTCCGTTGGAGCCTCCCAAGTACCGAGCTAGCTCTGAAAATGTGTGTGTCAACCTCATTGTCCATGTGAACCTCCCTGAAAAGAGCACTGCCAAGGGAAGTGAACTTATCCATAATATTGAAAATTTCTCCATTGATTGTAACAGATGGATGATGTGGTGCTGCCTGACTTCTTCACTGAGTGTTAAATGATCTGTTAAGAACACTGTGGAAGGGTTTAGCCCATTTCTCTAGGATCATGCCCCTAATCACTAATCAATTTTTTAAATTTAAGGCAATGGGGTCAAGTGACTTGCCCAAGGTCACACAACTAGGCAATTATTAAGTGTCTGAGGTTGGATTTGAACTCAGGTACTCCTGACTCCTGACTCCAGGGCCGGAGCTCTATCCATTAGCTGCCCCCCACTAATCAATTTTTTAAAAAGTTGTTAGAGTGAATTCTCAGGACCAAAATGGTGGACTATAGGGATACATTGAGCTTTACACTGTCAGACATAGTCAATATATTGATTTGTCATAAGAAATGAAAACTATAAGTTACAGAGGAATCTGCATTGGTAGAATACCTTTCCATGCCTGATATTTCCCACATCTTTGAAATAACAGGTCTAGATTCGTCCTATCCCAATGGCTATCCAATAATAAATGAATTCAAAGTGAAGAACTCTAAACCATTTAGAAGAGATAATATAATGCAACTAATATAATACAAATAAAGTAAATGATATTGATTATTTAAATAAAAAATAAAAGTCTGACCATGTATCAGACCATTTGTATTATTTCCCATTTAGCATTCTGAGTAAGGAAATGAACATTTTTTCCCCTTGATGATGCAATCAGGATCAAGTGACTTACGCAAGGTCACACAACTAGTAAGTGTCAAGTGTGTGAGGCTGGATTTGAACATAGGTTTTCCTGAATGTACAGTGTGCCGTGCACCGTACCATATAATTGCCCCAGGAAATAAACTTTTTTAAGAAAACTGTGGCATTGAACAGGGAGCAGCCATCTAGTGACTTAGCATTCTGTGCATTCTGTAGTCCTTATGGAACTGCTATTCTGCAGAATGTAAGCACTGATGAAAAGTTTACATCTCTCCTGGTTCTAAAGATAGACTAATATGCTGCTGCCTCATTCACTCTCAACTAGATTGAAACAGTAGAGTACAAGCGGGGGGGGGGGGATTGCCCCTCTTTATCTTCCTGAAATGTCCTATCAGAACTAAGTTTTGACTATTCCAGTGTTAACACTAAAGTCTTACTAGACTATTAACTTTCCAGTTGTGAATATTTTAATTGCATATTAAACTCTCTGTCCTGATGTCCCATAAGAAGGTTGGGTACACATTCTGCATCTTTTTTTGTGTATCATTAAGATATTCAAAACTGACACTTGGCAAACTGGCCCCTGACTCTTCTCTTTTGTGGGACTTCAGTTGTGAAAGACGGGGTTACAAAGCTTCTACTGTTTTCTACCAAGACTGTTTCTATTCATAGACATAGCCTACTTAATGTGGAATGCTAGTGTTTTCATCCTTTTTTAAGGTGCTTCTATTCTAGCAACAGCACTATTGAGTCAATCCTTGATTTCATTCTTAATATCCTGGACTTATAATTAGTTCACAGGTTGTATAAAAATCTTAATCTTTATCCCTTCCCCACTTTGGACAGGGTTAGTCATGATATGTTGAATAATTAGGCATTATTATAGTATTCCCCTTTTTTGCAACAATAATTTCCTATCAATGACACCTGCTAAGCTGTCCAGGTCCCAGGAGCTCACATGTGGAAAAAGTCACTTCTCCAAAATCTTTTATGTTCTTTTTTGAAAGCCACTGACAGAAAATCATAAATTGAATTAATTGGAGTGTGTGTGTGTGGGGGTCTAGCACCTTATCCTGACTAAGCAACTAGTTCTTATGCTGGAAGTGCTGAGCGAAAAGATCTCTGCAGTGAAAAGGTTTCCATGTTTGCAAATTCTAATGAAAAAGCAACAGAATTATAGCACATTTCCTTTTTTTGGCAGGAGGAGGGGGCTAGGCTATTAATGTAATAACAGATTGTGCTAATGGATTATAGTTTGTCTTGAAATAAAAGTATTTTTAAAAAAATATTTTCCTGTAAATAACCTCTAATCCTTCAGGTAATTACTCAGAGGCTCAAAATCAATTATTAGGAAAATAAAAATATCTTAAAAGATAATTAAACTGATCTTTCAATTGTTTACAGGCAGCTAAAAAGGAAATTCATATGAGCATCAAATTTAGGCAGAATTGAGAAGATGATGCCATCACTTAAGCCTTTGCATTTTATAATAAGCACATATTCCACGATGCTTCACTTAAGATTCCAAATGAATTTTCATTAAGATATCTAGTTTGGCACAACTTTGCTTGCCTATGTATTCTTCTCCCTCCCCCGGTGGAATTTAAACTCCTTGAAGCAAAGAATTGTCTCCTTTTTGGTGTTTGGATCCCCAAAGAAGAATAAATTCCTGACTCAGAGGAGAGACTCAGTAAAATCTTGATGAACTGAAAGAGTAGTCATGACAAAAAATATCCAGACCCCCGGTGCTTGGAGATGGAAATTGTAGGCAATCTCCAATTCAGACAAGGCAATGCCATGAAGGGGGAGATGCTTGCTAATATGCTTCATTTATCTCCTTGAGTAAGTGGCTCCTAAAGCTCTCTGGAATTCTTGAAATTTAACTCTCTCTATAGTTTATATTGTTTATATTGTTCCTTTCTCCTCTTTCCCTACATGTTTTCATCCTGTTTGTGGCCTCCTCTGGCCTCCTGAGTCCAGTTGCCTCCTAATCACATCTTTGTATCCTCCCCTAAGCCCGATCACGTATCGAGTTCAAAGCCACAAAATCACATCCTCACACTTGCTGAAACATGTTTATTTACCTGTCCTTATTTAAGGAGTTTAGACCAATCTCTCAGGGCTAGTGCCCTTCCCAGGTTAACTCACTTAGCTTCAGTATCGAGCTTTCGCCTAACCCTCAGGACTGAAGTCCCTACCTAGCCCAATTTGCCCCAGCATCCTGCATTAAAACTATCTGGACTGAGACTCAGGCTGAGTCTGTGAAATTCTTTCACAAGTCACCTCTGAGCTGGACCCCCATCAGTCAGGTGCCTACTCACGCTTTTCCTAAACATTTCTTCTTTTTGAAGGCAAAACCAGTTTTCATGTGGACTAAAACAATTCTTTCCAAGCAGTTTAACAAGCTAGTCCTCTATCTTGTGCCATGGCTTTTAAAAGTCCAGTTCATTTTGATGGTCCTGGGTCCCAGTTGAGGAAGGCTTCTCCAGATTCCTGGCCCTACTCTCACAGTGTCTAACATTCAGCACCCTTTCCATGACAGGGATCTTAAATATGCTAAAGCTAAATATGCTAAAATATGAATGGCTCACTCAAACCTTTTCCCTTATAGAAGAGCATTAGTGTCCCTGTCATCTGTATTCAGCATATCAAGAGCAAGCTGTGGCCTCTAGGGCCTATCTGACATCTGGCTTAGGTTTTATGGAGAGACATCTTCAGTAGAAATGAAGACACAGATCTTTGAAGATCAGTGAAATGTGCAGTTTCTTTTAAAAGAAGTTGGGTTCTGACTTTAGTTAAAAAAAAAAATGTCCTAGCTTTTATTTGATTGCATACTATGCTTGTTATTGGCAGAAAATACAACCTTCTCTTGCTCCCCACTACAAAGAAAGAAAACAATCAAAAGAGAACAGGAGAGGGTGTTACAAGGAGGCCAAGGTCCAGGCAAGTTGAAAGGAATCTCCCAGCTTCTAAGCATTCTGTCTTTTACTTTGCTCCTTGCCTTGGACTGCACGCATAGTCCTCTCTCACTTTTCAATGTTCGTGGTGGCCCTGGAAAATCAGGGAGAGGTGGTGTTGTAGTGACTAAAGTGAGTGTATACTGTTCAAACAAGATACTCGTACTGATCTCTCTTGTGCTTTTGGAAGTATGTCTTCCTCTTATTGGCAGAAAAGTAGTGGCCCTATAGGATTAGGATGAGATGTGACCAATGGGCCACTTTGTTTTAATTAATTCTACTCTTTGGCTAGTAGGGGCTGTACTGTGGGCATTAAGGGCTTACTGTATAGCAACAGCAAGGGATAGGGAGACCAAATAAAATCATCCTTTACCTCCAGAATGGCTTCAGTGTGTAAGCAGAGAAGTAAATACAAGAAAAGGGGTGGGAGCATGGGAGTGATTGGGAATCTTTATCCAATAAGTAGGCAGATGTGGAAATTGCCACCTCCCTGCCAGAGACTGCCTGGCCAAGGTTGCTTTCCCCTAATGCAGTTACCCACTGCCTTTAGTTATATTCTCTAACTGGGTGTGCACATGGATGGGGGGGTTTGGGGCTAGTTGGGAATCAGAGTCATTTGGCACCTCTCCTCCAACTTATTCCAGAAAAACCTTCTGACCTGACTCCAAGTGCACAGAGGCTGTGGGGGCCTTACTCCTTTTCTATGTGCTCACTTACTATGAGAAGAGCATAACAATGAAAGACACCATTAGAGTATCTTTCATTAGCTGTACATTTCCAGAGATGCTGCAGAGCTAAGTTACTGCTCTGGAATTTAAGACACAGCCATAAACATTGGGCAGCCCTTTTGTTTTATTTTTTGTATTGGCCCAGTGATACCTATGATGGGGCAGCTAGGTGGCACAGTGGATATAGAGAGAGCTGAGACTGGAATCAGGAAGGCCTGAATTCAAATGAGTCCTCTGATACTTAATAGTAGTGTGACCCTGGGCAAATCCCTTACCCCTGTCTGCCTCAGTTTCCTCATATGTCAAATTAATCGAAGAAGGAAATAGCAAACCTCTCTAGTATCTTTGCCAAGAAAACTCCAAAAGGGGTCATGAAAAGTCACTCATGACTGAAATAATTCAACAGCAACAGTATCTATCCATCTTTTTTTTTTTCCTGGATCAGGCCAGTTTGACTTCAGAACAGTATCCCCCCAGAGAGATATAGGGGCCTCTGTGGGGAAGAGCTGGGTAGCCAATGCCTTATTGTTCTTTTCTTTTTTGTCTTTTCTAGTAAAATTCGAATTCTGAAGGGCCTCCACATTGAGACCCTCCACATCAGAGTAGAGGTGGCAGGCTAGGCCTACTGAGTGCTAGTTAGTTTATACCTGCTCCATAGTGTACTCCCCCATATATACAGTCTAGACCACAGTCATTGTAAAGCTTTCTAGTAACCAACCACATACACAAAGGAGTTCAAGAAGTACAGAATCACCCTGTTTTGGGGTTATTATTTATTTACTACTCTTCATTGTTATCCAGACTTGGAACAATGACATTTTATATACTTATGAGACACCTGGATCACCAGATTCTTACTTCTGGAGTAAAGCAATTTGGGGATAAATTGAACGGGATTTTTTTGTCACTTTATTGGAACACAAAATCCCTGTTCATATTATAGGGCCTAAAATACGAGTCCCCCACTAAGAAAGGCTTCCTATTACTTCTCTTATCCTTCTGACCTACCCATCTCCTGCAATGGAAGTGATGAATCCAGAAGTGTACCCCAAGGAGTTTGGGGGAGGGAAATACCAGTGAGAACTGCCTCTCAAAAAACCCCCACAAAATCAGGTTCAACACTTAGTAATAATCAGGATCCAAGATTAATTGGAAGGCAATTTAATCACTCTTCAGAATGCTCATGGAAGGTTAAAATGTTCTTGTCAGGGGTGCATCCACATCATTAATTTGCTAATAGTAAGTGTCCTAAGAGGCTCATGCTAGCTCTCAGCAGGCAAATAAGATTTCCATGTTGCTTCAGTGGGGGAAATAACAGGAAAAAAATGCTTTTTCTTTCTTATTTTTAATAGAGCAGCTTTTATAACAGTACAAAAAAGGTTAAAAATGTTTCTCCTTTCATTTGTACTGTTATTTATCTGAATTGCATACTGAGCTAATTCACACCACTAGAATGCAAAAAACCCCAACAGCTACAAGCAACAACAACAAAAAAATACCTCACCACTTAATAAAGTCTATCAGGACAGTATTATAATAATTAATTTATGTGACTTATGCTCAAGCACAATATGACAATACTAGATAAGTATAGTTATGATCTTAATGATCATAACCTCCACATTTCCAGGTTATAATACTAACCATTGATGAAAATAACAACATCAGAACAAAAACAGAGTGCTCTAGTCTCTTTGCTAATGAAAATTTCAGAACCTATCCTGAAATTCCCTTAGCAACTTGTAAGTTTAACTGAGACCTGGGAACCTGGTGATATAATGAGTACAAAGGGCTTAATTAGTGGTGCCATGAAAGTGGGGTGGTGAGAGTGGGGGACAAGACCATCAGCACACTTTTAATTTTAATCTGCACTATTAACAGTTTCTTAACTATAGACAAGCAAAATAATTCCTGAAACCCTGATTTTCAGTATTTGTAGATTTCTGAGATGTCACATTAGAAACTGAACAATGTGGAGCTGGCTCTTCAGACCCCTGGGCTCAGTAGACCCTCGTCCTTAACAAAAGTGGCTCTGAAAGTGCCCTTAGAGAAGCTACACTACCTTTCACCTTTTGTTCAGATCCCTATTGTTTCTGACAATCAGCTGCACTCTCCCCACATCTTTCATCTCATCATCCATTCTCATATCCCTCCTAGTTCTTAATCTTGGAGGTAGAAAAGGGGAAGAGAGGAGAAGACATTGAAACTTGAGTTTTCAAGTTTGATTTTCCCCAGTGTCTAGAACTCTTTCTCCTCTTCTATACTTAGGAAAATCCTTAACTTCTTTCAAAGTACAGCTCAAATGCCAACTCCTATAATAATAGATCTTTGCTGATGCCCCCAAGTATCAGTCCCCTGAACTAATTTGTATATAATTTTATTCATGTGTATATCATTTCCTCCACCCCAACACTTTTTTAGTCTTTAGAATTTTGGCCAGTGACAAGCATCTAGTGGCCATGAATACTCGGTGAATTGAAAAGATTGCTTTAATGTTTCCTGTCTTCTCTATCCATTTCTCCAAGTACTGTAATCCAGTGATAATGTGAAATAATTTAATTCTTGATTGCAAATTCAAACCAAACTGTGAATTTACTTTTTGAATTGATCAGATATGGAATGTATGTGCCTTTTAAAAAAACCCACATAAGGAACAAGAAAAGAACAAAAACCTTACAATGTAACCATAGAAAAGTTCCTATAGAATCATCAAGAGGTCATGGAAACAACTTTCCTGATATTCTTTCATATACATGTTTATTCACATACAGATCAAAAATACTGACTATAAGAAGAATCTGAAGATTGCATTTTTATATTCAGACTTAATGGGAATTAGTCTATGAAGTTCATCTGTTGAACTAATTGGAGAGAAGTTGAAAAAATACGTTCACAAAGAAAGTAGAAAAGAAAACGTGCTCGTCTCACAACAAAAGTTAACTGATAGATAAATCTCTCCCCTTTCCAATCCAAAGCTCATACAGCTACCAAGTTTGTAGCCCTAAAGCACATGTCTGAATATGTCACTTCTAGCTCAAGATCGATTTTTTTTAATGGGTCTCAGATAAAACTTTTCTTTCTGATACCAGTCTAATTTCCCTGAATTATTGAAATTAACCTCCTTACCTCCTGCCTCTTCTTTTTCTCCTTTCACAGCTCTTTTCAAGTGACAGCTACCGCACATGGTCTAGCCTGATCCTCTGACTGCTAGTGTCTTTCTCATTCCACTTTCCTACAATAAAATGCCTTTGAATTTTCCATAGACAGATGGTATTTATTTCCCCTTTCCCAATATAATGGAAGGTCCTGAAGGATAGAAGCTCATTTTTTGACTGGCACCTAAGTGACAAAATAATAGATACATGTTGAATAAATGAATGTATGAGGATAGATTGAATTTTCCCTAGGTAGCCCAAGTCAATGCTGCTCCCCAAACTTCCCAAGGAACTGTTTTGCTTGGCAACCAATTCAAGAGTTTAAACTCCGGATTATGCCAGTACATTGGTCCTTTTCAGTGAGCCTTTTTATTTATTTTTTGTTGGATAGTTGATCATTATCTAATTTTTCTCTTTCAAGTTAAATCATAATGGTCAGGAAAGCTAATGATATTGAGGAGGTCAAACAAACAAGCCCAAGAGCTAAAACAATGAAAAAGAAAACATAAAAACTTCCTTGTCCCAGTAGCAGTCTCTTGGGAAAATACTTTTTTCCTTAAATTTGAGGCTTCAATTTCAAACCTAATCACAGGCTTCTATGAGAGTCAGGAGAAACACTATGATACTGTATTTCTAAAGTGATGTTGATTGGCAAGTTCACCTTTGACAGGGGAATGACCTTATCATTGTTTAAAACCACATGGAAAATAATGGTCTCAGTTTATCCACCTAATTTAGTGTGCACTGATAAGAAATCAGCAATTGGCAGTAAGCTGATTTGCTTATCTCAATATGTTTGCACAAGCAAAATTTGTTCCCTGGGGGAAAATGAAATGAAAGGAGTTAGGAAAAAATTAGATTCTATTACACTTGGTGCATTTTGACAAATGAATGCATTTTCTTCAGAAAATTAAATTAGAACATTAGTTTGACTAGAGATTAAAGTTGGAGAATAGTGTGCTTTTTTACCTTTCTTTAAAAAAAATAGCTGTCTCTTCTATGTTCAGGATTGAGCTGTGATCCTGTTGTATATAACTTAGTATTGCTCCCTATCCATATGCTTTATTTGTAGGAACCTTTCTATATTTCACAAAAACGAAACTCAACTTCCTGTGCCCATTTCTGGTTTAAACTTGCCTACCCAAGGTTCCTCTTTCAAAATGCCTAGTTAGGTCTTATCTAGGGGGCAGCAACATGGTTCAGTGGCCCTGGAGTCAGAAGGACCCAAGTTCAAATCCTGCCCCAGACACTTAATACTTAGCTGTGTGACTTTGTACAAGTCACTTAACCCCATTGATTTGCAAAAAATCCCCCCCCACCACCAAAGACTAATCCAGTTCATAGGATTTTTAGTCACATTTTGTCATACACCAGCTATAAGCTAGTGAATTCGACTATCACTTATTAAGCATCTATTTTTTCAAGGCACTATGCTAGATATTGAAGGAAACAGCCCTTGCCTTTCCTCAAGAAGCATATAACCTACTAAGCAGAATGTTACTCTCAAAGGGAGAGAGCAATAATGGGGCTGGGGGGGAGCAGGTAAAGTGGTAAGGGACACAGCTGAACTGGACTCAAAAATGGCAGGGACCTGAAGGCTATATGCTTCAGGGTTGAGGAATGGTCTATATAAAATGTTTGGAATTGGAGGAAAACAGGGCAAGACAGCAGAAAACTAGTTTGCTATCCATTTGACTGGAATATAGACTGTGAAAAGATGGGTAAGGGCATATGAGCTTGGAAAGGCATCTTTAAACCAGATAGCAGAGGCTAACCAATTTGGAGGAAAAATATGAAGCACTATTTTGAAGGGAAAGAAAGATCAAGGACAGGTTTGTTTCCTTGTTCTTTTGTGTTGTTTTTCAGGCTAGGAGAGATCTAGGCATATCAATGGGGCATTAGATGAGGAGAGATTGATTGTGAGGGAACCAAAAGGAAGGAGCAACAGGGCCATTTCTGAAGGAGAAGGGAGCTTATGGAATCAAAGCCACAATCAAGGGGTTTGGGTTAATGGAAGAGAAGGGCCAAAGCCCAAAAGGAAAAAGTGAGTGAAAACAGAAAGATTTTACATGTAATAAAGAAGAGAAGAGAGAAAAATGAGGGGCAAGAGGGAAAGGTGCATTTCAAACCTCAGTAAGGAGGACAGAGGTTCCATAAAAATAAATGTGAATGAAACAGGCCTTCTACTGAATTGCTTTTACCTCCCTGTATTCTTAACTCTCTTCAGTCTATTTTCTACACAACTCTAAAGTGTTCTTTACCATAAAGCATAGGCAAGAAGTTCTAGTGGCTCCTTACAGTCTCCAAAATAAAATGCAAACTCCTGTCTTTGGCCTTTAGAGGCCTTCATGACCTGGCTCTATCTGACATCTCAAGACTGATATTACACTATTCCCTCTTATACTGTCTATATTCCAGTTAAAGGGACCTGTCTTGTCATTCTCTACACATGTTCTGCTATCTCCTGCCTCTGTACCTTTGCACGCATGGGCTGATATCTATGATAAGGATGTGCTACCTCTTAGAAGCTCAGCTGTCGCTCCTATAGAAGATGCTTTCTATGGTTCCCCAAATCTTCACTGCCCTCCAATCCCCACTCCTTTGACTGACTAGTTTTTCTATGTTCATGTGCTTCTTTTCAATAGCAAGGAAATTCATGGGTCAGAGGGTGTTTCAGGATTATGTTGAGTAGGGAGATTCATACTGGATATGTGGTTTTGTTAATTATTTGAAGAGAAATCATCATTGAACACAAGAAACTGGATGAGATCATGTATGTAGCTAAAAAAGAGTTTGAAAGACATCAGTAATTAGGGGTGATTGGAGTAGATGATCTCAAAAGTCCCTTTTGACTCTTAATATCTTTGTCTAATATTTTATTGTGCTAAGTCCCCTTTCTAGCTTTAAATCTGTGAGTGCTTTCTATCATATTTTAATACTCTAACCTTCTAAGGTCCTTTTTCAGCTCTAACATTTTAGCATTCTGTATTTTAAGCTATCTTCCAGCTGACATTCTATGAGTCTACAAAACTGCCTCATAATTTTGCAGATATTGATTTGTCTGTATGCATTAGAGAGATATAGATACTAAGAAGACCCAAGTTAGGGTCACTGAAGCCATTTTTCAATACTGTTAGAAAAGAATTTGATAGAATGTTTACATTAAAACAGAATGGGCTTCATGGTATATAGCAACATTTGGAGTCAAGAAGACTTGAGTTTAAATCCTATCTGTGATATTTACCAACAGGGTTACTCCAGTCAAGTGACTTCACCCCTCTAAGCTTTGGATGATCTAGGAAGTTACTAAAATATTGTGATATACAGTGGTAAAAGAGCTTCCTATCTCTACATAATAAAATAAAATTTAAAAAGGTGGCCTTTGAGAGATTCATACCTGTTATTTCAATAGAAATGAAAACAGATGCTAATGTTAACTACTTCTGAAAAGAGACCCTAAAATTATTGGTTCAGTAAATTACCACCATTCTCTCCCTGTCCCTACCAGGAAGTAGCTAAATCCATTCACCTCCATGTCTTAGATTTCACTACTACATTTCTTATTTAAAAAAAAAAGATCTCATTTCCTGATATTACTTGGCTGAATATGAAGGCTCTTTTCTTTGGAATCTCAATAGGTTGTACTCTATCTTAAAATATCTCTTTTTGCATCCTGGCGGTAAACCTTAATCTAGTCATCAAACTAGAGGGAATGACCTCTTACTGAACTAGCCAATTCAAAAAGTGAGCCCTTTGATCAATGCTCCCTGGCCAGAAAGTCAGCCAAAAGGATTTGGATAACTTTATTAAATCTGAATTGCACAACAAGGCTAGCTTTACACAGGCTTTTAGACCATCTCTAAATATTAATTTAACTAGTGGTGCTCTAAATGTGAGATTTTTTTCAGAAACACTGAAAGGAATATCACTACAGGAAAGACAAATCATGTATTCAGAGGCAAAAAGAACTATCATTCATGGAACTTAGTAATTTCTTATTGCAATGTACATGATAAGAACTTTTAAAAAGGACTGGCATAAAATGGTTTGTGGGTATCTGCCAAATCTCTTACAGAAGATGAAAAGGGAGAGAAATTCTATGAAGAACTAAAAATACCTTCTGTATTAAGTCATCATATGCTTTAACAAAGGGAAGATGTTGAAAATTATATTGGAACACATGGCTCAGCCTAGAGTGTCACTAGAGCTTGGAAGTTCTGAGCTGCAGTGGGTTAAAATGTCTGGCCCACTATAGGGAACTCAACAGAGTGAGAGAGCACCTTGGGGTCCATTCTGGAAACCCCAGAGCTCAAAGTTCTTGTGCTGATCAGTACTGGGATTGAACCCATAGATGTCTACTGCTTTCAAACTGCCTTGCATTTCCTGGGCAAGATAAAGAGAATCAATTAAAAAAAAATAATCATGTCAGACATCAAGCAGTAGATGCATGTTGGGCAAAGCTTTTTCCTGCAGCCCTGGAGAATATATAGCCGAGAATCAAAATGGAAAGGGAACTCTCTATAGAAGGTGAGGTCCTCAGGAAATCGTGTTCATAGTTGTAATTATTTAATTGTATCAAGTCCCAGAACAAAGAAGAATCTCTTAAAGAAGCCTCATCATTATGCAAAATTATTCAGCATGAGCTGCCAAAATGGATGAAGAAAGTCTAATGTCCTCACTGTGAAGTCTAGTTGGGTGGATGATGACTCACAGGCCACCCCAGTCAGTCCATAAATCTTAGATCAAACCACAGATTCACCATGTGCTGGATCAGGAATTCAGGAAGAAGAAGAGAGTTTCATTGCATTTAGGAAATATGAAGTGCTTTTCCTAAGTCTAAACTTCTCCCTAAAATAAGTGCCATTTTTCAAATCAGTGTTCTTCTAGTGATGCATTACGACTTTGTGAGTCATGGTATATCCTCATCCAAAGAGGAATGGGGAAATGTTTTGTGATCATATGTATGCTCCAGTATACTCTATTTGTATAGAGGAACCAGATAAGAAAAGTGAATGAAATGGTTGATCAACCGTGAGCAATTTGTATATTGACATTGAAGGATAACTGATGACCACCTCATATATTTCAGTGATACCCATGCAACATCAAGAAATATAATGGAAGGACCCCGGCATATTGGGTGAACCCTTATGGAGGATTTATGGGGGAACAGGCACAAGAGTAATCTAGGATAACATAGCATTGGAAGTATTGATGTTATACTAGTGGCTATATGATTGATGGCATTTAAGAAATGATAGAGCATTAAATACTGAGGAGCATGTTGAAGGAAGATAACTGTAAATAATCTTTAACTGTAAATTAACTGTAAATTTAGCTTGCCTTTTGCATATCAAATGTATGTCAATAAAACTAGCAATGCAGTTCCTTGTGGATCCTAATAAGATCAGAGATTTCAGATTAGAAGGGACCTAAGAGTTCATAAATGAACCCAGCTCTTTCATTTTCCAGATGGGGACATTGAGGCCTAGAGGTAAAGTGCACTATTCTAAGTCACTCATGTAATATATAACAGACTTGCTTCAAACCATTCACTTGACCTTGAGATTCAGTGAACTACCCATAGAGGAATTTTACAATGGGTTTGTATTTTTAATATATTTTAATGGAACATTTGAATTCAAATACTTGCTTTATACTTTGGTGTTTGATTAACCCCTTAATTGTGATAAATGATAATGAAACATTATTTAGAATTCTTGTTTATATTTTCTTGCCATATGTATCCCTGGGCCTTCCCTAGGTCATTTTACCTAGTTTCTAATGGCACTAAATTCTATTCATTATTATTTATGTATATTGCTTATTATTTATATATTCTGAACAATTTTAGGCATACTGCCATAGGCAATAGCTTGACAAGTGTTACTGCTAATAATATTTATAAAAGCTACTGGTATAATGGCTGCAGTATAATTAGGGAAGATTGAATACTTGAGTCATCACAACATGGTTTGTTTTAGTCCCCAATTTATGGAAGGAAGGAAGGAAGGAAGGGAGGAAGGAAGAAAAAAAGAAAGCTAAAATTCAAAGTCAGAATATTGTCACATAGTTTGATGAAGACTACTGAATATATTATAATTTATTCACTTAGAATATATTCAGAGTATTTGATATACATGTATAAATAGAGGAGTTTCAAATATGAATTCATGATACTCAGTTTTACCCTATTATTATCACACATAATGAACTGAAAGAAAGTAGGTGGTTCTTTCAACCCAGATTCTGCCTCTGACAGTTCTACAGTGATGTGTTATATGGAAAGGTGACATCATGTTAAAACAATTTCACAATTAAAAAAAAACAACTAAACAAACAAGAAATATGTGGAATCATTTCTACAAGGCCAACTAACTATTTTAACTGCACATGACTAAAATTATGTGAAGGGAAAATGTCTGGCACAATTTTGAAAGACTTTAGAACTGATCAAAGCACTGGTAATGATCTCAGTTCACTGATGAAATGTGAACATGTTTCCTACTTCCTGGCTGAAAGGTTATGCACAAGGACAGAATATGACAACAGATTTTCAGATATGGCCTAAGAATGGATTTGCTTTGTTTAATTATCCTTATTACAAGAGTGGGCTTCCATTATGATGATGTGAATTAATGAGTGATGTTATATGTATGTTGACATATGTATGGCATAGAAGCTAAGTATTTAAAGAAAAAGCTAAACAGTTTGCAAAAAGAGACAAGTAACAAGACATTAATTATAAATGACTTCAAAATGCCTCTTAAATTTAAAAGAGAAATAAAAACAAAAATACTATGGATTTGAATTTAATATTATAAAATCAGATGTGACAGGTCTTTAGTAATTACTGAAAATCATATGACATTTTGCAAAAATTGATTTTTTCTTAGAGCAAAAAGAACTCATAAGCATTCAGAAAGGTAGAAATATTAATCACCTCTTTTACATATCCAACATACAATAAAATGGCAGTTTACAAGGAAAATAAAGAAAAGAAATAAAATGAAATGGAGATGAAATGATCTTACTATGAATAATTAGTGAGACAATAAAATAATAGAAACAATAATTTTATTAAGGAATATTCCAATGAGACCATATGCCAAAATTGATGAGATGCAAATATAATAGTCCTTTCAGGGAATATATATATATATATATATATATATATATATATATATTCATATATATATTAACAAAAGAGAAAAATAAAATACTAATGAATTAAGCATAAAATGAAAGCAGTGATTTTTTAAAAAATCAATCTTATTGGAAAACACACAGAAATTTTGGAAGTCATTTGAAAGATGAAGCAAATGAAAGAGAAAATGTCTATAAAACAAAGACTTGTTTTTTAAAGACCAAGAAAAGCTGTATTTGGACCAAGATAAGAGAGGGGGAAGCAAAAATTACAAAGCTCAAAATGAGAAAAAATAATTTATAACAAAGGAAACATTAGTTGAGAAAACTATTAGAAACGGCTATAAGCAATTATATGATAAATAAATTAAACACAATGAAACTGATGAATATTTACAAATTATAAAATGCATAGAATAATATAACAGAATACAGGGAATAAATAACCAAACAAATCTCAGAAAGAATAACTGAATAAGCTATAAATGAACTCCTTTTCTTGTCCTTCCCCCTAAAATATTTCTGCTCCAGATGTTAGTTTTCTCATCTATAAAATAATAGATAATAATAGCACCTACCTCCCAGAGTGAAATTCAAATGAGATAATATTTTTAAAGCATCTAGCATGATGTCTGGCACAAAATAAGAACTATATAAAAGCTAGCTTAAAAACATATTCTATCAAGCATTTAAGGAAGAAATAACCCTTAGATTCTAAAAGGTGTTCACAAAAAATATGAGACAAATATAAACCAGATACTCAAATGAGGCAGAAAATAGAGAATTAGACAACCATCACTAATGGATAATAAAGAAAAAATTAACAGAATTATTTACTGTGCCTACGCTGGTTGTATCCAAGGAACACAAGGATAGTTCAATATTAGGGAATCTATTAATATGAGTATTGGTATTAACCACAAAATAAGTTAATATTACTATCAATAATTTTCTGAAAAATGTTCAAAATTCTGAAATAAAAATTAAATTAACTCCAAAGTAAGAATTTATACTCAATAAATGTGAAAATATGAGAAATATATTATTTCTACTACAAGATGATAGGCATGACAATTCAATGCTGGTGGAATAGTGAATTGGTTCAAGCATTTTATAAAACAATTTTCAATCTTATATGAAAAGTTTTGAAGTTATTCATATCCTTTGACTCAGACTAGTTCATGATAACAATAAAAGCATCTTGTGTACTAAACCATTCATAGTAATATTATGTATGAAAATGAAAGCTGAAAATAAAATATATGTCCAATGATAGGGAAACAGTTGAAAAAACAATATCCCTGCACCAGAAGGCAAACCAAATATAGTGGCTTCATAGGAACATGTATGACATGATGCAACATGAAGAAAGCAGAACAGGCATAATTTTACATAGCACAAGTATATCTAAAACTACACATGCTTGAGTCAAATATAATGAATAATGCCAGTCATATGCAAACAAAGTCAGAGCAAATATCCTTCCTCTTTGTTAACAATTTATAAATGTTTGAAGTAAAAAGTGACATGTTGTGTCATGTAATTATTTGGGAGGGATGTACTTTGTAGAGGGCTTGTTGGGAAGTGTTTGTGTTACCAAAATAGAATGTAAACAAACATATGGGGGGAAAAGGAGGAGGAGGAGGAGGAAGGAAGGAAGAGGAAGAAAAGAAGGAGAAAAAGAACTGCCACTTTTATAGCATTCTAGGGTTTGTGAAGTGCTTAAATACAGTATTTCATTTGAGCTTCTGAACAACCCTGTGGGGTAGGTACAATTATCCCCATTTTACAGACAAAGCAAATGAGATTCTACCCATTTAATTGACTCAACTCTCTCATACATATAGTGAATGACATGAGATATGACCTCAGTGTTCTTAATGGGTAACTCAAGCAGCTCACCAACCACATCACCTTAATTTGAGTCTAACAATTGAGTCTAACATTCTGAGGAAGGTAATACAGCCATTATTATCCCCATATTGATCAGGTGATGGCATCTGAAGAATACATTATTTTCTCAAGGTTATAGATAGCAAGTGATTATATTTTTATACATAATTTGTGCTATATTAATATCAGCAAGTCATTTAAAGACAATTTACCACTTTTATGCTGATCTATGAGAAGCAATTTATTGTGAACTTAGTGAGTGGCAGCAACAACACTACCATTAATTGTTTTTAAGAAAGATTTTTATTTATTTTGAATTTTACAATTTCCCCCCCCCAATCTTGAAGTCTGTGCCTCTGTAGAGAAGGGTGGTGGGCAGATGACAATTGGCAAGCACGTCCAGGATCAGCCAGCTTTTAAGAAGAGGTTGAAACTCTCCTCATTAAGCAAAGCCTGCTGCAGCATCTGAATTTTTAAGGGCTTTCAGGAAATTCTGGCGTTATGCTAAGACTGTGCACCAACCCAAGACACTGTGACCATGAGGATCATTGCTTCCCTATCTCAAAACCATGCTTAGTTTGAATTGAAATGAAATACCCTATTAAAGTCTACACGGAGTTGAATAGCTCACTCATATCTCACAATTAAATGATAAGTAGCCTCCTGGGTGCTCTCTTTAGGCCATACTGATGAAATGTCACAGACCTGAGCTATACACAAAAGTGTAACATCAGCAGTGTTTTGAGAAAGGTATCTGAACAACGATATTTTTGAAGACTGGAACTAAAAAAACAGGTATGAAAAATGTATTTAGAACAAACATTGGTTATCCAAACTTTAGCTTTTTAGTGCCCTGGTTACCTATGTCATTTGCATATGTTTTCATTTACTTGCTATTCTATTCATTATTGTAATTGCTAAGTTATAGTTGCACAGTGAGGGGAAGCTTTGCCAAGGACAAGTTTTACTTATTAAGATGCATGTTGATTTTTGAGCCTCAGATCCTCCCATCTTCCCTGGTCATATCTTTCTCTAAGGTCCCTGAAGCATTTGGCTGCTGCTTCCCATTCTTTGTGAACAGGGATCTTAGGGCGCCACCTGATGCGCAGACTCTACATATTTCACATTGTCACTCATTTCTGACTTTTGTAAGAAGAGCTGATTTTCTTGAAAAGAGATCTCTGCAGTCTCTTCCAACCCTCAATTTCTGTGACATACCCCAGAATCCTAGAATCTCAAAGCTGGATGGGATCTCAGAGCTCATCTCCTATTTTCTCAGTTGCAAACAGGAACAACACTCCGAAGAGATTTAATGTCTGGTCTACATGACCTTCAGAGAGAAAAACCATACCACCATGGGACAACTCAGATTGTTAGAAAGGTTTTCCTGACATTAGGCCTCAATTTACCCCTTGACATCTTCCATTCTTTTAGTTTTTTTTTTTTTTTGCAAGGCAATGGGGTTAAGTGGCTTGCCCAAGGCCATACAGCCAGGCAATTACTAAGTGTCTGAGGTCGGATTTGAACCCAGGTACTCCTGACTCCAGGGCCGGTGCTCTATCCACTGCTCCACCCAGCCACCCCCACATCTTCCATTCTTGAATAACAACAGCAGCAACTGATATTTCTATATAATGCTCTAAGGACAGCAAAGCATTTTGGATACATTACCTCATTGAGTCTCACAAGAATCCTGAGATGATTATTACTTTTATTTACATTTTACAGAAGAGGAAAATGAGGTTCTGTAAGGGAAATGATCCAGCAATTAGCTGAGGTAGGTTCTGTGCCTGGGTCTTTCTGACTCCATTCAAATAATGAATCCACTTTCTATGTTGCCTCTCCTTCTGGGGCTAAACAGAACACATCTTTCATATTGTAGCCCTTCAAAATCTGAAGGTAACTATCATGTTACACTCTGCCACACACTCCCATCCAACTCAAATCTTCTGTTCTCTGAGATAAATGTTCCAGGTTTTTTAAACTGTTCTTTGTACAGAATGGTTTTCAGTTATCTTTTTCCTAACTGCTCTCTCCTTGGTAGTGTCCAGAGCTAAAGGAATTACTCTGTAGTATAGACTATTCCCCATCCCATTCCCATAGTTCTGGGGACTAGGCATCTTATATTGCAGTCTAAAATGGCATTTCCTTTTTGCTCCATATCATACTCTTGACTCTTCCTCCCATGAAATTCTGTCTCCTCCACCTTTGGACGTGCTGTTCCCTTAGCTGGAGTATGTCATCCCTCCATCTCGATCTCTTAGAAAATCTAGTTTTTTCCAAAACTGAGTATGAAGTATCTTTCTTACCTGAGACCTTTCCTGATCCCCAGCTCATAGTACATTCTCTTACTAACTTGTATATATGATGTAAATATAAAGACGTACAAGTTGTGTTCCCTAATGGAATATAAGTTCTTTGAAGGCAGGGATGGTTTGGTTTTATTGTGTCTGTATCCCTAATGCCTGGTACCTCAAAGACACTGAATGAATGCTTGTTTATTAAGTCAAATTGAACTTTTATCCCATCAACAAATTTCACTATAGATTCTGCTTATCCTCTTTTTCTAACTCTGTCACAAGCAGGCCGACAGAAACTTGGCATGCACTTTTAGAGAGAATCATATTTTAGAAACATTAAAAAGTAAGACAGTATAGAGTTTTTTTCAAAATATAGGCTGTGAAAAACATGGATATGGTGCATGTGTAATGTGAACAGATAAGACTGCTTATTTGTAGACAGATCTCTCCCTCTCTACATGCATACATCATTTAATTCAGAAATTTCATCTTCCCAAAAAATGAAAATTATATGGAATCTTAAAAACATTCTGTATTTGCCAATATTTTTCCCACAGAAAATGTCATGACAAAATGATCATGCCTTATCCCTTCCAAGATTATATCTGTCCACTTCCAGGAGAGTGCTTTACAAAGCATTCTGTATAGGAAGCATAGGAGGCCAGGACAAAAACAAGCTCTACCCAAATCTGCTTAACTGGGGCATTGCAAACTTTTCTCACCTGCAAGGTTTTTCCATTTTCTAAGGACACCAAATCACTAGCTTCCTTCCAGTGGGAGAACGTCTCAGAAAACCAGGTGGGGGGGTGCAACTAGGTAGATAAGAGTTAGGTGGATAGAGTCCTCCTGGAGTGAGGAGGACCTAAGTTCAAATTCGGTCTCAGACATTTAATAATTACCTAGTTGTGTGACCTTGGGCAAGTCACTTAACCCCACTTCCTTGCCCCTCTACCCCCCCCAATAAATATATTTTTAGAAAGTAAAGAAAACCAGACAGAGACAGTAGTTCATTCTACTAAAGCAGGACCCCCTACTGATGATCACTTTTGGTATCAGGGCAACTATTTCTTTTTTGTTTTTGTTTTTGTTTTTAAATCAGCTTTATTTTTTCCTAATATTTTTGTTATTTTAATTTCCCATAGCACCCTGGAAATGTCAAAAACAAAGCTACAAACACATGGATGTAATCAGTTTAACATTTAAGGCATGAACCTATGTCCCACCTCATTGTTTTGGACAGTCTTTACAACAGGAATAAACCAGAGCAATGTACAACTAGCTGGTTCTGTTTTTATGCCCCAGCCCCCCCCCACCATTTTCACCATTTTGTTAAGAGATGTGGATGCCAAGGGAAATCTGAATCATCTGAGGAGCAGGGCAAATATTTCACAACCGTTTTCTTCAACTACTAGTCATGTTAAACCTTATTGGACTCACAACAGTGATTTTATTGGACAACAGCAAGCTAGACTTTTCTACCACCATTCTGCAACAAGAACCCACTGGAAAACAAGTTTCCTCATCACCACTCATCATAAGGAGGTAATACAGTATAGAAGACAACATAAATGTCTCTAGCCTGTCACAGATTTCGAAAGACATTCTATTTGGAAAAATGAAGAGATTTCCCTTAGTCTTCACAAGCTGATGTTAACCTATGTCTCTGTGTTTACTTAAAATTTCATCCCTTTACTGAGTAAAAAAAACCCCACAAAGAACAAAATCACATATCGTGATACAGCAAGTGCTAGGAAATGAAATTTCACTGGAAAATATGTAGTTTTTACCTTCGAGGAATTTAATGGATGTCCTGGTCTTTATTGGAGAAAAATAAGGAAAATCTATTTTTACACTTGTAACCTTTACTCCAAGTAGCACCTGTGCCCTCAAAATGAATTAAGACTTCAATTCAATTCTAGAATGTTTGATCAAGAACCTAACTATGTGAGGGCACTATAGTAGATAGTAGGTATCCAAGGCCAAAAACAAATTATTTCTGTTCTCAAGGAATTTCTACTCTATTTATGGGGGTTGTGGTGATAGAATTAGTGTCAGATACAATTGGGTTTCAGCTTATTTTATAGACATTTTAGAATTACAACAAATTTCATGGAGAAGGAAAGAAATTGCTTTCTACAGCACAAAAAGAAATGCCAATCCCACTTCTTCCTTTCTGGCATTGTTGCCTATCCCTCCCCCCATCCCCTCCCCTTACTTCCATTTTACTCATCTTAACATACAAATAAAACATCAGAAAATGTCTAAGGTGACTGAACACAAATGAATCTGAAGTTAAGAAAGGAGTAATGTAGGTGAAAGACACACTTTCTTAATGAGTACAGTCTATGTGAGAGAAACAAAATATGCAGAGATGCCCAGGCATATATTTGTTTCTATCTATCAAGACATGACTTAAATGTGAAATATACTCAGAAAAAGTGAAAATAAGCTCTACTTTCTTGCTTCAAGTAGTCGGGAGGAGATACTAATTAAGTTTATGGAGTAGTTAGCTGAAGGCTAAAGGCTAAAATAACTCTACTAGAATAAGAATATTGAATTAAAAAAACATTTTGCAGATTGGAGATAGTGAGAACTTCCCAAGGATTAAAGGTTTTAGGAAGCCCCCATTATTTTGATTTCAACAGTCATAGGATCAAAGGAATAATAGAGTCTGAAGGGACTTTTTAGGTCACTGAGAAACTAAAATGACAAAAGAATAGATATTCCTTTTTTGTTTTTTTCTCATTCTTAATCTCATTACATATGATTGAGAAGACAATGGGATCTATGGATTTCATTTTTTTTTACCTTTTGGAACAATTTATAAATAAAGATGTTCTTTTCTAAAGACTATGAAATCCAGAGCGGTATTTCCCCATAGTAGAACTCTCCCAGGCCAGCTAGGTGGCACAGTGGAGAGAGCACTGGCCTTGAAGTCAGGAGTACCTGAGTTAAAATCTGGCCTGGGACACTTCATAATTACCTAGCTGTGTGGCCTTGGGCAAGCCACTTAACCCCATTGTCTTGCAAAAAAAAAAATCTCCCAACCAGATGCAATAGAAAGTAGATTAAAGAAAATCACTTGTTTCAAAAAAGGGACTTCATCTTTAGCATGGAAATTAAAATGTTAGGATTCAGGACACAGGTATCTGAATAAATATTTTCAAATTTGTTTGATTTTTTTTTTGTTTGGGGAAAGGGAGTTAATTGCGAAACGTACTAAGATCTTGTATTGGCTTCTTTATCAGAGACTTGAGATTAGTTCCCACCTTTGATGATTGCTAACTGTATGACCTTGGACAACTTAGTTTATGTCTCCTGACCTAAGTGTCTTCATGTGTAAAATGAGGAGTACAGACTAGATAGATGCTTGGTTTTTTTTTAGGTTTTTGCAAGGCAAATGCGGTTAAGTGGCTTGCCCAAGGTCACACAGCAAGCTAAGTATTAAGTGTCTGAGACTGGATTTGAACTCAGGTACTCCTGACTCCAATGCTGATGCTCTGTCCACTGCACCACCTAGCCACCCAACTAGATAGCTTCTAATATGATTTGGTTGTAATTAGCCTGGACCGGGAGAAGGTGGAACCACAGGTCCACAAGGAAGAGTTAGCTAGATAATACGCCTTCCACAAAACTTAACTGGAAGGTTAGTTGACTTTGCTTATAGAGAAGTGCCTCATATACCTTTCCCACAGTATATAAGTTGCCTAAAATTGGGCCAGTATAGCTAACTCTGGGAAGAGCAGAGTTGTTTCTTAGAATGTAGTCATTTTAATGTCAATGAACTGTTTTTGAGTTCAGACTACTAAAGTTTTAACTTTGAGACAATACTTTATGCATATTATTAGGGATCAAAACATTTTGGAATTAATTTGTAGTTTTTGAGGCATAGTAGCAGAAATGTTCCTAACAGCCTAATATAATTTTCTAACTGTCTGGCATGTTAAAGCCAATTTGTTTACATCTGACATGTTCTTTTCTTTCAATCAGTTGAAGGGGCACACTTACTTGGTTTGGATCACCTGAATTATTCATGTGACAACCCCATTTATCCTTTAAAGATACTGATTAAAACTCCTTACATTGCTATTTTTTGCCATATTTTCTGCTTCCCTTATTTTAATGCTTTAGCAAAAGAAAGGACATAGAAAGAGACAACAAAAGGTCTTACCCAAGTAGAGTCATTACTAGTCATGGGGATTTTCTTCCCTTGAAATCTGTCCCTCATAAGACTACTGGAGATGATGGAAATAGAACAAAATGTCACACTGATTTTTTATGTGTACTTGCAGTTATCTTATCATGATTTTTTTAAAATCAAGACATTACTTTTCCATTGTTTTCTGAGCAATAACTATAGTTACAGTAATGTCAGAGCTAGTTTGTAGAGATGTTTGAAAAGAAGCTCCAAATATGCCAGAAAAGAGAGTGGCTTTCTTAAGAACCAAAGCATGTATTCTTTTTTAGTTTGTTTATTTTTTTTTTGCAAGGCAATGGGGTTAAGTGACTTGCCCAAGGTCACACAGCTAGGCAATTATTAAGTGTCTGAGGTTGTATTTGAACTGTGGTCCTCCTGACTCCAGGGTCAGTGCTCTATCCACTGTGCCACCTAGCTGTCCTAGCATGTATTCTTCCTAATAGAAAAAGACTTTATTATTCAATAATAGTAATGTTCATGTTCAGTTGTTTTCAGTTGCATCTGACTCTATGATTCCATCTGAGGTTTTCTTGTCAAAGATACTAAAAGTTTGCCATTTCCTTCTCCAGGTCATATTACAGATAAGGAATCTGAGGCCAAAAGGGTGAAATGACTTGCCTAGGGTCATACAGCTAGGAAATGTCTGAGGCTACATTTGAACTCATGAAGATAAGTCTTTCTGACTCTAGGCTTGGCACTCTAGCCTCTATGGTGCCACTTCAATGCCCCAATAATAATTAAAACTAGAATTTATTTAGTGCTTTAGGGTTTATGAAGGTCTTTATAATTATTATCTCATTTGATCTTCACAACAACTCTTGGAGATAGCTGCTATTATGATCTCCATTTTATAGATGAGGAAACTGAGGCATCAGAAGAGTCAATGATTTATCTAGAGTCACACAGCTCATAACTATACAAAACAGGATTTGAACACAGATCTTCTCAAATCCAACTCTAGCACGTTGTGCTACCTCACCACTTCTAAAATGCTGCCTCAATAAATATAAAGAAATACAAAACTGCACAAGTTACCTTGATGTCCATCACATGCCATGGTCTTAAAAACTTAAATGCCTCAAAAAACTTCAAGTCAAGGAATATGACTTACATGCAGCCATCAACAAATTAAAGGCCAACATTTTAAAGTGAACACAGAAAGGATCAAAAGGAAAATCTTCCAAAGGATTATAGGCAATACAACATTAAGTAAGGAACAAAACAGTCGAAATACAGATGAATAGTTTTCCTTTTTAAGAACCACACCTTCCCTCTCCCTGCTACACTAAATTTTCTTGGAGGCTACTGATTTTGTTGTTATTTTGAGTCTGATTTTTGGACTCTGATAAACATAGGGAGAAATACAGGACCCTTCCAAACAACAATCCTTGAGTTAGGTAGTACATTGTTTAATGTATATTTTGCAGATAGAGAAACTGAGGCTATGAGAGGTTGTGCTTTGTGATAACATTTTTATAGTACTTGAAGGTTTGCAAGGCAGTACATTGTATGTGTGTGTTTGTGTGTGTGTGTATTTGTGTGTGTGTGTGTGTGTGTGTGTCTGTGTGTGAATTATATATATATGGATAATCTCAATTGAACTTCAAAAGAACTCTGGGGTAGCGACTATTATCAGGTCCATTTCACTAACCAGAAAACTGGGGTTGAGGGAGGTAAAGCATTTTGCCTTATGTCCCCAAGCTAGTAAGTGTCCCATTTGATCTAACATTCATTTTTTTTTTAGTTTTTTTTCAGGCAATGGGGTTAAAGTGGCTTTCCCAAGGCCACACAGCTAGGTAATTATTAAGTGTGAGGCCGGATTTCAACTCAGGTACTCCTGACTCCAGGGCTGGTGCTCCATCCACTGCACCACCTAGCCACCCCCTGTCCCATTTGATCTAAACAAACTTCCCTTTCTTGTTGATTTTGTGTTCCTTTCATTTTGTGCCACTATGGAAGAGAGAATTCTTTTCACGCTGTAATTTGTTTCTTCTTTGAAGGTCTCTCTATCCTTTTTACAAGGTTAGCCTTGTATCTTTGATCTTACCTCCTTTTGTCTATTCCAGTGAGATTACTCCCACAATTATATCTCTTTAATCTTCAATCTCTCCATATCTATTAATATATTTTTACTGCTTAAAAATTTACTATATTTCCACAATTTGCTACTATAATAAAAACTAACATGTAGTACTTTAAAGTTTTCAGGTCACTTTACATTATCTCATCTGAGCATAGCAGCAAGTGTCTGAGTTCCTGATACTCTGGTTATTTATTATTATTATTATTATTATTATTATTATTATTATTATTATCATCCCCATTTTATAGAGAAAATTAAGATTTTCAAGGTTCATAGAGCCATAATAATGCTGGAATGAACCCCAGACACAATGTGGTTCTGTGAAAAGCCAAGATTTGAATACTGGTCTTTTTAATTCTTAGGTAAAATTCTATCCATGATACCATGATACCTCAAAGTGCCTCCCAATTGCCTTCAAAAATTGTGTAAGCTTTATGGAAAGGAAACCATGGGAAGACATAATTTCTATGTAAAGAGTTATCGAAAAACAAAATTGAAAGAATAATATTAAAGTGTACTCTCATAAAATCCCCACAAAGCATTTGGGAGGAATGAGGCTTTAAAAAAAATTAAAGTAGAAAAGGTTTTGCCATTTTCAGGAGGGAACCTTCTTCATGAAATCATTATGTCACTTCTTTAATGAGATGGTTTTTCTTGGTTAAATCTCTAAAGTAAGCCAGTGATACATGTTGCAATATTGTTATCAAGTCACTATTTGACTGTGAATTTGAATTCTAGTTATAAACTAATCAGAAATGGAAAAAAACTTCACAGTTTGGAGATAGCAACCTTAAGAGATGATAATAAATGAAAACAAGGAGTGATTTTGGCTTGCTAGAGGGGACTATATTCTTGCTATACTTTTCTTGATCCTCTCCTTTGCTTACCTCCCTTTCAAAGGAAAAAAAAGAGAAGAAAAGAGAAGGTAAGGAGCCTGGAAAACAGAGACAGAGAAATATAATGTTGCAAAGAAAAAAAAATTAAAGGCCGGATATATATATATATATATATACCATTTTTAAAAGATGTGAACTCAGTCAAGCAATAAACCTTTTTTTTCTTAAAAAAGTCAGTTGTTGGGGCAGCTAGGTGGCTCAGTGAATAGAGCACCGGCCATGGAGTCAGGTGGACTTGAGGTCAAATTCAACCTCAGATACTTAATAATTATCTAGTTGTGTGACTTTTGGCAAATCCACTTAACCCCATTGTCTTGCAAAAACCAAAAGAAAAGTCAATTTCGTGAATTCAAAAGATTTCTTTCAAGTGACTTTAAACAGCCTATATTCCTATTAATTGTAGAAATGACAGTCGAATGCAAAATAGCCAAAGCAAGTTCCGTTGCAACTAAACATACAGATGAAAGGGAGGGGTGCTTTTCTCAGATGTAGAGAATGTCAGGGCTAGAATGAATTTTTAAAATCACCTAAGTTGTTATCACACTCTAGACGATCTTAAAATACATCAACTTTCAGGTTCCTTTATCAAGATTAGAAAAGATTTTTGATAGGTCACTAGCAAAAGAAATAAAAGCAAGCTTCATTTTTCTTTCTTTATATCCTGAGGGAAGAAACCCAACTCTCAGAGACATTCTCAGTGTGATGCATACTTGACTAAAGATTCCCTTGACAATATCCCTGAAGCATGCTCTCCAGTTTTCCTCTTCCCATTTCTCAGGTTGGGAATTCCACTAGTGCCTGCAAGTGTCATTCCAGTTCCTGATCCTAATTCTGTTTCTTTCTGCCTCTTTGCAACTTCCCCCATTGCTCTTCATTCTTCCTTTTGAGATGCCAAACAGAACACATGTAATCCCTCTTCCAAATGACAGTCCTTCAAATATTTAAAGATAGCTAACATCTCTCCCACCTCTGGCCCTCCATCTATTTCCTCTATTTCTCACTGTCTTTTTAAAAAGGCATCTGTCATATACTCAGCAACCTATGAGTTATTGTGGGGGATTTCTCTTTTGGCATAAATTAAATGACTGTTTCTATGTCTCTTGAATGCATCACCATCTTCCTTTCCAGGTACCAGAACTCATTACCTCAGTATTATCCTATACTCTTCCCAGGCCCTTACAACCCTCAAATCTAATCAGCTGTCCTTTAGATGCTGCTTTGGTGAGACTTCTCCCATCTAACCAGAAGCTCATCTTGTCTCACCCATAATGCTATAATCTACATGGGAACCATCACCAGACTGCTGTTTTTGCCTTCTGTAAATCCCTTCTTCAGCCTATCTTTCATCTTACTGACTTAGCCATCATTTTAATAAGTTTTCCTAATCATCATTCTCTGCTATTAGACACTTTCAGTGGTACTTATTTGTCTAGTGAGTAAAGAATAAACTCCCAATCCTGAAGGCATTCATGGCCTTCCACATTCTGACCCCAAACTATATATTTTAGTTTTATCTCATCTGCCTCCTGAACTCACAATTTTAACCAAATTGCACAACTTTTTCCCCACTTCATCTGGACCTCAGTCTGCCCTTTGATGTCTTTATATTCTTTTTAAATTATAAGACTATTATGGGTTGTGATGATTGATGTGATTTAAGGATCCATTTTTTTTCTCAAAAGACTTATCTAAAACAACATTACAGGAATTGCAAACACTGCTGAGAGTAAATTTGGGAGAGGAGGTGGAAGTCTGGTCTTGGAAACAGTAAGATGGGTTCAGGTCCTTTTACTACCATATATTATCTGAGTGATCATGGCTAAGTATGCCCCACATAACTGGAATTTATAGATGAGTTGTCAGACTGTGTTAGTGGGGACAGTTCATACACCAAGAATTCTCTATACAAAGAAAATCACTGACCTACATCTCCCCACCTCTCCATACAATGGAAAAATGGAAAGTATTTGATTTGGAGTGAAAAGACTTGGATTTGTATTTTGGTCTTTCTATTTATTAACTATATGTCTTTGGGCAAACCACTTTACCTCTGTGAGCCTCAGTTTCCTCACCTATAAAATGAAAGGTTTGGACCAGCTCCAATCTGTGATTCTCCAATAATATCGAGAAATTGGAAATGGCATTAATAGTTCAGATTTAATATTAATGTTAAGCTGTGTATGGCTAAATAATTGTTATACTGCCAATAAAGGGTAAATATGAGAGATTATGCCATACAAGCTGAAAATTTCATTAAGTCAATGAAGGATTTCAATAAATTATGAATGATATTCAACCCAATCCAAAAATATTCCTAAATACTTATCACATGCAAAGATAAAAATGACCCTGTCCTTCTTCTCAGGAAGCTTTCATTCTATCAATGATGTAATATTTTTAAAAAGGAAGTTAGGGCTATTTTGACCATATCCCTAAATTTTGAAGTCATTGTCAAGATAGACAACTACCACCAGTTCTCATAAAATGGCCTGGTGTAATGTGCATGGATAGTCTGATGCAATATTGAATTTTTTATTTTGTTTTAAACATTTTCTCCAAAGAATCAGTCTGTGTGATTGTAGCTGTGACTTTAGTTGGACCAAATGCTATCCTGGCTAAGAACAAACACTACAATCCTAAACTGGGAAGGACAGTGTCAGCTGTTCTATAGTAAATAGATGTCCTTGTGAAGCTCAGGAATTATAGTACTGAATTCTTTTTTTAAAATTTTATGTATTTAAGGTAATAGGGTTAAGTGACTTGCCCGAGGTTAAACAGCTAGGGAATTATTAATCATTTGAGGCTGGATTTGAACTCAGGTTTTCCTCACTCTAGGGCTGGTGCTCTATCCAACTGTGCCACCTTGCTGCCTCTATATCACTAATTTCTAAGCAGCTTTAAACTCTTTATTTCCCCCTAAAAGGTAGGAAGAACGAGATTATATGACAGCTTTTTTTGGACACGCTCCATTTTAAAAATGGAAATACGTTTAGAAAATATTTTTTCTTCCTGAGAATGCCATCTTCCATTTGCATGTGAGGAAAATTTCAGTACAGCACAACATCCACAATTCAGTTTACCTACTGAGGCTTGCTATGCAAACCAGTGGTGAAGTTTTATATACATATCAGACTGAAATTCCTTTCTTACTATTATTCAAAGACATATTTGATGAGTCTCATAATTACATTCTCTTTCTAAAAGAATGGTGAGGCCTTAAGTTAAATAGATATTGAACAACAGATGACAGATATTTAAGCTCTGTCCTTCTTCAATAGGAAACTTCCCTTTCTTTCCCCTTGTTTCCTTCTTAACTTCCTACAAGCAGACTTTCTACCCTACTAATCTACCGAAACTCCTTTGTACTAATGATCTCTTAGTTGTGAAATCCAATGACCTTTTCTCAGTTTCCTTTCATTTTTCCTCTCTGTAGCCTGTAACACTCTATTGGTGATTATTTAACACTTCTCTTTTCTCTAGGCCTTTGGGAAACCCCTTCCTCTTGGCTCTTCTACACATCTCACCAGTCTTTCTGGTCCCTTTTGCTGAATCCTCACCCAGATCATCCCCTAACTTTTGGTCTCCCTCAGGATCCTCTGCTGAGCCCTCTTCTCTTTATACTACTTGATTTGGTGATCTCATCAGGTGCCATGGATCTCTCTATGCTAATACTTCTCATATCTACTTTTCTTGCTTCACCCTCTCTGAGTACCTCCAATCTTGCATATCCAACACTTCCTTGTAGACATCCCCAAATGGATGTTCAGTAGACATCTTAACTTTAACATATCCAAAATAGAATCTGTTATCTTTCCTCCATCTACCTTCCCCTTTTCATTGTGGAGAGTAACACCATCCTTCCAGTTCCATAAACTCACAACCCAGAAATCATCCTAGACTCCTCACTATCTATACTATATATTCTATATATATTCTATATATATTCTATATAATCTATATATTCAATATCTTGCCAAGGTCTGTCAGTCTTTCCTTTGCAACGTCACTCAAATATGATCCCTTCTCTCCTCTGACATGGCTAACACTCTAGTACATACAGGCTTTCATCATACTGGATAATTGTAAATGACCTGCAGGTGGGTCTGCCAACCTTACATTTCTCTCTGTTCCAATCCATATTCCATTCAGCCTTTAAAGTGATTTTCCTAAAGCATGATCATTCCCCTACCTCAATAAACTCCTTAATTCCTTATAGCTTTCAGGAGCAAACACAAAATGTTCTGCTTAGCATTCAAAGCCTTTCATATACTAGCCCTTCCAAGCTTTCCAGTCCTGTTACACCTTACTCCTTGATAACTACGCTTTCATCCTGGACTCCTGGATATTCCATGAAAAGACCCTCCTGGCCTTCTCTTTAACTATCTCCCATACCTGGAATGCTCTCCCTCCTCCACTTTGCCTAGGGACCTCCCTGGCTTCCTTTAAGTTCAAACTAAAATCCTACCTCCTAAGGGAAGCCTAACTTACCCCTTTGAATTTTCATGTCTTCCTGCTGTTCATTTCTTTTTTGTCCTGCACACAGCTCCTCTCTCTATATTTGTTTACATGCTGTCTCCCCCATTAGATTGTAAACTCCCTGAGGGATGGCTCTGTTTTTGCCTCTTATTGTAGTCCCAGTCCTTAGACAACTCTTGGCAAGCACATAGTAGGCACTTAATAAATATTAATTAGTTGATTGCTCAGTATTCATACTCAGCTTAAGGGCCATTCTGAACTTGAAATGAACAGCTATGGTCCAGTTGTGAAAACTCCACTGGCAGACACTCAGAAATATCTATTTTTCCCACAAGACCACCTTGTTAAATAGAGTTTTGGAATGGTTTTGTCACTGTGTGTGGAGCCATGGCTGATGGTTTCAAATACTTCTAACAGTCCTCCCCAGATGATTTGTGAGGTATGTAACTCAATAACAAAATGAATTAGAATTCTTTTCAACTAGCCCACTCCAGACTTAGTTTCATCTGTATTTTAGAACAAATTTAAGAAATTTAGGTCATATAATTTAGGTCAGATTTCTTCATGGAAATCTAGTCTAACCCTTAGATTTGCATTTTTCTCTACGAATTTTATCTTTAAATTTTTTCCTCTCCATCTGTCTCTCCCCCTTCCTCCCTCTTTCTCTCTCCCTTCCTCCCTCTTTCTCTCTCTTCCTCTCTCCTGTCCTCCTGTCTTCCCCTTCCTGCTTCTACCTCCCCCCTCTCTCAATCATCATCTTTCTGAAAAGTAAATATAACTTGTAAATCTGATATAAATTCAGACAAACTATGCAAAGCACCCAACAGCTGCTTTCTCAAAGTGGCAAACTGCTATAACACATTTACTGAATTTTACTGAGGTTTGGGATAATTTTTCAATTCTACCTTTTACAATTTTATCAATTATTTGATTGCTATAGGTGATGCTGAACAATTCAATCCCAATGGGCACCACTATACCAAGTGGACACTGCTGGATTCTTTCTCCATTTCATCAGTTCAGGAGCTCTTCTCCCAGTCATTCCTTTAAATTTCATTAAGTCTCTCAGGAAAATTCCTGGCCAGATTTTGGACTTCATTCTCCAGAAAATGACAATCATCAGGCAAAAACTACACAGATTCCAGTAATGTTTCTTTTCTCACTAGAAGGCCATGTCACTCAGGATCACTGACATATTTCACAGCTTCCTACAGGGATGACTATTATCTATAGATGAAATCAATCTAGAAACTGGCAGTTTATTCATTGCATTTCTTTGACATCAGATGTGTGTCTTCTATTACGAGCCCTACAATTTAGGTATTCAACTTTTAAATAATCCTTTTAAAACAACTTAGAAACACTGTCTGTCTCACAGTAGGCACTTAATAAATACTTAATGATTGAATGATTAAAGTATCAATGGGTGCCTAACCAGAAGAGTATAAATCATTTCCTGCTTTGTTTCTGTAACGATATCAACACCACATTTTCCCCAACCACTCAGGCCTTTTTAACTTCCCAACTGACCAGTTGCAACCAGCATTCTCTATTCTTGAAAACCATTCAGATCAGCAAAATGCAGTCAGTTATATTTTTCGTGTGTAAAACCTAGCCTATCAAACTAACCCTGCTGTTGGGGGTATTGAAGATTCAAGAAGCTTGCTAAGAGTCACCCTTTCTTTCCATGATTGCCCAGGGCTGTGAGGAAGAGCTGAAACTCTTTCCTAATCGTTCTTCAGGGAAAGGTATCCTCTGAAGAGTCAAATATTCAGAAGGCTTCCAGAGGTGTGTGTGTGTGTTTCTTACTTTTTTTCAAGACAAAATGTAAAATCCATATGATCTTAACATGCTTCCTAAGTCTTTTTTTCCTTGGGGACAAAGATCAGTCAGGAATCTCTCTAGTAGTTGTCTCTGAGGGCCTTAAGGGTCAAACATCTAAGTTCTGTTTTTATCCTGCTAAATTGCTTACTTTGTAATACTGAATGGTGAATCACTAGAACTAACTTGTCCTGGGTTTGTTTCTAGAGTAAGCATGTGGACATAAACAGTGCTAACGGTGAAGACAATTTTAGCCTCATATTTTACATTGTGGTGGACCTAGATGAGAAATTTATTACCTTCTGAGGTACAATGACGAGGCCCATGATGCCCAAGGGAATCAAAAAGCAGCATAGCATTTCAAAACTTTTCCAAAGCTTAGAGTTGTTAGGGTGTGCTACAGTAGAAGGTTTGTTGTATTGGGAGTCAGAGGAAGGATCTGGGTTTCAGAATAGAACTATGTCAATTATTATCTGTGAGATTTCATATAAATCTCTTCTCTTCTTTGAACCTCAGTTTACTTGATTGTAAAGGGGTTAGACTATATGTGCTTGAAAGTCCCTTTCAGCTTTAAATCCACGATTTACAATTTATGCCAGCTGAGTATAATCACATAATGGGAATCTACTAGAAGAAAAAAGGATGAGGGTAAGATAATGACCCTATCAATGAGAATATTTTCCATTAAAGTAAAATTTGTCATCTTAGTATTTCTACATCACCAGATAGGTCAGATATGAATGTACCAAATTATCCTTTAGGACAGCTGAAAATAGAAGGTCAATCTTTAGAAAATGAATCTTCTTTTATTAATATGGAAATGGACTAAAATAATCAATTATGATTATATTGTATTGAAAACAAACATCGTTACCATTTCAATGGTGTAATTGAATATAATCCTGGGTGGGGGTGGTATTGGTGTTGGTAATGTTGTAGTAATAGTAAAGAGGGCAGGGTGAAAAGTCACTCTGGGTACAGAGATATCTGTTCCCTTTTCCACAACCCCAGCCATTCCTGAAAATGCCAGAGAATCATAGCATGATTTGGGCAGCTATGTGAAAGATTAGATTAGATTAGAGAAGAGAACTTGGCATTAGGAACAAAAGAGTTGCTTGTCAGCTATAAATCCCTCAACAATGATGATAATGTTGGGTTTTTTATTTACATAGTAGCTTTCATCAAAATTTTCTAAGTTCATGAGGAAGACTCAGAAAATCAAATTTTTAAAATATGCACTGATGAAAAGATGCTAATAAAGATTGTGTTTCCTAATAGAGTCATGTGTATGTAAAAGAGGCTTAATATTTTACTCATTTTGGAGATGAGTATGTCAAAGGCACTCATAGGAAACTTAAATGAGTTTTGTTTTAAATAAACAAGTAAATGGGAGCAGCTAGGTGGTACAGTGGATAGAGTACTGCCCCTGGATCAGGAGGATCTGAATTAAAATCCAGCAGCAGACACTTAATAATTATCTAGCTGTGTGATCTTGGGCAAGTCACTTAACCCCATTGCCTTGCAAAAGCCAAAAAAAAAAAAATAAACAAATAAATAATTAAATCTGTCAATTAAAACCTAACTTCCATTTCACAATATCTGATTAATTTTGGTCTTTCCACAACCCATTCCTGAGAACTACAGTATGCTTTTAAATGACTTTACTGAATTATTTGAATCAAATGTTAGCTTAAGAAATGGGATCTTTCAAATAAAAAATGAACAAAATAAGAAAGTCTTTATTGAAATCATGTATATCATATGAACGTCCAGCCATTTCCTCATCTCTTGCTTCTTTGTATATAGGTATGCTGTCCTCTATGGCCCAAACACATTCATTCCCCTTTTCATAGTTTTCTCTATGCCTCAGCTCATTCATTTATCACCTATTTGGTGGAGTCTTCCCTAATTCCTGCAACTGTTAATTGTCCCTTTCTCCTTAATTATGCTTGTGCTACACTTATTTGTATATATTTTCTTCTCCCCAGCTCCAGAATGCAAGTTACCTGAAGACAGTGACTATTTCCTAAATTTTTCCTTCATATTCCCATCTCCTATCTTAATATTAGTACTTAAAGGGTCTATTGAATAGAATCGAAGGAAAAAATAAAAACAAAAATTTAATTCAAAGTCTCAGAATTCTAAGATTGTAATCTGAAATCTTGGAGCCTCTGTTAATGGAGTTTACATTATTGTTCTTGGGCTAGCAGAATTTCTAGTACAGTGTGTCTAGAGAAGCCTTCTATCAGTTTGGCTGGAGGATGATGCCTTTGGGGGCCTAGGAACTCTTAAATGGTAGAGGGAATGCAATGTGCATTGATGGAAAGACAGACAGCTCTTTGGAGTATGAGAACAAGTTTGTTACTTTCATATTTCCAAACAATATCTGAGCACATGCTTTGGAGTAATGTGGATGCCAAGATATGATCTGATTAAGAGTGATAGGAAAAATCTCCTATTGAACTATAGCTGAATATTATGATAAATAACAATTTTAAGAGATTTACAACAGAAATCCTTACAATAAACCACAGATATGTATCCTGTGTATAGAGGTTTCTTTTCCAAAACAAGAATCTAGTAGAAAATAGCATCAACCACTGCTAAAGAAGTTTTTTTTTTTAAGACTGTGGTACAATTTCACTTATATCAATGATGTTTTATTGAGATAAATGCCCCAAAATTGTTTTTATAAAAATTAAAAAAGCTTTCATCATGATGGCCATGAAAGTTATCCACATCTAACTTTTGGTCCTGTTCTCTGAGTTAGCCCATTAAAGCAGCTTATGAAGGTAAGAAGAACGAAGCCAGGAATTTTGCAGGCCTCAAGTTTGATAATTCTACCTTAGACCATGAGAACTACTGGAAAATGGTCATGGATTAGGATCAGACTCTATCTGAATCATTATAATCTAATTTAGGACAGAAAGAATATTCACAGTATAATCATTATTCTCAGAGAATTTCTAATCTCTTCTGGTACTATTGAAAGGAAAAATGTATAACAGCCTAGTAACCTAAATAGGCAACTAGTTCAGGTCAATAAATATTTGCTACCATAGGTCTGATTTCACTCTTCAAAGATAAAATGCAAATTTTCCTTTTGCTTATTTAAAGTTAGCCCAAGTCTGGCTCCACCCTATCTTTCTAGACTGATTTCCTACTGCTTCCCTTTCATGCCCTGGACATCCCAATCAAACTGGTCTATTATTTCCTCATTTTAAAAGTTTCTGTATCCTAAACTTTGCCTTCATGCAGGGCTCTAATCCATGCCAGAATACTCTCCCTCTTCATCTCCTCCTTTTAGAATCCCTAACTCTTTTAAGGCTCAGCTAAAGTGTTCCTTCCTATCACTCAAATTCTTTCTGATAACCCTTATTTGTAATTCTAATTTTCTGCCTCCTATCTTTATTTTCTTTGCATACACTTTTATTTATTTAACTCCACAAATGTTATTTGCCCTGAATGGAATGTAACCTCTTTGGGGGTAGGGAGGAAGAGTTTTGGTCCCATATCCCCAAGGCCTAACATAGTGAGTGCCTGGCATGCATTAGGTGCCTAATAAATTCATATTAAATTGAAGTGACTTGACATGGCCCAAATCCACCAAACAAGACTATAACATGCAACATGAGCTATCTGGGGAAGGAGTTTATTCTTGAAGCTATTTGCTGATGGTATGTGTTGGAATGCACCAGTACTTTGATAGGTGAGTTTGGATGGCAGCACTCCAAAGAGGGAAATGGATTGTATCAAAATCCAGAGGAGCTACCTATCAACCAAAAAATACAACCAATTGCCAGTTGTTCCTGAAGTCAAAGAAGCAGGCTATCTGAAGCTTAGGTAGTGAAAGAGAGAGAGATTATTGTCATCTATACTAGTACTGAAAAGATGGCCAGGAACATCCACAAGGACTTCCAAATCAAGGCCCAACTTATCATAGGGAAGCCTGATATTCCAATGGAGCAAAAAGACAAATATAGTCAAAATAGCAACAACATGTTTCTGAATTATTGATGAAATGTTTAAATCAATAAGTCTCGACAGGTGAAGTCTTCACAGTTACACATCAATGTCTGCCTTTAGGAAGTTACCTTTCTTATACTTGCAATTTCTATTTGCCTACAGAGCAACCAACTATAGTCTAAAATAAAGCGTATGAATATGAAATAGTAATGAAAAACGGCGACTTTGGCTATGAAGTGACAAAACCAGAAATAAATACATATTTTGTGATACATTAAGAACATTGAAAATAACACATTACATATTTTTATATTGTACTATAATGTAAAAATTATATTTAACTGATTGCTTACAATATAGCCTTTATTAATAAAGAATAAGTTGATTATATAGATATACAAAATCAACTTAAATTTGGGGAATGAGAAATACATATCAAGTCTTTTCTGTAAGACTACAAATAAGGTAAATTTGGCTTTGTCTTGTTGAAGATTTGACTTAGATTTGTCTTCCTAAAAATCAAGCTTGAATACAAATCCAAAATTATAGAAAACAAGAATCTACAAGGAAATCTTCCACCAACACCTCTGTAGAGAAAATCCAAAAATGCACCAATCCTTGCCCAAGAGAAAATGCGCTTTGAACTCCTTCTGTAATCTAAAGGCACATATAATAAGCTACAGACAATGTTATTTGAAATATTATACACAAGTGGGGGTAAAGTGTGTATTTTGAATATCAAGCCAAAACAATATACTTGATAAATGACATCTTTTTAAACATAGATTGAAAAAGCTTTTGAAGCAAGCAGTGAAAATTTTCATTGAATTATGAAATATGTATATATATATAGTGTGTGTGTAATATAGATATAAATACACACATACATAAATATGTAAAAAGAGCTAAAATGAATAGAAATCAATAAGTGACTTTAAAATGTTACATGCATGATGATTGTGATTTATTAAGTTATACTATACCTTTCCTGAGTCCATTAATGCAAGCTAAAAAAAGATTTTCATAAAGTTAAACTCAATAGATAAGATCTTTTCTTCATATAATATATTCTCTTAAAATTGAATACATTTCAAATTCAAATACAATACAATACATTTTCTCTTTTAGTGCATGCAATGACAGATTGCTAATAGAAAGTGGAGGTAGTCAGTGAAATTCAATACTATCAAGAAAACATTTTTTTCTAAAACCAGATAAAAATACATTGATCATTATGGTATTAAACATTTATGGACTATCTGTAATGAAAATTATCCATATACTATAGCTGTTTTGATACATACTTATTTATTTATAGTACAGAAGTCTATCATTTGCCTGAAGTGACCCATAAATTTAGTCAAAACTGTCAAGTTAGTCATCCACGTAGATATTGTCTGTCTGTATGCCTCACACACATACATAGAAGACACTAAGAACATAGATATTTCAAATTAACTAAGGGTGATTCTAGGGTATTTTTAGTTCTCTGTAATCTAAGGAACATGAATATTGTGGCTTGTTTATACTTTAATAGAAACTCATGTAGGTGTCAAGAAAATAATATTTATTGGAAGATATGAAGACCATAATCAATAAACAGTACCCACTCACACCTAAAGCATTCACAGCATTTAACTTTTAAAAGAAATGTATTAAATTAGACCATTAGCATAATCATAAAAGCCTAAATCATATATCTATGGAATTTTTGTTGTCATTCAGTTCAGTCATGTACGAATCTTTATCACCCCATATGGGGTTTTCTTGGTAAAGATATTGAAGTGGTTGGTTATTTCCATCTCTAGCTCATTTTACAGATGAGAAAATGAGGCAAGGGTTAAGTGACTTGTCCAAGGTCACATAGCTAGGAAATGTCTGAGACCAGAAAGATAAGACTTTCTCATTCTAGACCTGGTACCCTATCCATTGTACTACCTAGCCACATTATCTATTGGATACCAGTTAAAAACCTTACTGAGAAATCTAATTAGAATACATTTTACAATGCATCATTAGATAGTCAAGTAAAAGAAACAGAAAATGGTTTAGAAGGAGGGCATGCTAGTGATGATTAGAAAATATCTTGAACCCTTGGTTTAAAGGCAACAAAAAAGGAAATACTGGGGGTATATGTGAAGCTGACATTGAAACTGATCTCAAAAGGATCAAGTGCTACCTAAAAGGCAAATGAATTCTGATTAACTAAAAATCCAATAATATTTTCTTCTCATTACTCAACAGAGAGGCAGGGGACTATTAGAGCAGATCATTAGAGCAGGTCCAGTCTCTTTATCAGTTGCTTTTGCTTTAAAAAGTTTTTCTTTGTTACACAGGGTGATTCAACTTGCTGTTTACCTCTAAGTTTAGAGGTAAGGGACTTCACAATGCAGAATGACACATAAATGCTTTTGGATGTGGCCAAAAGTATATTTGTTGTAATGGTTCTACATATTAATGATTATAAGGGTTTTACTTTCCTTTTTAATTTTCAATGAAGAAGTAGGTGGGAGGGAAATAAAGCCTATTGGTTTATTGAAGAATAAGTAAGAAAGAAGGGTTCATTTAGGGAGTGGTAGTAGGCATAATATCCAGAAATAATTATGGGATATACATACATACACACACACATGTATACACACACATCAACACACAGAAGTCCAGGTCAAACTTTTTAATGCTATAAAGTGTAACACAATTTCCTACATAATTATCTGTATTTATTAAAAATCCATTAAGTCCATGATACTATTCTAGACATATCTGTAAGACATAGAGTAGACATATTCCTTGGGTTCTAATCCCAGTTCTTCCACTAAACAACCTTGTAACCTTAGTGGCGGAGTTGGGACTAGAACCCAAGGCTCCTGACTCTCCAGTCCAGTGTACCATGACACCTCCCTACTACATATGTGTGTATACAGATATAAAATCGTTGTATATGTTATATATGTAAAAATATAAATATACAAGTAATTTGAATACATTAATGTAAACTGGAAGTGATTAAATATTATGTTCTATCATGGTGAATATATTTTCAGAGTCATTCTATATTTTGTTCTGAAGTTTACTGGGAGAACAAACTAAAAACAAGAGAGGTGTCATTTTTTTCTTTGTTGTAGAAATCATGATAACAATGAGAGGAAAGTAGTGTTTGTTTATCATAATTTCTTTTATAGTCTGGGTAAATTGTTCTGTATTCTGTATGGACTTGATTTTATCTTTGCTTAATCTATAACCTAAATCAAAGGATATCCTATAGTAACTCCTTTTTTTCCACTGAATTATGAAGGAAAAGAAGAAGGGGAAAGCTCAAAATCTTTTTTCCCAATCTACTTACACAGATTTAATTGGGAAAAATAATCACAACAAAAAGATTAAGAAGTTAATTTTGCAAGCAATCCTGAAAACATTTTGATCTGATCTTATAGCTGTTTGCTGAGCATGTGTGGCAGTGTTCACCAGTTGTTCAACGGACACATGTTTTTGATTCCATGCTCAGTGCCCTAACTGTTAGAATTAATATTATTGAGATCATTATTCCTAATTAAATAGACTAGCTACAGGAAATCAAATTTTCAAATGATTTTAAAGCATCAGTAAGAACTACAGAAATCCATTCAGCATCAATCTATCTTCTCATTTACATTTGTCAGGAATACTCTTAGTATTTATTTTCAAAGGAAAGAAGGTCATGTTATCAAATGGGCTACAGAGCAATAACAACTGTAAAAAAAAAAGTACATATTTCTTTTCTTTTCTTTTTGTTGTTTTCGCAAGGCTATGGGGTTAAGTTACTTGCCCAAGGTCACACAGCTAGGTAATTATGAAGTTTCTGAAGCTGGATTTGAACTCAGGTCCTCCTGACTCCAGGGCTGGTGCTCTGTCCACTGCGCCACCTAGCTGCCCTCAATGGTAATAGTTTTTGAAAAGAAATTGAAAACCAATTCCACTCAAGCCTTTCTTAGACAAGTGTATGGAAGGCAATTTTTTGAATCAAGGTTCATAAGCAAATACTTTTAAGAAAAGCAATCATATTCTTTTATCATTATCCAACTTAGTACAATGATGAGAACTTGAAATAAATGTATTTGAGCCAGGAGATCTTTACTCTCTTCACTACAAAAATATGTTAAATTTTCATCTGCATATCCTTGGAATTGAACAATATTCTTTATCTTAAATCACAATTACTATTGCATTTTCTGAAGTTGTACTGCAAAGATACCTACACATGTGAATGACATGTCAGTGAAAATACATATTTCAAAGATACTGTTTTAAAATTACACAACTTTGGAAATGTTTCATTATTCCTTCTACAACTATATGTGATTTATCAGCAGCTAATTAAATATATGCTGCTATCAGGGGGGGGAAAGGCAATAATTAAAATCCCCTTATAGCTAAGGTGGATACAATTATAATGGACTGTTGTTGTTTTTTTTATAAATTTACTTGAGGTTTTTCCTTCATTAATATAAATCAATTGTTTATGCTCCATTATGTAGTTTGCCCTTGTAATCTATGAATTTCTTAGATTGGTTGAAACTATGGATTTTAAATATTATTTCTTCTTTCCATAATAAAATAACCTCCAAACAAAACCTCTCAAACCTTAACAATACCATCAGGTCAGGCATTTCTATAAATTTCATTCCACTCAAATTTTATATAAAATCTTTATATTTGTTAAATTTACTAATTCATTAAAATAAATTATGAAAGCTGCTATCATTTTTTCTCCTCACATATTCATTCCACAAAGGGCTCTTGGTTGGAGAAAGTTTAACTACTATAGATTTGTTTTATATAAATGTTTGTAAAACACATAAACATGTTTTAATGTAATATACATCGAAATAGAGAAGCAAGATGGAAAGTGTATTGTGCAAAGATACACGCACACAGACACATGCAGACACACACACACACACACACACACCTTTGGGAATATGAATAACAGGGATAGCTGAGTGGTGCAGAGGATAGAGCAGCAGCCCTGGAATCAGGAGGACCTGAGTTCAAATGTGGCCTCAGACACTTGATGATTACCTAGCTGTGTGACCTTGGACAAATCACTTAACCCCATTGCCTTGTAAAAATAGAGAGAGAGAGAGAGAGAGAGAGAGAGAGAGAGAGAGAGAGAGAGAGAGAGAGAGAGAGAGAGAGAGAAAGAGAAACTGACTGTCAATAACATTCAATAACATTCCTTATACATGTAGTTCCTTGAAGATACAATCCCATGTGTTCTCAATAGGTAGGACTGATTTACTGAATTTACTGAAATCAACTGATTTACTCAGTTGATCAGTAAGAGTGGTAGAAATGTAAGTGATATCTTCAGTTCAAAAAGGCACAGAAACAAAGCCTCTGCCACTGCTGACAGTGAACACATCATAGAATAACAGAAAAGAGACCAGGTGACTGAAATTACTGATGAGTCCTACAGTTCAATATTGGAAGAAGCAAATAGATGGCAAAACACTTCTTTAAATCACTTCAGGCCATTGATCTTGAAACCATCAGAGAATCTTGGAACATTAAATCAAAGGTGAAAAGAAAAGGAAGTTTAGAATGCCTGCTAAGGTTTTGTCCATTATAGAAAAATGATACAGAAGTGAAGTCTGACATCCAGAGACACATTTCAGTGATCTGCAGATTACAATTGTCAGATGGAAATCTGTTATGGAATGAAGAAATCAATAAGATAAATTCCCTGTGCCTTAAATCCATTAGGGATCTACTGAAGATAAACCAATCCTCTTTGAGGATATAGAGTTAAAAATCTTTTAAGTCAGCAAAGAATAAGTCATAAAAACAGTGCTATGAGCATGAAAAGGAAATGAAAAGTAGAAGCAAGCTATTTCAAACTGAATTAAATACAAAATTATATGCATAGGAAGAGGACAGGGGTACAAGGGACTATTTTATCAGTCTGACAGATTAACTGACTGCAAAGGCAAGTTAAAAGATTTTCTTGAATAAAAACAAATGCCTCCTACCTTAGAAATCATCTGTACTTTCTGATTGGAAACCTAAAAAATCAAGGTAATGGCTCTTGCAAATGCTTGGAATATAAATATCACATTTGGTATATTTATTCCAGGAGAGAGTATACTACCAAGAGCTAAAATAGGGCTCAGACAGGTTCTGTCCATAATAAAGAGAGAAGGAAAAAAAACCTTCACCTAGAATAAATCTGGCTCTGTAATCATCTGTTTATCTTGGTAAAAGTTTCCCCATTTTGAAATATCAGCATCTGCTATAAGAGAATCATACCACTTACTAGGTTAAAGAGAGGATACAGATGAATTGAAATTTTGTAGATGAGGCTCAACAAGGGCTCCTCAGGAAGAAAATTTTGAGAGAATTTAATGCATGACCAAGAAATCTCTTATTCCAAATGAATATCAAGTTTCTACTTTCTGATTTCTGAAACTCATTACCCTCTGATGTGTATCATCATGATATCAAGGTATATAAGAGGGAACAATTTGGAGGTTCTATGATTTTTTAAACTAACTCCCAGCATCCCTAAGCAACACTGTGCCTTACCAAATCCTGCCATCATTTCCAGAACTATCCAATGCACTTAAAATCACAATATTCATTTATGGTCATATCTCACAGAAAACCTTTCTCATGAATTACATAACTATTAGATATCAGCTTAGATTCCAGCCTGAAGTATTTTTAGTATGTTTGTTTATGGAAAGTAAGCACATAAAATACATTTTAAAAAATACCTCTACACAATTCACTACTAATTGCTGACATTTGCTTAACTCCTTATGATTCCCTTCTGCTTTCATTTACTTTCTCTCACTGAAGTCTCCCACAAAGTCTCACCCTATGAGATAGGAGGACAGGGATTTCCAAGGGATATGAACCTCATGGATGTTAGAGTGATTTAATAGAGATGCTACTGCTTCTCAATGACAGGCAGGACTCTGACATATGTCCATCATCTCAGCCCAGGATTTATTTCTACTGTATCATACTGGTAAAATGGCAGGCTTGAGAGGCCCAACATAACTTCCAAAAAGTCATCTAGCAAAGAGACAAAACTAAATCAGCTTTCATCAGACAGGAGTTCCTTGACTATTGCCACAATGGACATACAACTGGAGGACATGAATCACATTCCCTGTGATATTATTAGCTGTATATGAAATAATAAATGTAAAGTGATTTGTGAACTTTAAGATGTAATATATCAATTATCCACAGGTCTTCCAGAGATTTAGAAAATTAATTAAAGTATATTTTCAAAAAATGATATTATCAGCAAAGGAGATGGGCCAAGTACTGTAGTAAGATCAATGGCTCACCAATGAAGGAACTGGATATGTGTGCCACTGGTATCCATACTGTCAATGTCAAGTGATCTAGTGGAAGGTTTTTAAGAGGACGTGGTCAACAATAGCACAGGGTGTTGTCTCTCTTTTGAGGGAACACTTACATAGATGAGATCACATGGCATTCGAGTTAGGTGTGAGGTACCTACATATGTCATTTGTTACTAGTCAGTTGATGTGACTAGTTAAACAGAATGTCAGCATTGTGGCCAGAGTCAGATGTGCATTCAAGATTCCACCTTGACGGGTCACTTAACCACGTTGAGCCTCAGTTTCTCCCTTTGCATAAAGGAAGTAATAACTGCCCCTAAATCACAGGATTTTTATGAAAATCCAATGAAATATTGTTTGAAAAGGGTTTGTATACCTTAAAGTGCTATACAAATAGTAGTAATTATAAGGCAAGGAAATGTCAATAATAGATCCATTTTCTCAGTACCTTGGGGCTTAGAGGGGCTAGAGAGATCTTAGTCTCATGTGTTTGATTTGACTTAAGAGGAAGGAGACTGAACTCCACAGGTGGGAAATACTTAGTCCAACCTCAGAACCATTAGAGCATTGAGGCAGGATGAATTCTGAGAGAAGAAATAGGGAAGAGAAACCAAAGAGATCTGAATGATTATTAAAGCAAAGTCCTTGCTTTTGTATACTTAGACTGTAAGGGCAAAATTTAACTCTCTATGGGATTCACAAAAACAATGATTGAAAATATAATTTTTTCATAACAAAAGCAAATGAATAGTGAATGATAAAAGAAATATTTTTTTCAAAGAAAAGTTGTAAGGAAAAAGAATGCCCATCTAAATTTCTGACTTTGAGATGGTAGCACTAGATTGCACAGAGGAACAGATTGGAGGCATAGTTAGCTGACTGGATGTAAACAGATATTATATTTATGTCATAATTGTTCATCTTGGTATTTCAGTAGAGGAGTGACTCATTTCTTCATTGAAATTCCTAATTGGTCCTGATGAATGTTCTTAGGGTCCTCTATTTTGAGCATTAACTGTCAGCCAATATACATTTTTATTGTCTAGTTTATAGCTTAAGTTTTAGTAACAATAGATGCTAGAATGCTGCAAAATTCTTTATAGATTAGTTCATGATTGTATTTCACTCTTAGATTGCCTTCCCATGTCCCAAATCCTGGACATGGCTAATACTAATTGGCTGGGAATGAAATTTCTGTAAAATACTAATGGCAAGTTCATTTCAGGCAAAAAGATAACTTTTCAGGCATACTATTCTCTTCTGTGAGTCTTTTTTGATGAACAATTAGCCAAGTCTTTTTGTAAGTTGTCAGAGTGGAGATTTCTTCCTCATCTCTCACTGCCACTGTGTATTCTAGTCAGCATGTCCCCCAATCACCTTTTCATCTCCATGAGTGAACAACTGTGTCTTCATTATCTTTCTATGTGTAGCAGTTGCTCTTCAGGTCAGAGATACCCAATGCTCATCAACTGAGTTGCTAATGTACAACCATTTTGAAAGATAGTATTACTTTCTGGTCCTTTCCATCCTGGGTCTAATCTCCTCTTGGCAAAACTAACATCCCTGATTTCCTTTAGGACATCAAAATGGTGGGCAGTTTCCCACTGACCCCAACACCTGCAGTAATTCCCAGAGGCCTTTCTGTCCCTGCTCTCTTCTCCTTTCAGCCCAGTCCCCTTATCTGTCTCTCTTCTTCCATACTCAAGGTTGACCATCTTGTGCCCTGACTATTCAATCTATCAAAAAGAGTCAGCACATACAACTACCAACATTATATACTGGATGATTTAGAGCACATAGAGAAGGGTATGCTTCTTTCCCTCTCTTTGAGTTTCCAGGCCAATTAGGGATGTAAAATTTGAGCATGAAAAGATACAAAGGAAGCAATCACTAAGTGTCAAATGATTAGTACAGAAATAAGTGTTAGAATAAGATTTCCCAATCGTCAGCCCCACTTCTCTCCAAGCAACAATGATAAACATTCACAAAGTACTTTATGGCAGAACAAATTCTGTTTTAAGGCACAAAGGAAATGTATCCATTATATAGGGTTCAATCCCTCCATTTCACTCACGAGTAAATGATGATTTAAAGAGGCAAAGTGACGTGTTCAAAGTTGCACAACTGCGGGGGAAGGGAGGTGGGGGGTGAGGAAACTTACGGAGGCACTGCGCTAAGTACTTTTACAGTTATCTCATTTGATCCTCACAACAGGCCAGGGAGGTAGATGCTATTATTATTTGCATTTTCCAGATGACAAAACTGAGGCAGAGGGTACTTACCCAGGGTCCCACAATAGTAAGTAAATGAGGTCAGATTTGAATTGAGAAGGTTGAACTGACTCAGTGCATGGAGGTCCATTAGTTGTCATACCAGTTGGTGGCAAAGTTGAAGGTCAAATTGAAGTCTCAGAAATCCTAGCCAAATACTTTCTCTACCCCTCCATCATGTTTACAAAGCCCTCATATCAGTCTTGTGAGACAGATATGCCATAGCCCTATTTCACAGACACAGAAAGTGGAGCTCAAGGAAATTAAAAGATTAAGGCAACACAGGTTTTAAATGGTTGTCTCCCAGGAACCTTTAGCCAATTGTTGTTTCCACCCTTGAGCACACCACTATGTGTGTGTCTAGGAGGGAAGTGGAAAGAAAGAGTGGGGGAGGGTGAGAACTTGTTCTCATGTCCTTCTGTCACTTTCTGGAGAACCAGGAACTGTCGAGGTCTGTGGGCGTGCCATCATGACAAAGACACGCATACTGACCTCAAGATTCCGGATACTCAGTGTATTTCGTTCCACTTCAGCCCTGCATGTGAAGTTCCGGGAGAACCTGTGAAGGTCACCCTTTTACTTAAAGCTCTAGAGTAAATTCAAGTGAGTACAGTTCAACAAATATTTATTTGTCCATCACTTGGCTAGATGATTTGGAAGACATGTTCTCTACCTTGGAGGATATACAATTCATGAAGATAAAACATACAGACATTAAAGTGTTAAACAAAATATAAGGTATTATATAATAAAATACTAAATTGAGTGACCCAGATAATAAGGGCTACAAAATGCAGCCTTAGGTATGGAGGGACCATCGTGAGTTGGAATCACTGGGAAAGGCAAGTAAAGAAGATGATTTGAGATGGCCTTAAGGTAGAAAAGTCGAAAGAAGATATTCCAGGTATAAGGAACAATGAATAAAAAAGAGCTACAAGAATTTTATATTTGGACAGTGCTGAGGAGATGGGCCTTGTTGGTGTTCCCATTGTATAGTTATAAGCCCCTACACTAAGTTGGCAGATATTGGCAACCCTTCAGTAACATGCTGGTCATTATCTTGTAGACCAGGGGTCATGTCACATTATCTTATAATGTGGTAGCAAAATGAAAGCAGGGTTTTAAGAGTACTAATTAGGTGATTGGGTATAGACATGGTTTGGAAAGGTGAGAATCCAGAGGCAAGAAAATCAGTTATAACACTATTGAAAGAATCTAAGTGTGGGGTGACAAATGAAGATATCTGGATGCAGCAGAGAAATCTGGGATGGAAAAGGACTGAGATTGTTATGTTAAGAAGGCATTTCCCTTTTTGGTGATGGACAGGGAATGAAGGGAAAGGAAGTGGGGCTTACTAACTATAGACAGTGGTGCAACTGATGAAAATAGGGCAAGGGGAGGATAGGATTCATTTTTGAGGAGAGTATGATGGGCTGTGTTTGGGGTATGTGCAATTTGATATGATACCATGACATCACAGAGAAAAATCTGGACAACTATTGAAAGTATATGGCTGGAGTGCAGGTGAGAGGTTGTGGCTGCAGAAGGAGATTGGAAATGCATCCATCTACAGAGGGAATGAAAGTTCAAGAGACCACAGCGGGGAAAAAGCAATCAAAGGAACAACATACAAAATGATGACACAAATGAAAATAGAGAAAAGAAAAGTAACAAAATTCAAGGTAAACATGAAGGACGATGTTGATACCATAATTTCTACAGTCAAAGGACCTTTTTTGTTTTGTGCTGAGGTTTTGCTTTACTGGTATAGGGAATATATATTCTGTGTGAAGGGAAGTATTTGGCTGTAGAAAAATGTTAAGTTTAAACAAAATATATCAATAATATGATTTGAATTTTAGAAAAGTAAGGATGAATTCATTAGAATATTTATCAATTTCAAAGATTATATATCTTTTCTTTTAAAACAATTGGATTCCTATTAGTTTTATTTATTTTGTATCCATTGCAAACATTTTAAGCAAGGACTTTATTAAGTGCCTCTGGTGTGCCAGCTATTGTGCTAGGCTCTGGATTAAGAAAACAAAAATGAGGGGTTCCTACTCTCATGGAGCTTACATTCTATCCAGCAAGATGATATATGTTTAGGTACAGTAAAGACGTAAGGGCTACAGGAATCCATACCAGGTAGTTCAGGAAATAAAGGACCTAGTGAATGTGAAGGTCAACTTAGGTTTGGAAATGAGGTAAGGGAACAGAAAGGAAATAAGTATTTATATAGCACATATAATGTGCCAGGCAAGGTGCTATATGCTTTTTAGAATTAGAATCTCCTTTGATCCTTTCATAATCATGAGAGGAAAAGTGCAGTGCTGCTATTTCCCCAGTTTTACATCGAAAACAGAACTTTCCCAGGGTCATCCAATTCAGTGTCTGAACCTGGATCTGAACCCTGGTCTTCCTGACTGCAGGTCTGGTGGACTGTGTCTGGTAAAGAAGGCAGAATTTTGTCTGAGTCTTGAAGGATGTAAAGTATTCTTTGCATCAGGTGTAGCGGAAGTCCACTGTAGGCTTCAGCATGGAGAACACATGGAGTGAGACAACAAGAAAGGCTACAGAGTAAAAGGTCCAAATGGAAGGGAGTTGCCAGGCCATAATGGGGCCTAAGAGACCATAATCACTGTAAGTTTTCTGATCAGAAAATAGAGATTTATACTTAAGGCAAAATAGAAGTAGCTAAGAATAGCTACTATGGGCAAGATATTGTACCAAGTAAGCTCTTTACAAAGATCATTTCACATGATTTTCACAACTACAGAGCAGAGTCTATTCTGATCTTAATTGTACAGATGAGGAAATGGAAGCAGAGTAAGAAGTGAAGTGACTAAGGTTTTATGAAAACTCAGGTGTTTCTGCTTTCAGTTATGTACCACCTGTCTTTGAAAAGCTAGGAACTTTCCTGTAATCATTCAATCTTCATGACAACTCTATGATCAGAGTTTATTCTCATTTAACACTTGAGGAAAATGGGATGGAAGTTGCAGAAACTTGTCCACAGTGAAAATAAGTGTTTGAGGGGAAGCTAGGTTGCACAATGGATAGAGCACTGGCTCTGGTGTCAGGAGTACCTGAGTCCAAATGTGATCTTGGATGCTCAAGAATTGCCTAGCTGGGTGACCTTGGGCAAGTCACTTAACCCCATTGCCTTGCAAAAAAAAATCAACCAAAATAAGTGTTTGAGACTAGATTTGAACAGGTTTTCTGAATCAAGAGTCAATACTTTATCCATTGGGCCAGTTGTTTGCTTGTCTTTTTTTTCTGGTTGCTTCTTAGTTTGGATTACTTTATGGGTTGGTTTTTTTTTTGGTTTTTGGAAGGCAATGGGGTTAAGTGGCTTGCTGAAGGCCACACAGGTAATTATTAAGTGTCTGAGGGAAGATTTGAACTCAGGTACTCCTGACTCCAGAGCCAATGTTCTATCTACTGTGCCACCTAGCTGCCCTACTTTATGGTGTTTAACTGAAATTCAGTTTCTGATTTAAATAATCAAAAACTATAGGATAACCCAGAAAGTAGGGACTCTATTACTGTAGCTCTCTCCAAGCTAAACTACTTACCCTGTGCCAGGCAGAGTAGAGGTCCCTCTTTTTGGGTCTTTAGATGGTAGACACAAAGGCATCTCCTGCAGATCAATCATGTTTCCTGATCAAGATGCAGCAGATTGGGTGAAGGGCAGTTGGGCGGTAGAAGGAAGGTGACAAACAGGGTGAGTTGAAGGCAGGGAACTAGATCCAAACGCTAATCAGACAAGTAAGAGGGAGGGGGTGGGGGGGTTGAAGGGTGAGGAGTAAGGGGGAACGGGGGAGATAAATGGGAAAGTCAAAGCCAAGAACCAATCAGACTTGTTGTTCAAGCAGAAGGAGTTGGAGGCAGGGAATCAGATCCAAAGAGAAATCTGACTTGTTGCTTAGGCAGAATGAAGTGAGGAAGAGCAACCAAATCCAAACACCAATCAGATCTTTTGCTCTGTCAGGATGTGTGAGGGCAAGCCAAATCCAAAGGCTAGGGGCAGCTAGGTGGTGCAGTGGATAGAGCACTGACCCTGGAGTTAGGAGTGTCTGAGTTCAAATCCAGTCTTAGACAATAATGACCTAGCTGTGTGGCCTTGGCTAAGTCACTTAACCCCATTGCCTCGCAAAAAAACCTAAAAAAAATCCAAAGGCCAATCAGATCTTTTGTTCTGTCAGGATGTGTGAGGGCAAACCAAAATCAATGGCCAATCAGAACTATTGTTCAGACAAGATGGGTGTGACCAAGTCCGATCCAGTGGCCAATTAGATCTGTTGTTAGTACTGTTAAAGCTCTTTTCGCCTGGGGGCACAAAATCATATCCTTTAAGGGGGAGTGGTGGTCCAGAAAGAAATTTTTGCTGGATTCTGAGGTTCACTTGGAACTGGTTGTTGGGGAGCCTCTGGAGACCATGGCAGATCCTATTGTAATTTCAGATGATGGTGATACTGAGTGGACTGGGACTTATGCCTTCATTCCATAGTATCGTTCCCCACCGAGAGCTGTGAATCCGGGCCCCAGTTACGCTGAGATTCCCGCCTCTTTTCCTTTGACCTCTTCAATGACAACACCACAAAATTCAGTGACGCCAAATGCTTCCTCATTCATGTCCGACTTGACTGTAAGAAATTCATACCAAAGCTTCACTTCTGGTCAACCCATAGACATTATTGACTTGACTGATAACGGAACAAGCATTACAGATCTCCTTCAGTCGAGTAGTGGTGCGAATGATCTGACTAAAACAGAACACGACAGGAATCTGATGGACACTATCCATTCAGAGAGCCACATTAGAGAGGTCAGAAATATGACTCTGGCAACCTCCGGTTCTGGAGGCCTGAATCAGCCCTCTGGGTCAGACTTCACTTTTTCGATGGGAGGCGAGATAAAACCAGGGTGCAAAACATTTGCCATGATTCCAGAGATGCAAGGAAGTGAGGGTGCTTGAATTCTTTCAGCAGCCTAGACCAGAACCTTAGCATCAACTTCGGTCAAAATCTGAGCTCCCTTGGGAGTTTGGAGCATACCTCTAATTTACCTGCTGCTGTGTCTTCAGGCGACACCAGCAGCCAGATACCCACAATGCCCCACTTTGTAGAAAACTTCTACCAGTCACTTTTTGATAGTAGTGATGACAAAGGGAGTGATGACAAAAGGAATGACGACAAAGGGCCACAGCCCATCCCCGAATACAGACTACAAATAATAATCAGCACCACTGAAGAGAATCTCCCACAGGACACTCTGTAGTATCTCACAGTTTGTGACTCCCAAATTCTACCCACCCAGGGAAATTTTAGCCCATGTTATTAACAACATTCTCCTGAATCCTCAACTTGGTAATCTTGTGGATGAGACTTACAGAATCCTGTCCACCATTCAAGAGATGCATCCAGCCACAATTTCCAGTGTAGAGTGGCACTGAAAGCTCCTTACCTTTGTCATGCAGTACCAGGCTGGAGAACTAGCTGGCCAAATCTACTTCCTGCATTATATCCTCAAGACCCTGGAAACTGACTTTGAGTTGAGTCTGAAACATCCCCAGGATCAGATGCAGAACTCCATCTCCTTTTCTATCCTTTCATGTGACAAACATCCCCAGAACATCAATGACATTATCCAATGGCTAATGGAAACACTGATTGGGTCTACCTTTACTCTGATGGGAAAATTTCCAGTAAGTGATCCTCCACCCAACCAGGACACAGTCACGTTACCTACTTCATTCACCAGAAATAAAATAATAGTGTTGTACTTGCAGAAGATGCTGGCTTTGGCTGTTGAGGTCGACAGAACCCCAACCTGCACTTCCACTAAAATTGCAGAATTTCTATTTGGATACATTGTAAACATTACTGAAAGGAACCACAGGGAAGCCTTCTTCACCACCATGGAAAATCACCTCCTTCGATCCAAAATATTAGAGCTGATCCTTTTTCACAGCTGTGAGAAACCCACCTCCTTGCCAATCTCTTTCTCTAAGATCCTCTATTTTTTGAATAATGCAAATTTACTGTACAATCAAACTGAAGACAGCAAGTGGGTGAAATGGGATGAATTAATTGAACATTTGCAGTTTTTGCTGATCAGCTACCAGTGCGTTTCAACCCAACATCTGTGGATTTCCAAAAGAGAAAGAGAGGAAATATCAACCAGGTACACACTCAACATCCAGCCAGGAGATGAAATTACTACCCTGGACATCAAGAGAGAGCGAAGTGTTTTGCAATCGGATGTATTGGATGGTTGGACGGAACATACCCTTCCAGCTCCAGGAGAAATTGTGCCTACTTAAATTACTGTTCCTGCAGGCTATCCATAGAAAACCGTTAATAGAGACCAGGTTTCTTGGTGGGCAACTAATTAATGCCTGTACTCTCTTAGGCCAAGAGTATCCCACCTTTGAACAGAAACAAAACTGCCATGGTAGCTCTAAGTAATAAAAAAGATGTTTATGAGATTCCTGAAGCAAATTAAAACTCTTTTGTTTCTTTTTAGATATAAGGTTAATATATGTTATAGGCATATTTTAGAATTTAAGTATTACATAACCCTAGAACTAAAAGAATTGTTTATGTGGATGAAAGGTCCTAGGACAAAGTAAAAGTAGTTAATAGTACAAAAAAGATTCGAATATGTTTTCTGTGCATTCTTGTTGTATTTTACAAAATAGTTATTACAGTTGAATATGTTTCATTTTTAATAGCACTATTTTTGTGAATAGAATTTAGATTTTGGGATGAGTCCAGATTGAGAAATTACATTGGCTATATCTGAATCTGTTTGTATTATCAATCAGAGATGAGCCAACTGTTGTGGTGGGTGGGCATACTGTGGGTGAGGGGGTGATTGTTTCCTCTGAGTTCTGACTAAGGCTACCCAGAGAAAATATGGGAGCATTTATCAAATAATAACAGGGTTTAATGAATTAAACATGCTGAAGCTAGAAAGTACCTGGAAGTTCTTAATTAAAAGGTTTTTGGATTATTATAAGTGGTTCTTATCACTAAATTGTTAAAAATCTTTCAAAAGTTTAACTATTTCTCATAAGGGGCTGTTAGGACTAAATTGTTAAAAATCAAAAGTTTAAGAATTTCTCATAATTTGTTATGAATAAATTCTTTAATATCTTTCATAAGTGTAACAATTTCTCATAAGTTGTTATGAATAAATTGTTAAAAATCTTTCAAAAGTTTAACAATTTTGCAAATTCTGTTAGGACTAAATTGTTAAAAATCTTTCAAAAGTTTAACAATTTCTCATAAGTGGTTGGTAGGACTAAATTGTTAAAAATCAAAAGAAAATTTTCTCATAAGTTGTTATGCATAAATTCTTTAAAGTCTTTCAAAAGTTTAACAATTTTGCAAGTTCTGTTAGGAGTGAATTGTTAAAACTCTTTCAAAAGTTTAACAATTTCGCATAAGTGATTGTTAGAACTAAATTGTTAGAAATCTGTCAAAAGTAACAATTTCTTATAAGTTGTTATTATGAATAAATTGTTAAAAATCTTTCAAAAGTTTGACAATTTTATGATGCCAAGTCTTTGTGGCAAATTAATGTTCAAAATGCCTTTACTGAAATCAGTTTCCTTAGTCTCATTTGAGTCATGGCGGGACCCTTTCACATTCCATAAGACCCTTTTCATTCTTAAATTCTTTCTAACCATTGCAGACAGTGTCTAATTTTATACCTTTCTCCAAGAGTAAAGTATTACTAGTCTCATATAGTATTTCCAACCTGCAGTTCCCAGATAGAACTAGTTAAGCTATCAGAGTGAGGAAATTATCTTCAGTCCTAATGTGAATTCTCTGTCATTAAATAAGCCTTTTTCTCCCTCTGTTGTCTTCTTCATTTCAAGTACAGACCTCAGTGGTTTACAATGGTGCAGCAAAGCTGTTCTTCACATGCCAATGAGTTTTAATAGGAGGGATTATTTTTTTTTTGTCCTTTTATCCTCTGAATTTAGCTAGTATCATACATTGATGGAATATAAACAAATAAGTTGTTAAATTGGATTGAATTTAGAGTGCTTCAGGATCCTTATTAGGCATCGACGTACACAAGTAAGTCAAAAGTGCACAATTTAACAATATTCTGACAAGATTCCTGGAGAAGGCACAATAGCACTTTTAATAAGGACTGGCATGTCAGTTCTCAGATTTACAAAGTTCTTAAAAATACCCTATTTGAACTTCAAAATAATCCTGTGAGACAGTTATTCCCCTGTTTTATGGATAAAGAAAATGAGAGGTAAAGTAATTTTCCTAGGGCCACACAAGCCTAATAAATTAGTATATAAGGGAAGATTTAAAGCCAGGTCACTCTGACTCCAAAGCCAGAATTCTAGTCACTATAACAAAATGCCACACTTGAGTGATACCTGTCAGAAGACTGGTTTCCTCACTTTTTAAATAAATATATAATTCGTAGAGAAGGTCCTGACCTCTATGGGTAGGGGAAATTTTCCTCCCCTCTTATATAAGAATAGGGAGTGGACCTACCTGACATTTCATGGATATAGAAAATTCCTATGTCAGTGAAGTTATAGGTACACTTCATATCCCTAAGTAAGCAATATCTAAAAACAAATAATTTTCTTCAGTAAGCATTTTCCATGGGGTAAATATGGAGCAAAGATTCTATTAAATTCCTGAAGTCACACATTCTTCTGCATAATATTCTGTATCATATTCACTAGGTAAAGATTTTGTGCTTTAGTCTGAAAAATGAGAGTTTAGAAAAGCTCCATGGAATCCAGGTATTCAACCCAAATAAATGCAAATGACCATCAACCAACTTTTCCCTCCTTACATATCAGTCATCTGAAAATGTATTCCAATAGAAAATAATCTTTAAGAAAATAATCTTTAAGATTAACTAGAAATATAATAGAAAATAATCTTTAAGATTAACTAGAAAGGAGACATGATGAAGAAAAATCCAGTTCTTTGCTTCTAACTGCCTACCTGTGAGTATTCTCTGTTTCTTAAAGTAGCACCCTAAGGACCCTATTCTAACACCATTAACATATTTGTAGTTCTTCACTGGATTTCACAGGTATAGTTCTCAAACCCAATTCTCCTTGCTCCTTTTTCTCTTAAACTTTCCTCATGCTATATTCTGCTCCAAGAGGTTTCTGAAGCTTCATTGAGTTAGTAAGCATATTTTTATTCTATGTGACAAAATAAATTTACAGACTCAAAGATCAAAGTTCCCTTTCAATCTCCCTGCATCCCTGATATGGAGAGATCAGAGAGCATCTTGAGAGTCTGTGTTTTTGCCACTGTTAAAAATAAAATCATTAATCTATACATTTATTCAAACAATCTTTTTGAAAATTCCTGAATTAAAGGTTAGGTTCCAGCTCTCATGAAATCACAGGGCTTGCCTAAATAAGTCACTTGAATAGCAAACAAAGTGTTTGAGATAACAGTGTTCTGAAAATACCAAGTCTTGATTCTTTAGTCATTAAACTAACATACCAATATAAAAAAATTATGTTGAATTGTAACTGGTTCTGATCCTTCTGAAAAGCCCCCTTTTGGATAATGGAATGGGAAATATGCTTTCAAAGGATCACTGAAATTCTGTACACCTCCTACCCAATGATTTCTTGAGCACATTGAAAGAAAGCTTGTCCTAGTTTCCATACCTGTGCTAGAATTCTAAAGAGAGAGGGAGGGTAGGGAAGGTTACCAGTGAGAACTTTCTTTTTTTCATATGTCTTCATATGCATCTCACACAGGCCTGGGAAAGAACCTGTTTCATTCAATGTAACATTTAGATCAGGTCAATGCACACATAAAAGTTTTTGTAAACATTTTTTGTCTAAAATGCCCAGGTTATTTTGGACTCTGTAGTATAATGGATAGTGCACTGAACTTCCAGACATGATAGAAAAATAATCAAAGACTCCTGGCATGACTCCTATCAGAACTTCTTTTTAGAAGAAGCTATGAGATCATGGAAGTATTTGTTTAAGAAGTACTGGTCTGGAAGTATTGGATTTTAGTCATAAGCTTTTTTAGTCCACTGAGTTTTTTGTTTGTTTTTGAAATTTGAGGCAATGTGTTAGCTACCTCCTACCTTTTCTTTTTCTATCAATTTGATAACCATGCCCTTATTGTGTTTATCCAAGTTAGTCATAAAAATATTATAAATAATACAGGTGCAAGCATAGATCTTTGGGGAATTCCACTAGGAACTGCCTTCCAAGGTGACACTGAGCTATGATTTTCTGCATCTGATCCACAAAAAAAGGAGAAAGAGAATGGAAAATGTTTTGATAAATTCTAGGTAAATAACTATGATGGATTTTAGAGGTGACCTAATTCAATGTCCTTATTATAGAGATGGAATATTAGTCTAGATATTGTGGTGACTTGTTTCAGATCACACTGGTGGCAGTAAGTGGCAGAGTCCAAATTTCATGTCTTCTGATTCTGGATCTAGAGCTCCATCTATGAAATTAAGTTGCCTTAAAATGTTAGAATGTTCTAAGAGAGTGTTTTTAATAACGGTAATAATATTAAATAAAATTTAGTGGGTATTAATGATTTTTTTTACCAAAACCCTGTGAAGTAAATAACAGAATTCTCTGCATTTTATGAGTAAGGGATTAAGACTCAGGGGCTTTGTTCACAATCACACAGTCGATAAATATCAGAGGGAAGATTTGAACTCAGAACTCTCTGGATGCCAAAACTGGAGTTCTTTCCTCTATTCAGTGCAATGCTACAGACCTGGAAAGGGCTATTAGAAAGTGCTGAAACACATTTGTGTTTTCTGACCTTTGGTTTTATAATTATAATTTAGAGAGAGGTTTCCTAAAAAATACTCATTTGGGAAGTAACCGAGCTTCTGGTTTTAAATGAACATATGTGTTATCCTCATATGAAAAAAGCCCTCGATGTCAACAAGAAGCCTATTTGCAAATGAGCAGATTTTTTTTCACATGAACAATCACATATAAAATCCACCTACATTCTAGAAAATCAATGAAATGAAAGGATATTTTAAAATGGAATATTCTGCCACCTAATGAACAATAACACTGAGACTGAAAGTTACTAAAAGCCGTTAAAACAACCAAAGCTAATAATTCATATATATGATGTAGAAACTTTCTTCTATATCAAAATTCTACTTTGGGGAACAATCTTTTTACATTGGCCCATAGACTCAAACTCTTTAATTCTTAGTAATAAAAATAGGAGACATTGTAGACAACAACTCTAAGGCAATGTCATCATATATTTGACTGAAAATGCTAATTCCTATCTAGTTAATCTAGAAATAAGATTGAAAAAAAATCCACCATCATATTTAGGAAAGGAGATGATTTGGAATACATTCATGGTGAAATATTAAGTAACATTCAGAAAAGTCTTCTTCCTTCCTCATTTCTACATTAATTATTTGACATATTCCCTTGTGGGGTAGAACTGATATTAGAATAGAGATACGGAATTATAAATTCCACATTTGATCTGCCTGAAACACTGAGCAATAAAATTCTTTCAGAAATTCATTGGAAGTGAACATCACAATTGTAGTTGACATAGGAAATACTTTGGAAGATAATGTCTATACTTACAAAATGATCATAAAATCACAGAATAGAATACCAGCCCAACAGATGAAGCTTGGTCCTCTCTCTTGGTCCTCTACATCTCTATACCTCCCCCCCCTCTGGCTCCCTTTTTTCTATCGCTGTCTCTTTGTCACTATCTCTCTGTCTCTCTCTCTCTTCATTTTTCTCTCTCTGTTTTTTTCTATCTTTGTCTCTGTTACTTTCCCTGTGTGTCTGTTTTTGTCTCTTTCTCTCTCTGTCTCTATTTTTCTATATCTATCTCTGTCTCTTTCCCTCTTTCGCCCTCCCTCTCTCTCTCTCTATCCCCCTGTATCTCTGCCTCTTTCTCTGTCTCTCTGTTTTTCTATTTCTGCCTCCGTCCCTCTGTCTTTCTATCTCTGTCTCTTTCTCTGTCCCCATATGTCTGTCTCTCTCTCCCTCAACCATCTAAGTCAGTGAATGGTGTCAATACAATTTTTCTTAGAATCACTTCAAGGAAAGAAGATACTCCAACCTCCCTGAATGGCCCATATGATTATTAAGGCTATTCAATAAGTCTTTATGTATCAGAGTATAAGACTATCAGATTTATAAAGAAATATATCAGATATTAACCTAAAAAGAATTTTGCCCCATTCAAACACTTGTAAAAGTCTCCTATTTTAAATGAAACATTTTCATCAACCCTCAGAATCATTACCAGTGCAGTGACAAGGGGAAGCAATGACAAAAGAGTATATTGTATCTTTATATATGTAAACATAGACATACATGCACACATCTTTTCTAGTAGCTGTTGATTATTATCATATTCAGTTTATAAGCAAGAATATAGTCTGAGCGAAGCTAGATGACTTAATCAGGGTCACACAAATATTTGAGTAAGTTACTGATGTGAGATTTGAATCTATATGTTCCTGACTCCAAACCAAGTGCTCTATCCACTATCATACTGCCTCCATGAAGAAGAAATTATAAAGGGGATGAGGTTCTGAATTTCTTGCTTTATCACAGGACACCCAATGTATAACTATACAGAGGATAGCCTAGATGATTTCAAGTTCCTTCCAGATCACAGAAACTGTTATTCTAAAACAGATTTTACTGAAAGGTACTCCGAATTGGTCCTCCTTAACTTTCCAGATTGAGTCCAAACTTCTCAGTCTGACATTTAAGGCTGCTCATCAATTAGGCACATCTTTTCTTCACTAACTTAACTACCATGACTGCCCAGTGATCTTACATTTCTGCCTCTTTATAGCTGTTTCATGCTATTGCTCAGATTTGTAAGGGAACCCTTCTTCCTCTTTTCCTCCCAAAATCCTAAACCTTCAAAGCTCATTTCAAACCCAATTTCTTCCTAAGGCATCCTAGACTAACTTAAACTCACAATAATTATTACCCTTCATCTGAATTCATTTAGAATATGCATATAATCTATACATGATCCAGTTTCATGTGCTTTTTAAAAAGAGATTCTAGGGGCAGCTAGGTGGTACAGTGGATAGAACAATGGCCCTGGAGTCAGGAAGACTTGAGTTCAAATCTGACCTCAGATACTTAATAATTACCTAGCTGTATGACCTTGGGCAAGTCACTTAACCCTATTGCCTTACCAAAAAAAAAGATTCTTGAGATTTTTCTGTAGATGTATCTTAGTTTTCTAATTAGATTGTTGGCTTTTTCACATTAGAACTATTGTCTCCTGCTTCCTTAATATTGCTCAAAGGCTTTGTATAGAACTGAGAACACAACAAGACCTTAAAAAACATTGATTCTATAAAGAAATGAACAGATGTTGAGGATAAACATAGAAGGGTGAGGTATGTAAAGCAAAACCGGGGTAATTAAATGTTGTTCTCTTTTGACTTTTCTTGTTCATGTCAATAATTTAAGTAAGATTATGTGCATTCATTAAACACATTAGTAGTCAAGATTAAAGGATAATAAAGATTCTTGTCTTCCCACAAACACGCTTAAATTTCAAACACCTAGCATTTCACAACCAGAATAGAGGCTTCCTTCATTCCTGAAGAAGACCATGATATCAGGTGAGATGATGCCATGATAAGTACATGAATTGGATTTGAATGAAGGGGGTGCTGTGCTTAATCACCACTCTCACTTTCTCCTCCAGAGCCATCTGAGTCCAGGGGCCAGATAGGAATCAGACGACTGGAGATGGCCCTGGATGTGAAGGAAATAAAGGTGAAGTGACTTACCCAAGGTCACACAGCTTGTAAGTGACAAGTGTCTGAGGCTGAATTTGAACTCCCACCCTCTTGATTCCAAGACCAGTGCTCTATCCACGGCACTACTGAGCTGCCCCTAATGATACCTGATATCAAGGAAAGGGGCATGACTTAAGTAAACACAACAGTCTTCTTCTCAGAAAACTCTAAACCAAACAAGGGGTCATGAATACCATAATTTTTGTTTTTGAGTTATGTGAATATCAGTCACTGTTTGCTCTTTAGTTATAGCTGAATGAATTAAGAGGCAACAGCGATAGAATGAGACTAGTTCTACACAGTGTTTAGAATTTGCACATAACATTTGCAGTTCTAGGTTTTGTCTTTGAATCTTGATCTCTATTTTGGATGAATGAATAACATCTTAATGAGAAAAGTCTACGTTCTAGTGAGTATGAACTCGGTTTGAGTTTTTTGAATTCTAAAGAATAAGTTCAGGTTCTTTGAACCCTGTCAATATTGGCCTGATAGTTATTTTTCCATTTCATTTACTTCTTGGATTGGTATTGGTTTATATTCTATTAAGATTAAAATAAAAATTCCAAGTAAAAACATGGAGGCAGTCTAAATAGCATGACACTGATTTCCTTCCCCACCTCACCCCACCCCAAAACATAGATTCACTGCTTCTTCATGGCACAGGCAGATGACAAGCTCAAATACATATGATTTAAAAGTAAAGAAAGACAAAAGACATCACTAAGTCCTAGAAATTCATAATACTATCGAGACACATAAACTAGTTATAAGCATGCATATAATTCTCAAATGGAGGCCAAGATGTCATTTAATTTGTGTTTCTTTTGCCAGAAATATATTCACACATAGCTAGCTCACGGTCACAATCATATGCTAAAAACATGTTAAAAATCAATTTGGCAGTATTCATGAGTATATCATGATGCACATAAATAAGAAATACATGACCTATCGAGCTGTTCAGTAATTTGACATGGTCATTAAACACTAGTATGGACTGATAACCTTGGTTTCTCACTGGTGAGTGTTTTAATAGCAGTGCATTGTGGGTGTGGCTAAACTGCAGAAAAAACATGGAATGTGGAACTTGGTACTTAAGTGAGTTGAAGTAGCAAGATAATAGCAAGGGACCAATTCTATATATAGGAAAATTAAGTCAAATGAAAGTTGTGCAGTTTTCTGGTGAGACTGGATATATCATAGATAACCATGGATATACCGTAGATAACCAATCAGTACAATTCTGTCTATAAGATACATCAGAAACCTGACATCAATTCTTTCACTAGTTCTCTTCATTGCCCAGTGCTGTATTTGTCACTGCTTGTTCCTGTTCATTGTCCATTGAGAGCTGGGTTTTGCAAATGTCTTTATGCCATGGACCTCTGTGAACATCATTGTGATGAACCTTTTGGACCCTGACCTCATTCTTTTCAGAATCACATTTTAAAAGCATCAAAGAAAATACCTAATTACAAAGGAAATACACTTAATAATTTTTTTTTAGATTTTTCAAGGCAATGGGGTTAAGTGGCTTTCCCAAGGCCACATGGCTATACCTATCAAAATATTAAAAAGGGGGCACCTAGGTGGCACAGTGGAAAGACTACTGACTCTGGAGTCAGGAGGACCTGAGTTCAGATCTGACCTCCGACCCTTAACAATTACTTAGTTGCACGATCTTAGGCAAGCCATTTAATCCCATTGCCTTGTCACCCCCCCAAAAAATATTTAAAAAAACAAAATCCAAGTTGATGGATCCAGAATTAAGAACCCCTGATCTGTGTATATATATATATATATATATATATATATATATATATATATATATATATATTTATAGTGTGTGTGTGTATTATATATATATATATAATTATATATATATATATATATATATATATATATTCTTGATGATGTTGCCATTTTTGTGCCAGCATTTAGCCCAGTGAAATAGAATAAAAAAAAGTGTACCCTTCAGAACAATTACATATTTTGGGTTTTTAAAGTTCTATTTAATGTCATAAATATATACCTTTCTTCTATTTTTTCAAAAGTTGAATGGCTCCAGTAATGAACATATGTGCCACTTTGTCAACATACCAATATGTCACAGGTTCTTTCACCTTAGATTCACAATATCAAAGTACAATTGATCCTGTTGAATCTTATCCCTTGCTACCCAAAATCTCAAGATGACTCTTGAACAGGGAAACTATCTCTGCAACTAATACCAAAGAAATAACCAAATTTTTAGATTTTATTAGTTCTTTTTTATTATAAAACAATAAAGATGGACTTTATGTAGCATTTAAAATGTATACACATGTGTGTAAATAACCCCTTAACTGAGCCAAAAGAGAGAGAACAGAAAAAAGGCAAAGATTTGGGTTCAAGTTATGCTTATGACATACACAAGTTCTTTGACGTTGGAAAAAATCATTTAATTTCTCACTACTCTAAGCAATGCTCTATAATTTAAGTTACAGATGAGTCACTATAACCAAGGGAATTTGCATACTCCTTAATGATAAACTCACAAATCAGGACACCCCATTCCTCCAACATCCAACAGATAAGCCAAAACAAATTATTGTATTGAGTTAATTTGTATTGTACTACTAATATTTTTAAAAATGCAGTTAATGCGGCATTGATAAAAGAAATTCTTATTTATGTTCAACTTTGTATCACATTATATTTTTACTATTATTATTATTTTATGTTGTTACAATCAATATCAACAAATGTCAATGTGCCATTTCTCTGTTTGGAAAGGAAACATAAATTTTACCTCACCCAATAGCTACCTGATCACCATGAATACAAGACCCAAATTCATGATGTTCCGTGTGCCCCTTTCCTATCTTATTTCTTCAGTCTATTGCTTTGCACAAATCATGGCCTAGCTCTCCAATTTGACCTCATGGAATGGCAAGGAGAACAGACCACCTGAAGGCCAGGGACCTACTGGGAGGTTTGCCCAAGAGTCTCACTAGATAAAGAGATTCTACCATAGGAAGGAACTTACTTAGAAGCAACTTGGGTTTTGCTTTGTGATGAGCCTTTGTGGGACACTGGTGCCCTCTTATACTGGGGCCAATTCTCCACATTGGCCGAGTTCCCCATATTGCATATTTTCTAAACTTTCTCCCCAAGAGCCATAGGACATGTAATATTTTTCTTTCTGGTATCATCTTGCCCCATACTAATAAATAAATCAGTTAAGTGTTCACTAAGCACTTAGTATGTGTAGGCACCGCGTAGGGGCAGGGAATACAAATAAACAAAATGAGGGAAGGGCAATAATAAAAAAGCCATACATAAGAGTATGCAGAGAAAAATATACAAAAGGAACGGTTTAATGTGAGGTAGCTACATTTCATATTGTAATAATGTCCTTGTGAGCCAAGTTCTAAAAATTGACCCTTGCCTTGAGGAACCCTGCAGTCTAAGAATGGGTCACATGTGAAGCCTTTTTCATTGTTAATACAAATGAAAACCTTTGAGCATAATCAAAGAATAACACTGAAATGAGAAACAAGAGCAGTGACTCTGGACCTTTCCTGCCTGTCCTCTGAGCAACTAAAGAAGGCTTAGGATGACTCCAGAGCAAACTTCCTTTACCTTGGAGGGAAGAACACAGTGGCTGAGACAATCAGGGATGAATTTCCCTGGTCACTGCCCAGTGCTCACTCCTCCCCCATTCCAGGATTGTTGCAAATATTTATACCTAATATATTGTACCTACTTTTTACCTTCATTGCCCAGAGGCACAAGGGAGGTTTTTCTTTTTCCAAACACCCATTATCCACATCCCTCAGGCCTAGAATAGATAGAATATAATAGAAGTGGACAGAACATTGTATTAAGAGCAAGATGACAGAAGAACTAGTTGGGAGATAACTGAAGCATATGACCTTGGTCATAACCCAGCCATTCAGAACCTCAATTTTCGCATGTAAGAAATGGGAATACTTTCTCTGTCTATCTCAGTTACTGTGATCATCAGTTATAAAAACTGATCTTACCTAGTTCTTTAAAATTTGCATTTTACATACATTTGTTCATCTGACCCTCAAAACAATTTAATGATGGAGCTAGGTGCTACCACCATTACTTAATAAATAATAATAATAGTTAACATTTCTATAGTATTAACTCTATGCCAGTCACTGTGATGAGTCCTTCACAATTGTTGTCTCATTGAATTCTCCCAACAATACTGTGAGATGGATGCTATTATTATCAACTCCATTTTTACAGATGAGGAAAATGAAGCAAACAGAATGTAAGTGACTTGTCCAGGGTCACATGGGTAGGAAGTGTCTGAAGCTGAATTTGAACTAGATTCTTCCTGTCTATCAACCCTATACTAAGTACACTATGATGCTCCCTGGCTGCCTCTAGCATTATTATCTCAGATTGACAGCTGAGAAAATGGAGGCAGACAGGAGCTAAGTAGTTTGCCCAAGGTCACACAGTTAGTGTCTGAGGTTAGATGGGAACTCAGACCTTTCCAATTCTAGGCTCCATTCCTCTGTGTACTATGATGGTCCCTGGTTGCCTTTAGGCATTATTTTCTTAGCTTGACAGCTGGGAAAATTGAATCTCAGAAAGAAGTGACCTGCCCTACTAAGAGTAGCACAGTTTTTGAGGTGGGGTTTGTTCTTCTATCTGCCTGATTCCAAATCCATTGCTCTAAGCATTGCACATAGAATCATGCATATTTCAGTACCTTGAAAACTAAAACCTTCTGAAAATGCAAAGTATTATTCTTTTCAATTGCTGGACCAAACAAATTCTGTCTCACAAGACTCAAGTACATAAGGACATTTCAATTTCATTTTTAAATAATTCCTCATTTGGGCAAGTACGACCATGCCATCTTGAGTTTCACCAACTACAGCAACTGTCATTTGAAGACTAGATTAAGGATAATGTTTCATTTCATAATTAAATTTTAATTAAATTTATATATTTTCATTTCTAATGCTTAAATTGTGAAAACTTAAGAGGAATTACTCACCAGGTGTATTTCTCCAACTACTCTGCTCAGATCAAAACCTTTCTAGTCAATGGTAATAAACCAGATATAATGACACCGTCAACAATATTTGTCTAAATTATTTACTTTTTTTCGCAAGGCAAATGGGGTTAAGCGACATGCCCAAGGCCACACAGCTAGGTAATTATTAAGTGTCTGTGACCAGATTTGAACCCAGGTACTCCTAACTCCAAGACCGGTGCTTTATCCACTGTGCCACCTAGCCACCCCTATTATTTACTTTTTTGAACTAAACAGTCACAGTTTTCAAATCAACAGAACTTGGAGCCCCACTTTGAAAATTCTAGCCATGTTCTATGACGTTGTCTTCAATAAATAGAACTATTCTGTATTCATCAAAGTTTTCCTGCATACCTGCTCTAGGCTGAACACTGTAGGGAGCCCAAATAGCTGAGGATATTTGACAATCCTCAAGCAGGTTATTTTTCCACCATAATGTCACTGACTTTGTGCTCTGTGACTGGACTCACAGCATCCCAGATTTAGAATTGGAAGGGACCTTAGAGATCATTTAATTCAGGAAACTGAAGCCAAAAGAGGGGAATGTTTTGGCCAGGGTCCCACAGGAACTAAAGGAATGAACTGTATTTCAAACTCAGGTACTCTGACTCTACTGCCTCTCTGTCCAGTGTCTCAAAAACAGCCCATTTAAAAATTGAAATGTTTGGAAAGAGCCTAACAATTATAAATAATAGTTGGATATAAGAAAAAAGTGATAAAATACTTTTAAGACTGATGCTATATTACTAACCCATTAAAAACCCCACAAGTGAATGGAAAATTTCAGAAGGCACTTGAATATGAACAAAAATGAGAGTCATCAACCCTGGTATGAAAATTTAAGAAGATCCCTTAACTAGGCCAAATTGGTAAATTCATGATGAATATTTTTAAGGTTAATGTATTCAGATTTATTACATCAGATACTATGCTGCTGAGCTAAACAAAAATGAAGACAACATCCTTTTTATGTACCTCTACTTTGGTTCATATTCAAGGTAAAAAGAAAATGATATCATTTAATCCTGGTTCGATTTAAAATTAAATATACAGTTAGAATAGATGTTCTTGTTTAGTTATAACAAATAGATTTGTGATTGCAATCTGAATCCTCTACACATCTAATTTGGCAGAAGACTGAAAACAGAGGGACTCTGAGAGAACTACTAATGAATGTCAATGGAGAACTAGATGAGACTATTTAGAGGAATATACAATATTTATATAGAATTTTGGGGATCCAGAGTTAAAGTCTGTGGCATCTTAAACACAAGATAGAGGTTGACCAGCAGAATGAAGAATGAGAAGGTACAAATGCAGATGAATGGTGATTTCCAGGAATGGCCAGTGGTCCAGTTTGGTTGGAATGCAGAATGGAGAGGATCACTTTGGAAACAGAAATCCTGGGCTTCCAGGGTATGGATAGGAACATACCCTGGAAGCCCAGGATCACTGTTTCCTAAGCAGAGGATTCGTGGCATCTGTGACAGCAGTTACTTTGACAAGTCTCGCAGGTGGTCATTTGAAAAGCCCTCTGTGAACTTACAAGGAGGCACAGCTTCTTCTTCTTGATGGAAGCACAAATATCCTGGGAAATGGGAACCAATATTAAGCCCAGACTACCCTGCCATTTATTAGCTTTAGAGAAGTAGGAAAAGGCATATAAGCTCAACTTGCAGAGCTCTATGAGACAAAAACAAACAAATAAATAAAAAATCCAAACAATATTTGCTACCCAGGTGAATCTCAACTCTAGGATTCTGATTCTTTGTCCTGCTATTCAACTCCCTCTCCACTTTCCTGTTGGCCTTTAATGGTTTTTTGTCCTTCATTCTTGAAGAAGACCATGACATCAGGAAGGTGTTATCATGACAAGTACATGAAGTGGATTGGAGTCAGGGGGGCTGTGCTAAGTCCCCAGCCTCTGGGTTCAGGGGCCAGATAGGAATCAGGATGACTGGAGATGGCCCTAGATGGGAGGCAGTCAGGGTTAAGTGACTTGTCCAAGGCCACACAGCTATTAAATGTCAGAGGCTGGATTCGAACTCTGGGCCTGATTCCAAAGCCAGCATTCTATCCACTGAGACACCTAGCTCCCAGTCCTCTGAAGAATGTGAGACTTAGCTGCAGTGATTTAAAAAAAAGCCACTACCTTATTAGGAAAGGACAATTTTTAGGATGTAGTTTTGCTCTAAAAGGAAAATAATAATCTAGGAACACACATATTAAGTCACTTTTAGGATATTAACTACACATCTATAACCTTTCCAGTGTGTCTCCTCTCTCTCTATTAAAAGGAGAGACCACCCACTTTAGGGAATCACACCTACCATGAATTCTGCAGCTATTTTATCATAGTGTTAAGTTAACAGCAGCTGAATTAGCCATATTAAAGGACCACTTTCCTAAAAACAGCTACTGAAGGATCAAGGCCTTCAAGTGAAGTATCTAGAAACATTTTGCAGCAGTGCCTTCTTTGGGGCAAAACATTCTCCGAAAACTGGATATTTAGAGCAACAGAGCTTCCAGAGAACCCGAGGGAGCAAATGATCCAGAGTGATAGTCCCCCAAATTAATTTTTATACATTTAACTATATAATAAGAAGGAAGACCAAGGATCTTGTCAGGTGTACAACCGATGAAATGAACCTATCATGTCTTTTTTCTGTTCAACAACCTTCAGTGGTTCCTTTTTGCCACTGGTATTAAAAAAATCTCCTCAGCTTGGCATTTTAAAAACTTTCCCAAAGTGGCTCTAACCTACCTTTCTGGTTATAATACCCATGATTTCCTTCCACACCTTCTAGGTTCCAGGGCAGATGGTCTGTCTACTAGCCATCCCACCTAAGTCACCATTCACCTATTGCTCCCACATATCTACAATGCACTCCTTCATCTTCACCATCTTTAGAATCCTTAGTGTTCTCCAAGGCTCAGTTTGAGTGACACTTTCTTCAAGAAACTCTAAATTTGTCCCTCCAGTTCCAATTTGCTCATGTTCGATCTCTCCTCAGATGATTTAGCTGTGTAAACATGGCAGAATAAGAAGCTCCCTGAGGGCAAGGTTTCCAAGGTTAATTGTATCCCCAGGACCAAGGATAGCACCTTGCACATAGTAACTGTTTAATGCTTGTGGAATGAATGAATGGATGAATGGATGAAGTTACCAAAATACAACTTGTTGGGTTTTTTTCTCTCTTCTTAATTTCATAAAACAACATCAATTTGAATGAAAGCTGCATTTGGTAGACTCAGTAGAAGACTAAGCACAATAGAATTCACTTCACTGTAATTGAACCATTAATTCTCATCAGCAGCAACTTTTCAAAGTCAAGGTTTTCAGAAAGGAAAGGTATATTTTCTTATAGTCAGCACTATCAAACAAATTATTTCATGCATTGCAGATGGATGCAAACAGAGTAGTAAACCTGACTTCTGTTGAGTGATAAACTGTAATGCTATATCTGGAAGTACCTTCCTGTTTAATATCACATATGGTCAAATACTTGAGAATTCCAAGGAATGTCAATTTCTGTCATTTCCTGATTACTTAGTATTTTATGTTAGATAGAATTTCCCATCTTGTTTGGTTTGAGCTGTAACACAACTATACTACCTTCTAACTCATCTTGAATACCCAGGTTAATGACTGGCTTAGAAACTGTTTAAAGACCAACTATTATAGTAGCTTTTTTCTCAGAGGTTTCTAGCTAAGAACTCAAGAGGCTCAAATCATTAGGTGATCATATACCCATTTTCCCCCTTAGTAAGTCCACACTAGGTTTGTTTTTAGGGAATGTTTCTAGGTCACAGGGAGGGAGCCATCTAGGGCACAGGACAGTTGTTTACATCTCCCTGAAGGGACTACTATAAAGAGAACAAAGATAAATGCCTCTCAAAACAAATCACTATCATTTAAACTAGAGAGCATTAGGCCAGGTACAAGAGGCTAGAAAGCTGGCCTCAAAGGGTTCATTTGACCTCTGAGACACGATGGCTTCAAGTCTGTGTAGATAGATTCCATGTGTCTCAGGCAACCCTCGAAGAATCTTAGTTGCAAAGTAGGTAAAGTTCTGCACAAAAATCAGCTGTACCGAGAACCCCACTGCCCTGACCCAGAGAATTCTCCAAACCTATTACTAAACTGATAAGCCATTAATCCCAATATTTTTTCTGTAGTTTTCCTTTTTCCATCAACAGAAAAAATGGAAATCAAAAATTAAAATATTTTGAATGTGATACTCTCTTATACAAGATGTTACCTAGCCTCTGCAGACATGGGGTGCCATTTGGTGGTTGCTTCCATGTAAGCAAGCCCAAGGTTAGGTACTGGAGAGCCATCATAAAGATGAGAGATTCCAGCCTCTTATTTCTAAGCTAAGATGGAAAAGTCCATGAAAGAAAGTGAAAGCTAGAACTTACAGGGCTGCCTGAGTCTGGTTTTGCCAGACACTAAGTACTGCCTCTGTCTCTGTCTCTCATTGTGGAATTGTGATAGGGTTTATATAATAGTCACCTGACTTGCCATAGCAGCCCTATAACAGGAGAGGAGATGAACCCTGACATATATATTATATATATGGAGAGAGAGAGAGAGAGAGCCAGCCATAACAACTGACACAACTTCATATTATTGTAGTTAAAGAACCTAAAATGCTACATTGAGGAAGGCACGTTAATAGCATGATCACTTAAAATAGAATGTAGCAAATTCCATAAAAAATATCTTTGGTTATACATATCCACATATGAATATCTAGGTATACAAAGTCATGGAGAAGGTTATAAAGGGCACTCAGTCACCCTTCACTAACTGACTGTCCTATCATGGGTAGAATAGACACAAATGATGAGAGAATGTGTGGGACATGCATAAACCCTCACATCCATCTATCCATCTAGCAGTGATGCTAGACATTATTTTTTTTTAAGTTTTTTTGCAAGGCAAATGGGGTTAAGTGGCTTGCCCAAGGCCACACAGCTAGGTAATTATTAAGTGTCTGAGAGTGGATTTGAACCCAGGTACTTCTGATTCCAGGTCTGGTGCTTTATCCACTGTGCCACCTAGCCGCCCGATGCTAGACATTATTGAATGGGAACCTTGGATAAGAGAATAGTAAGGTGGGGCTGGGGATAAAGTTCTGAACTTTAATCAGGAAGATGAGTGTAAATTCTGTCTCAGATACTTTTGAGTAATATATCCCTGGGCAAGTTATTTAAGCTCTGTTTGCCTGTGTCCTCATCTGTGAAGCACCTACCTCCTAGTGCTCTTGTTTGGATCAAACAAGTTAATATTTGTTACATACTTTAGAAACTTCAAAGTGATAGTCAAATGCTCATTATTAATGTTAGGAGCACAATTCAGGAGAAATAGGAGGGAACAGGCAGGGGATGTGTGTAAATACTCAGTCTCACAACTCATTTTGGTTGTAGGTCACACAGGATTTCTTGCTAATATTCTCTCAGAGGAAATAATAGCCACTCTTCTCTACTGGGAACATATCTGGTTTCAAGGGCTTTATTCTGATGGCAGAGATACTGTGGGTGCCATGTTGAATGCAACATAATGTTTGTTGTTGGTTCACAAACAGGATTTTATTTGTGATGTCACCCTTAATACCATACCTTTTTTTTTTCGACAACACAATAGAATCCTAGAGAATAGTGCTGTCATTTTAAAGATTTAGATTTCTTTTCCTGAAAAATGCCAATGCACATCAGAGATGGCTTAAAAATGAAGATTAGCTTTACTTTGTCCTTTATGCCTGTGTATTGCATCATTTCATGTTAAAGAGTAATATGAAAAGTGGCCAGTGCCATGGGTCTGTTCTTCCACACTTGGTGTCATGTATAAAAAAGAGCACTACAGTCTACAAAAAAGAAATTTAGGTATGAATTCAATCAGAAATCAGTGAAAGAATTCACAGCCATCATGGTTACTCTTTTAAAAGAGATATCTATATATACCCATTGCCCAAACCCAATGCATTGGATCGAACAATTGTGTGATTTTAGAAACTGTTCCTGTTTTCTAAGTGGTCTTGTGATATGATAGGTGGTAATTAGTAGGTAGAGAAAAAAGTAGAAATGGCTCTCCCCTTTCTTTTCCCCAATCATTTCATCCTGTAACTCTCATGCTTTTCTCTCATACTCAGGGGAAAGGAGGGTGAGTGGAGAGAGAAAGAAAGAGAATAGTGATGATTTTGTAAGAATTCCCTAAGAGGAAACTGAGCAATCAAGTCCAGGCTTTGCATACAACAGCAACAACAGAAACAGCTACTTACATTTATATCAAAAGAGCTTTCCATTCCTTTGAATCCTACAAGCACCCTACGATGTATCATCTTCAATTTATAGAAGAGAATACTGAGGGTAGAGAGGGGAAGGGACTTGCTTAAGATAACACATGAATAACCTTGGCAAGTCACTTCACCTCCTTAGACCTCAGATGGACCCTTTGGCAGGCTGCTGAAACCTGTGCAGCTCTTCTAGGAATAATATGCACAAAATAAAATACATGATTACAAAGTAAAGGAATTAGAAAACAATAGTTACCCACATAGTTTTAAAGTTCCCAGCATCACAGTAAGTATCCCAGAATTCATCTCAGAATTAAGGATCAAGCAATATGATCTTTAAGGATCATATCCAGGTTTTCTATTCCATGAATTTGATTCATTGTATTCTTATTATATAACAAGGTCAAGCATTAAGAAAACAAGCCTGCAAGGTAGTTCCCAATCGGCCCAGTCATTACTGAAAACAGGTTGAGATGATCTTCCAAAGTCACTAAACTATGGTGCTAGGTCCCAAATAGATGAAAAGCATAAGAAAAGGATTCCTATGAATAAAAATGGTGATAGCAACTTCTTTTGTAACAGAGAAGAACTGTCCACCAAGAGGAAAATAGCTGAATAGATAACAGTATCTGTAAGTCACAAAATACTACCAAGGCAAAATGACAGGTGTCTTTTCATGGCTACCTGAGACAATTTGTATAAATTGATATATAGTGAGGAGAACAGAAGTGGGAGAACAATCAATACAATAAAAACAACATTGCAAAGAAAAAGCAATTTTGTGAAATTTTGGAACTCTGATCAATGTGATGACCAACCATATCTCCAGAGGTTCTATGTTGAAACATATTATCCACCTTCTGTCAGAGAGGTGATAGATTTAAGGAGCATAATTAAATATACATCAGGGGGCATGGCTGATGAGGGAATTTGTTTTGTTTTACTATGCCTATTTATTACAAGAATTTTATTTTTCATTTTGGAGGGAGAGGGGTATACTTTCTAAAAGAGAAGGAAAGAAAAATAAAAAGAATTTAATATGTTTTTAATGTACAGAAAAAAAGAATGGCAGGAATACCAGGGAAGCAGGATTGCTTTGAAATCATGTATATTGATTAGACCATAGTAACATTAGAAGTGAATCTGCAGGGGCATCTAGGCTTTGCCCTGGATAGAGCACTGGCCCTGGAGTCAGGAGTACTTGAGTTAAAATCAGACCTCAGACACTTCATAATTATCTAGCTGTGTGGTCTTGGGCAAGCCACTTAACCCTATTTGCTTTACAAAAGCCTAAAAAAGAAGTGAGTCTGCATATCCCTTGGGGGCGGGGTGCCTAACCAAACAAGGGAGTGCAACAATTATGCAATACTGAATAGATAATCTTTATTATGTTAAATTGGAAGAAGTTAGGATGAATAGAATTAGCACATTGATAAGAAGCAAAGTGGCCAACTGAGACAAAAATAATCTCTGTATAAAATAGCTATGATAAGTGCTTGATAACTGAAGCATTCAGACAACTAATAAAACTATGTAAGATCAAAAGCCATTCCCCAGTACAGAATTACTCAAAGGACTTGAAGAGTTCTCAAAAGCAAAGTGGCAAACTATTAACAACTATTTGAAATAGGCTTCAAATCACTAGTAATAAAAGAAAGGCATAAAAACATTTCCCTTATTTCAAGCAGACCAATTGGTAATTGCAATAAAAGGCAAGAATAATAATCAAAGTGGGAGGAATTCTTGGAAAATAGATAAACAAATGGAATGTTGGTGAAATTATAAATTGCTACAAATCACTATAGAAAAAAAATTCAGAATTATGCAAAGAAAATGGTGAGAATGGCCATAGTCTTTGACCCAGAATTTCCACTGCTTAGTATTAATCCCAAAGAGATTACTAAGAAAAAGAAAGGCTACATCTATACTACAGTATTTACAGAATTTTGTGTGTGTGTGGCTGTAAAGAACTAGAAACAAAGCAGCCCAACTTAGCCAACTGAGGAATGGATAAACAAATTGTGATACTGGGCTATAATGGAATATTACTGAATATTTCTTATAGAAATGTTAAACATGATAAATCAGAGACGAATGGAAAGACATGAACTAATAAAAAGCAAAGTGATTTTCTAACATTTAATATCAATTATTTGTTGTTGTAGGCATTGTTCAGTTTTCCTGGTTTGCTTAATTTTCTTTGAGTTGGTTCACATGAATTTTTGCCATGCATCTCTACAATCTTCATAGTCATCATTTTGGTAGGACAATAACATTCCATTAAGTTTATGTGTCAAAATTTATTTTGTCAGTCCAATTACTGGGAATCTAGCCAGGTCTTTTTAATTATATTTCCACAATATCTTTTTGTATTCGACCTCTTCCCTCTACTCACATAGACACTATCTAGTTTAAACCCTCATCATCTCTCATGGATTTCTTCCAGTTGTTTGCTCTGTTTACTCTTCGTTTTCTGATGAGCACTCTCCACAAAACTGCCAAAGTGATATTTCTAAATCAGAGTCTGATCATTTCTCTTGATTGCTCAAGCTTATGTGACTCCCTATTGCCTCAAGAGTAAAATAGAAATTCCTTTGTTGTCATTTGATACTTTATACATTGAGACTCCAAAGTATCTTTCCAAGTTGATTTCCCATACTCTCCCTTAAATATGCTATGTGCCAGGCAAAATGGCCTCATAGCATTTCCCTGGCCATTGCTTTTCAACCCCTGCCTCCACTGTCTGACTGTGCCTTGGCACAGTTTGTCTCTATCCCTCATGCAAGGAATAGGCTAGCTAGGCACAGTACTTGGCTTTAGTTCAAATCTAGCCTCACACACATCCTAGCTGTATGACCCTGGACAAGTCCTTTACCCTGTTTGCCTCAGTTCCCTCATCTGCAAAAAGAGCTACAGAAGGAAATGGCAAATCAAAGCAGCATCTCTGTCAAAAGCCAGATAAGCCTGAAAAGATTGGAACAACACTCTTGGAATGTACTTCCTCCTCATTTCTGCATCTTAGAATCTTGAGCTTCACTTGACTCAGCTTAAACACCATCTCCTTCTCAAAGGAGATTTGCTCCAATTACCTGTCCCCCTATATTATTTTTTTCTTTTTAAAATTTTATTTAAATTTTCCCCTATTCTTGCTTCCCTCCCTGCCCCCACCCCACAGAAGGCAATTTGCCAGTCTTTACATTTTTTCCATGGTATACATTGATCCCAATTGAATGTGATGAGAGAGAAATCATATCCTTAAGGAAGAAACAAAGTATAAGAGAAAGCAAGATCAGACAATAAGATATCAGTTTTTTTCTAAATTAAAGATAGTACTCTTTGGTCTTTGTTCAACTCCACAATTCTTTCTCTGTATACAGATGGTATTCTCCATTGCAGATATCCCAAAATTGCCCCCAATTGTTGCACTGATGTAATGAGAGAGTCCATAAAGGTTGATCATCACCCCCATGTTGCTGTTAAGGTGTACAGTGTTTTTCTGGTTCTGCTCATCTCATTCAGCACCAGTTCTTGCAAATCCTTCCAGGCTTCTCTGAATTCCCATTCCTCCTGGTTTCTAATAGAACAATAGTGTTCCATGCATGTCCCCCTATATTTAAATCTACTTTTATTTTCTGAATATACTTTCTATTTGTTTGACTTTTTATATTCTCCAGCCCTGAGAAGAATATGGAACATGGAATGACTGTTAATCTTTGTACCTGTAGCACTGTGCACAGTGGCTGGCCCTGCAGACACTAATCACATGCTTGTGGAATTGAACTGAATTGGATTAAGAGTTCATATCTCTTTTCATATTTGCTATTTATTGAAAATTAATTCAAGATTTCTAAGGGATCTAGATTTTTAATTAGCTAGTAATTGCTTTATATATGTGGTCTCAAACAAGTGTATCAGGTTGTATAGCTTCCTCATCCATACTTTTTTTTTCATTTTTTTTTTGCAAGGCAATGGGGTTAAGTGGCTTGCCCAAGGCCACACAACTACGTAATTATTAAGTGTCTGAGGTTGGATTTGAACTCAGATACTCCTGACTCCAGGGCTGGTGCTCTAACCACCGCGCCACCTAGCTGCCCCCCCATCCATACTTCAGTGTGAAATTGGGCTAGGCAAGAGAAAGTCAAAGGAATGATGGAACTGCTTCACTTATATCCTTTAATGAAACCTTTGGACAAGATGGATAGCCTTTGTCTTTACATGTCTTCATGGGATTTGTTTTTGCTCATTTTATTCCTGCAAGATTGAAGAAAATCATGATAATCATATAAACCAAATAGTTGCTAAGCACAGCTTATGGTAATGGTCTTTTTTCAGCCTCATCAAAACAGCATGATCCTATTGTTTGCAGGGTTTGTAGAAAATTTAGGAAATGCCAAGATTTTAGCCCCCAGAACTTCTTCCTAGTTTAAAACATATTTAGTAGAAAATTCAAATTCACACTGGTGGTATCATTTTACTATTAAGCTAGAACTCAAAAAAGTATGAATTTTAGCCTCATGACTATTGCCAAATGGAAATAATGGTAAATGTCCCATTAATAATGTCCCTATCAACAGTAGTTCTCTATTTATAGCTGGCATAAAACACACATATGTATGTTTATTGGTTTCCCAGTTAATAACATGTATATTCATAGTTCTATGTGTAAACATTTTTATATATTCACCAGAAATGAATAATATTAAATGTTAGGATTTTTGGAAATATCTGAAAGACATTTTAAAACAAATATTTTGAATTGCAGAAGGAAATATTAGCTGCTGAGTTCATGGGTCAACAGGTGAAGAGTAAAACTAAATTTTACTTCTCTTTTCTCCAGTTCTAGAAAGTAGAACATACTTTCTCTTTCTGGGTCTAAAGTTGTTTCCTGAAAAAAATTTCTAGTGGGTCAAGAAAGAGAAAAGTTATACCTGGAATGCTTCCATCAAACAAATAAAATATGTAAAATTTTAAAAACTATATATCTACTCTTGGTGGGCTATATTTCTTTTTTTTCTCTCCACTGTATGAATATTCAGTAGTGCTTCTCCTCTGCTGCTGGAAAGCCAGTAAACATTTATACTTCAATAATAATGTAGCAAGTTTTGTAGCAAGGCTGGTGTTTATACTGATTAGGATCTGGTTTGTTGCCCTGGGAGACCTTGTTCATGAAATGATATTTTCTATCAAGTTTTTCCTGGTAAACAAATTATTAAATGAACTAAATTGTGTAAATTTAGGGAAACAATGCTAGAAAAGTAAGTGGAAAACTCTAGACACTGTTAAATGAATAATATGACACCACTTTCTCATGACCCCATGTATACCACGTTGCATTAAAAATAAAATTTACATACCTCTCATTTTTTGCTGAAGTCCCTTCTACAGACAGAATAAGGGGATTTTATACCTTTGTTGTTATGAATAATTCATTGACATTTCCTGGGAGCTTGATGTGTTATTTTGGGTTAAGAATTCCTTTCTCTATAGTTTCAAATGCCTTTGATCCTAGCTACTAAGAATAAAGTAGTCATTCATACAACTTGTAAGGTAAATTAAGCCAGGTTGAAAAATGAACTTCTAGGTTTTTTTTTCAAGGCAAATGGGGTTAAGTGGCTTGCTCAAGGCCACACAGCTAGTCAATTATTAAGCATCTGAGACCGGATTTGAACCCAGGTACTCCTGACTCCAGGGCTGGAGTCCCTGCGCCACCTAGCCACCCCCAAAAATGAACTTCTAATACTAGAGATTAGTTTCTACCCATAAGGATTTACCATGAACAAAATGGCACCCAAAGGGCAGAAGGAAGAATGGGAATACAAATGTTATGACTCAACTCAATTTATAGACAACTCTTGATTATTTCTGTGGATTTCTGAATTGAAGAATGTTATTTGTGTAAAGTACTTCAGGTATGGAAGATCCCTCCTTGGTCCAAATAAACAACTCCTCTGAAGCAATTAAATTGACAAAGACTTACCAGTGGCACCTAAAGATTAGGTTACTTGCTCATGGTTACACCAACATTCTTTTAAAATTGGATAATAGTATCCTTTTGTCCCCAACAAAAAAAGTATAAAATTCCCTTGTGCTGTCTGCATAAGGGACTTCACAAAAATGAGAATTTTAATTTTTTTTATTTTAATTTTAATTTTTTTTTATTTTAATTCCCCCCAGGTACATGCAAAAGGAAATTTCAACATTTACTTCTAAAACCTTGAGGTCCATGTTCTCTCCCTTCCTTTCACCACACTCCCCGCAATGAGAAAGTAAGTTACTTGGTGTAGGCTAAAAATATATAGCCATGGAAAAACAATACTACAATGGTCATGTTGTAAAAATAAACACATAACACCCTCTACCCAACAAAGAAAGAGACCTCAAGAAAAATAAAATGAAAAAAAATATGCTTCACTCTATATTCAGACACCATCAGCTATGTCTTTGGGACGGACAGCATCCTTTATTGTAAGTTCATCAGAGAAATTGCTTCAATATTTTTTTCTTCACAGTTGCTTTTGCTAGTTGTATGACCCTCCATCCTATCCCCCTACTTCCATTTATTCTAATGTCTTTCCTTTCACCCTGTCCTCCTCAAAAGTGTGTTGTATCTGATTACCCTCTCCCATGATCTTCCCTGTCTTCTATCACCTACACCTACCCTCTCCTCCCCCCAGTCCCCTTTCTCCCAACCCTTTCCTCTCCTATTTTCCTCTAGGGTAAGATAGATTTCTATAACCAATTGAATGTGTATGTTATTCCCTCCCTGAGTCACTTCTGATGAGAGTAAGGCTCACTTACCCCCCCCCACCTTCCCCCTCTTCTACTCCACTGCACTCTACCTCTCTTTTCCCTTTCTCCCAGTTCATTCCTTTTTTCCCACATTAACTCTAACTTTTTAATATATTATACCTTCAAATTCAGCACCCTCCCATGCCTTGTCTACATATGCTTCTTCTAACTGCCTTAATGATAAGGTTCATATGAGTTAACAGTATCATCTTTCCATACAGTAATACAGACAGTTCAATATCATTAAATCCCTCATAATTTCCCCCTTACCATCCACCTTCTCTATGCTTCACCTGAGTCCTGTACTTGAAGATCAAACTTTCTGTTCAGCTCTGGTCATTTATTAGAAAAGTTTTGAAAGTCCCCTATTTCACTGTATGTCCATCTATTCACCCAAAAGAGAATGTTCAGTTTTATAGGGTAGATGATTCTCGGGTATAATCCAAGTTCTTTTGTCTTGTTAAATATCATATTCCAAGCCCTCAATGTAGAAGCTACTAAATCGTGTGTTATCCTGTCTGGAGCTCCATGAAACTGTAATTATTTCTTTCGGGTTACTTTTAATATAATCTCCTTGATTTAGAAGTTCTGAAATTTGGCTATAATATTCCTGGAAGTTTTCCTTTTGGGATCTCTTTCAGGAGGTGATCAATGGACTCTTTCAGTTTCTATTTTGCCCTCTGCTTCTAGGATATCAGGGCACTTTTCCTGGAGAATTTCTTGAAAAATGATGTCTAGGGTCCTTTTTTTGGTAATGACTTTGAGGTAGTCCAATAATTTTTAAAATTATCTCTCCTGGATCTGTATTCTAGGTTAGTTATTTTTCCAATGATATATTTCACATTTCCTCTTGTTTTTCATTCTTTTGGTTTTGTTTTATTATTTCTTGATATTTCACAAAGTCATCAGCTTCCCTTAGCTCCATTCTACATTTGGAGGAATTATTTTTTTTTTGTAAGGCAAATGGGGTTAAGTGGCTTGCCCAAGGTCACACAGCTAGGTAATTATTAAGTGTCTGAGACCAGATTTGAACCCAGGTACTCTTGACTCCAAGGCCAGTGCTTTATCCACTTACGACACAGCTGCTCCGGAATTATTTTCTTCAGAAAATTTTTGTATCTCCTTTTCCAGCTGGCCAATTCTACTTTTTAAAGCATTCTTCTTTCTCCTCATTGATCTTTTGGCCTGCTTTTTCCATTTGACCCAAACTTCTTCTAAAGGCATTATTTTCTTCATTTTTTTGTATCTCCTTCACCAAGCTGCTGAATTCGTTTTCATGTTTTTCCTACATCTCTATCATTTCTCTTCCCAGTTTTTCCTCTGCTTCCCTTACTTGATTTTCAAAATCTTTTTTGAGCTCTTACGTAGTCTGAGATCAATTATTTTCTTGAAGGCTTTAGATGTAGGAACTTCAACCTTGTTATATTCTGAGTATGTATTTTGATCATCCTATGGGCAGTCTTTTTCTTCTGTTCTTTGCTCATTGCTCCAGCCTATGACTTGATTTTAACTCTTTGTTAAGTTGGGGTTTTGATTCTAGGGTGGAGGATACATTGTATCTGAGAATGGGCAAACCCACAAAGTCCTCTGCAATCTCCCTCTGACCCCCCTTACTTTCCTTGGGCTGAGCACTTTGGAAGCAGTTGCTGGGTGGCTCCTTTCTGGGTGGCTCCTTAGGCCTGCTCCTAGTTCCCACGGTCAGGTCTGCACTGAGGCCTATGCTGGACTCAGCTCCACTCTCACTCTGGTGCAGCAGAGTTTTCAAGCTGACATTCCAAGTTGTCCTTGGTAATCCTTGGGCTGAGAGGTCTGGAAACAGCCATGGACCCAGGGTCCATGTAGTCTGTTCCTGGATGACTGAAGCCAGTTTGCTCAGGTGTGACCTTGACTGTGCTGAGAATCCTTTCTAATCCCAATGTAATGGACCCTTCCTTCCTATGGATCTTCCAAGTTGTCTTTGGTTGGAAAATTCAGTCTTTTTGTGGGTTTTGCCACTCTAAAGGAATTTGCAGTGGTTTAGGGGAGAGCTGGGGTGGTCCTTGCCTTTACTCCACCATCTTGGCTCTGTACCTTAATTAATTTATTTAATTCACTTTTTAAAATATTTATTTATTTATTTTGGATTTTACAATTTTTCTCCTACTCTCGTTTCTCCCCCCCAAGCCCCCACAGAAGGTAGTCTTTTTCTGTTAATCTTTACATTGTTTCCATGGTATACAACCTCAATTTATTTTTAATGCAATATGACACATGTGTCCAAAGTTTGTACTTGAACCTAGGACTTCATAACTCTAAGGTTGCCCCCTCTTTCCACAAAGTTTTTATCCCTGCCTATCAGCACTGGTATCTGACCATTACCTTGAACTAAAGGGAACTGGCAGCCATTCAGCACACATTAGACCTAGCAGTGGTTCAGTTTCCTTGAAAGTCCCTCTCCTACGGAATTTTATGATGCTTTCACCAACCTTCATTGGTTGGATTTTTTTTCCTCCAGTATAAGAGGAGGCAGATAGAGCAGGAAGATGAGACAATGAGAAAAATTATATTCATGAATTAGAACCCAAGGAAGCAAAGGAAAAATTATTTAGAGTAGAATGGGTTGTTTTGTTTTTCACATTCAGAATAATATATACTCTGTATACTCTCATTTTTAAAGGAAAAAAAGACAGCAATATCACACAGGCTCCATGTATAAGTTACAATGAAATGCAGCAATCATATCAACCATAAGGTTATAAAAGCTTCACCTATACCTTTTCTTACCAGTGACTGAAATTTACACAGAGGGGAAAAAAAACTAAAATTAATTTCAATCCAGTAAATCAGAGACTACATAGGAGCAGTACATACCATTTATATGGCTCTCTAAGGTTTCTCAAATATGTGCACTTATTAGCTCATTTGATCCTTGGAGATAAACCCTAGAGCTCTTACTATCCTTATTTTCCAGATGAATCTGTCTATAAATGACATTCAAATTATAAGTCAAACTACATGACCGTGAAAAAGGGAAAGACAATGGTTTAAAAAGAGCTGACTGTCATTACTGCTTACAAAAAATTATTGCCTAAAATAGCTTCAACAATTGCTTAAAAATTAAAACTCAAAGAGCTAAATTCCTAATGGTACCATTAAAGTCTTTGTCTATTGCATATGAACTAACATTGACCTAGAATGGTGCTGAACTTCCAAACAGGGCTCTAGAAGCATCCAGGAAAACTGAAAACCTAATTCATCATGTATAACTGTTTTTCACATTTAATAAATAGTGAATGGTTACTGGTGACATAAGCATTGCTTTTAAAATGATCAAATAGCAGTATATAATACAAATGGCTCTCTTTGGGATTTGATAGCTTTTAATCAATCAATAAGCATTTATTAAGCATTTAGTGAGTTCTGGCATTGTTACTTTTTCACTTAAACAAGAAAGGAACATTGCAATAGTGTGGTGAGTCACTGTTCATTGGACAAAGATCTCACACTCAAAGTATCAGCAGTTAAATTCATTTCAGAGGGTCTAAAGCCTGTTAGATTCTTAGGATATGCTATTTTCTTTCTATCACTCCATCAGAATCATTTCAGAAGCAAATGGTCTCCCACCAGACTGAAGTCCCTTTAAAATATTTCTTTGATTTCATGGCTTTCCACAGTCAAAGAATTCATCACTTAGTGGTAAACCTATTGACACTGTGTCTTTCTGATGTTATCTGGTTTGACTCTCAGATACCAGATTCAATCTATCTCTTGTAGTATGCTCAAAATCTTTCCAGCCTTACAGAAACTTTCAAAGCTTATTTATTATTTTAATAAAATATTTGGCTATTTTATTATATTGACTTCATCAGTCATATTACATATTATATATTCATAAGGCCTAGAGAAGGGATTGTAGCTTAAGAATTCTTATTAGTGATATTGTCATAATAAATGACAGTCATAGGGCAACTAGATGGCACAGTAGATAGAGCACTGGCCTTAGAGTTGGGATTATGGGAGTTCAAATCCAGTCCCAGACATGTGACACTAGCTGTGTGACCTTGGACAAGTCATTTTACCCATTTTTCCTCACATCCAGGCCTTCTCCTGGATTCATATCTGGCCACTGGACTCAGATGACTCTGGAGGAGAGAGTGAGGCTTGTGATTTAGCACAGTGATCCTTCATTCAAATTCAATTCATGTGCTTTTCAGGGCATCACATTCCTAGATTTCAGTATGTCATGGTCTTTGTGAGAAATGTAGGGTGTTGGTCTTCACAGGGTGTGGAGGGGAGTCCTTAGGGAATCCATTACAAAGGGGGAATGGCCCAGCCAATCACAAGACTGGAGGGGTTTTTCTAATCCCATTCCAGGGATACCAAACCCCAAACCTGTTCTCATCCAGTTAAGAGTGACATAGAGATCTTGACCTAATTCTACTGAGTTTGCGCAATTAGGTAATTTAATATTAACCTACACACCCCCTGTGACAATTGGGTTCTTTAGCATATCATGCATCCTATGATGTGTGGAGGGGTTCATATTAGGGGCATGTCATGGAATGGGTGGATCTTTTAGATTGTAACTCAAACTCTGAGAACCCATGAACATCTAAGAGGGAGGGGAAAAAGTTTCTGAGGACCATAAATTACCTGACTTTGAAAACTAATTCGTGATTCACCCCTAGGTGAAATACCCATACCTTGTAAGGTGTATCTTGCAAGGTTTGTGAATAAAATTTACAATTTTCTCTCACTCTAGCAGGTTTTTCTTTTCAGTCATTTATAACAGTCTTCTTCAAGAAGAAAGGACAAACATCATCCATTTCTATTGTTTAATCAAAATACTGAGTTTAGCAAGTGCAATGATTCCATCAAAGCCATTACATATGGGGGAAAAACCAACTACTTTCCCTAAGGGCAAATAAAACCATGTCATTGTCCTTATCAATAAATCCCAATGGTTCCATATTTCCTCCAGGGTAAAATGTAAACACTTCTGTTTGGCTTTTAAAGTTCTTCCCAATTTGGCCCCAAACTATTTTACCCCTCTCTATATATTATTTAATTTCCTGTGTTCCTCAGTCCAAACAAACTAGACTTCTCTATTTCTGAGGCAGGATGTGCCATCTTCTATCTTGGTCTTTATGCTGGCTCCCTATTGTTTTGTACTTGGTTAGACCATCACTCCTGCTGTGGTACTTTCCAAATCCAGACTCCTGAATCACCCATTTTACTCTGTCTTCCATTCTCTTACTTTTTTTGCTTTTGCAAGGCAATGGGGTTAAGTGGCTTGCCCAAGGCCACAACAGCTAGGTAATCATTAAGTTTCTGAGTTCAAATTTGAACTCAGGTCCTCTTGCAACACCTAGCCACCCCACATTCTCTCACTTTCAACTCTCTTTGTCATTTAAATCTTGTCAAACCACAACTCTCAATTCCTACTACCATTCAACTCCCCCATTCTGTTCACATGCTGGTGAATGGAACTACTGAAAATATCTCAGAACTGACAAGGTACATGACAAACTTATCAAATCTCAACAGTTCCTCAGGGAATCAAAGAAATCCTTCCCCCCCCTTCCTAATTGATTCTCTGTCCCACTCACCTAAAACAGCTCTTCCAAACCCTCTCTCCTTAAGCTTTCAACAGCATCCTTTCCCCATAACCTTTCAACTGAAGACTTCAGCTCACTGTTGGAAGAAAGCTTAAGCTATTCTTCAAGAAATAACACATCTTTGTTCCTCATCTGATATGCTCCTTTCCTCATCTCAACATCCTCTTCAGCTATTATGCCCAATTACTAATTTACTTTTGTCTCTGATGAAAGGGTAGCTTTTCTTTTCAAGGTCAACCCTTCTATAAAGCATTCTTGATTTTATCCCCTCTTGTCTTCCCCAGCATATTGCCCCACTATAATTCATACTCATCTTTAATCTCTGTCTACTGGTTCCTTCCCTGACAACAAATATGTCCAATTTTCCACTGTCATTAAAATGCCCTGACTAGAATCTACCATCCCAACATCATCTCTTATCAACCAACATCCTTGTAAAACTGTCTCTACATGGTTCCTCTACTTCTCTCATTCTCTGTCTTTAGCCCCTAACAATCTGATTTCCAATTTAAATCACTCAACTGACATTCTCTTCAAAGTATTTAACAATCTCTTAATCACCAAAAATAATGGTCTCTTCTCAACTTCTCAACTCCTTGACCTCTCTGTTGACCACCTTACCCTCTTTGGAAATAAAGACATGACGCTACTATCTCTAGTTCTACTCTTGACATGTCTGACTATTTCTCTCTAGTGATTCATTATCTGGGTCCCCTCTCTAAGGCTCAATTCTTTTTGCTTTGTGCATTATCTTGCTTAGTGATCTGTTCACCTCCCAAGGGCTCAATTTAAAACTACAGTTGATTCTCGGATCTATACATTCATTACTAGTCTCATTACTAGTCTCATGAGCTCTAGTCTCACATCAAAAATGGTCTGTTAGGCATTTAAAATCCTGGCCTCTTAAATCCAATATTTCCAAAGGAGAACTTATCTTTCCCAGCCTGTCTTTTCCTGAACTTCTCTATTACTATTTAGGTCACCATCAGCTTTCTAGTCATCCAGTTCTGCAAGCTCAATATCATACTTATTTTTCTTACCTTAAACATTCAATTAGTTGCTAAGTCTTATCCACTTCCACAGTTCTTGAATGTTTCTTCTTCCATACTCTCACAAAAGTACCAACCTAGTTTATCATCTCTTATTTCTGGTCTCTCTTCCTCAAGTCTCTTCTAGGTCCAATTCAGGTGCCACATTGTCCACAAAATGCAGTTCTGATAGCATCAATCCCCTGATCAATAAACTCCACTTACTCCCTATTATCTCCAGAACCAAACACAAATTCCTCTGTTTGACCTTTTTATCCCTTCAGTATCTGGCTCCAGCCTACTTTTCTAGTCTTAATCCATTCCTCTCTTCTTTGCATCCTATAATCTAGTCCTCCTGGATTTCTCAATGTTCTATACACAGGATAATACCATCTCCCTTCTCTGTGCCTTAATATCAGATGTTCTCCCTCCCCACCTCTGCCTTTTATGTTTTTGCTCTCCTATAAAATTAGTTTTAGGGAACACTGTCCATATGAAGTCTTTTTTCATCCTCCAAGCTACTAATGATTCCTCTTCCCATATTACCTTGTATTTATTTTTTATCTGATTATTCAGATACATAATACAGTCCACAATAGAACGTAAGATCCTTGAGAGTAGGAATTATTTGTCTTTTTTTGTCTTTATATTTCTTGTGCCTATGACTGACACAGAGTAGGGAAGTAAAGCTTATTCACTGATCAATGCTTGATCTTTCACATATACCTTGAACATTTAGAATTACTAATCTAGCAATAACATATCTGTCACTTCCATATCATTAAAAACATTTTAGAAATATATTTTTTAAGGCAGGTCACTTAGTAAAATTCACTCCAACAGATTTACACATTCAATTTCCTCTCAGGTAGAAATAATAAAACCATTTACTGGCCTAGAAACACAAATTAAACTATTCCAATCATACAAAACAGATGGCTACATTCCATTCCCTGTTATTTCAATGTTTGGGAAATAAAAGATGCTTTTTATTACCTTAAGGGAAAGGTGCAGTGTTAATATTGCAGTCATTATATTGGGTTAGACTGTGCTATAGCTAGAACATGGGTAAAAAAATATCAAAAGGAATTAACATTTGAGGCATTACTTTTCAGTCATTCTTTTTCATTTGTTTCCAAACAGAAAAATTCTTTCTGACTGAGATGCTAAATATATACCCAACTCTCCTTCCTTTGCCTTATGTTCAAAATGTACCTTTGAAGTTACCAAAATCTTTCCTAATCTATCCTATGGGATAAGATTTAGCAGAATTGGAACTCAGGACAGACAGTCTAAGCTTTGTCCTAGGATGCAACACACAGCGAGACACAAAGCATGGTTTTTCAATATTATTTTCTTTCCCAAATGAACAAATTTTAATATTGGACTGTTATGTTCACCCTTTCATGCAGGGATTTTGTAATGTGAAGATCTATGTAATTGTGAGAGCTGAAAAACTCCTTCCAATTGCCAAGAACTCCCCAAAGGGTCCACTTTCCAATCATATCCTTTAGTACAACTGTGAGACACATGGTATTAAGCTTCACATACAGGATCTGGATGGTTATTTTAAGGAAATGATACTTATCAAGATCAAGTGTGTTAACTTTGGTTTGAGTTTCTGGAGATACTTCAGGTGTTGAAACACTTGAAAAATTTTAGTTTTTTTGAAGGGGTGGTGGTGGTGGTGGTGGTGGTGCTAATCTTACTTATTACCTTTAGAATTTACTAAAGAAAAAGTTCTTCATGCTTGTAGATTCTTTGGAGGATCTAATTTTTACTAGATGGTACAGTGGATAGCAAGCTAGACCTGGAGTCAGGAAGACCTAGGTTCATATGTAGCCTTGGACATTTATTTGCTCTGTGATCCTGGGCAAGTCACCTAACCCTGTTTGCCTCTGCAAGAAGAACTGAAGAAGGAAATGGAACATTCTAGCATCTTTGTCAAAAAAAAAAACCCTAAATGGGTTTAAAAAGAGTCAGGCATGACTGAAATGACTGAACAAGAAAACTTTTCTTAGTAGTTTGAAATAAGTGAAGTTTTCTAGGTAACTAGCAATGAGATAGAATAAATTCCAAAGAACCCATAAAAATCACATTTTCTTGACAGAAATTTATAAGGGAAAATCATCAACAAAGAAGATCAAAATAAAGGGTCAAAGAGAAAGAAGGTAAATTAAATATGTTTTTTTTTTCCCAAGTGAAGTTTTCCCTTAGTGAAAGAAAAACATTACATATAGGAAGCCAAATAGTCTGGCTGAAAGCAATAGTAACCCATAAATGGGAGAAGACAGTTTTCCATCAGGAAGTATACTGCCTTCACTTCAGGGAACAAATGATGGAATCATTGTTGTTTTTGAGTTTTTTCGGTTATGTCTAACTCTTTGTAATTCCTTTTGGGGTTTTCTTGACAAAGATGAAGTGGTTTGCCATTTTCTTCTCCAGTTCATTTTACAGATGAGGAACTGAAGCAAACTAGTTAAGTGACTTGCTCAAGGTCTCAGAGCTACTTAAGTGTGTCTGAGGCCAGAGTTGAACTCAGGAAGAGGCATCTTTCTGATTTCCGCCTCAGTATTCTATCTGCTACCCACCCTAGCTTCCCTATGAAAGATGCATTATTGGTATGTTCAAGAAATTTACACTCTATAACATGTTGGAGAGAGCAAACAATAGAACCTAGTAATTCACAGAAAACTGGAGAACCAGGCTTTTCCCATCTACCTAAATTGGTTAGCTACCCAACTCACTTCCTCAAGAGGCTGTAAAATAGTGGCTACAAGTCCTCTTTGATGCTCAGAGTTTATAGTCACCAATGTTAATTGTCTTCTGCACATTCATTGGATGAATGTAAAAACTATGCTACCTTCTAACTTTTCTAGTATTCTATTAAATTTTGTATTGACTTCTTCCCTTATCATAGATGCCTGATATAGCTCAAATTAGAAACAAAGATGTATTTATGGAAGTAAGTCAAACCATTTCAAATTGAAGATTATTTAAAATAGGATAGGAATAAGATTGTTTTATATGAAATTTATTTCATGCTGTCACCTGACCCTTAGTTATCTGCATATCAACAGGGCAAATGACAGAACAACACCTCTGCAGGTATTCTAATGGGCCAAGAGGTCTATGATCTCTGTACTAGCTATGTGTCTCTGACCTACATTTCTAAAGTTTTGTGTTTAGGTCTTAGAATTTTGGAAAGGAAAAAAACAGACATTCAGTGACAAAACTCCAAAGATGACCCACTGAAAGCAAGTAGTAGTAAAATAGACTTTTTTTCTTGACCCACTTGGCCAAGAAAGGTCATAAATATTTTTATAGCTTAATTTTTTTTATGGAAGGAAGGCATTCAGAGTGTGTGCACACTCTAAAATAAGAGAATAGTTCCACTTTATGCTTTTATAGAAATCTTTTATGTACTGTAACCTACCCTTTGGAGAAAAGGGAGCTCAAATCTCTTTAGTGGATTAGTTTAAAGAAAAGGGGAAGAAGGGAAAATAATCATTATGAACATAATCTTCTCCTTTAACAGATTCTATTACTACTACTACTGCCATTATATTGCTTTCAATTCTTAAAATCATCATCCTTTCAAAACATCATTTGAATGATATTGCCTTTAGTTTTAATTTTCAATTAGGAAATCCCCTCTTCCCCCAACAAGAGTTCACAGATTTATGAGAGATACCAAAGGGCATCTGGCATGGAGCACTGGGCAGGGATAACTTGTTCAACTCGTATAGTTCCCCTATTTTTAAAAGCATTATTTTAAAACTTAGAGACTTGACTCTTAAGACTTCATGAACAGCCACTTACATACCACTCTCCTGCTTTTTACCTCGGTATCCTTGTATGTAAAATCAACGGATACTTGTGACTCTTCTGCATAGGGCCAACCTGAAACTTTGTGCTTCTCTATCTATATCTGAGTTTCATCATATTGACTGGGAAGATATTGCCAAATAATGATGATTGCCAGAACATAATGTTGTCAGGATCTCTGCCTGACCTGCAGTACTACCATATCAAGTCTCAGGGGTAGATGAGTTCCCTGTTGATCAACAGTCTTGCTTTCATTTCCCTGATTTGTTGTACCCTCTCCACCATCACTGCTGCTCCCACCACCCATATATAGACAGTGGGTTGTCCTTGGAGGGAATTATGATGATGATTATTAAAGACAGACACTTTCTGTTTAATATGGTTTCCCTTGGTAGAAAATGGAAGATGGAAAATAGTTTGAAAATGTTACTTTGCAATGATTTGGATGTTTAATGGGAGAAGGAAAAAATTCATTTCATGAAATAACAGCATGTATTATTAAATTTCAAAGTCCTTGCTTTTCAGGAGAGTCATGGACTTAATAGTTAAAAATCCTCTGCTATTTTTGAAGCATACACATCTTTTTAAGAGCACAGCTTTGAGTACCTTCATGAGCTGATCTCAATCTTCTCTAAAGCTAACTTTACTAGGTTCTAGCACATTTAGGAGATGAAATATATTTGTTTTTATATATACCAAGAAAGAATAACACTATTCAGTTACATTGGCAGTGGGAACAAAATAATAATACATGTATTTAAGATACATCATTTTGGCGAGAGGGTAGAAAAAGTGAGATTTGATTTACATTGTTTACAAAACACCAGCCCTAAAATTATTATTTTTAACTCTGTGTGGTAACTCAAATTGCTCTTCTGTTTGCTTTTAAAAGTTGTTCTCCAGTATTGTATATATTCTAGGTTGTGAAATATACACCATAATCTTAGAAAGAGGATGGGTATTATTCCAGGAATTTTGGGAGGGAAGACTTATTCCCTTTAGTTCCTTTTTTTGTCCTGGATGCTAAACTGGTAAATCAGAGCAGTACTATTGACAATTTGCCTGGATTATAATCATATATTTGACAGTGTATATATTCTTCCTGTGGGGTCTAAGGTCCTAGGGAGAGGTACATTAAAGGTCAGAGTCCAACTGCTTGAATGACCATATTCAGAGTCATTATTAATGGTTCACTGTCAACCATGGGAAGGAGTTTTGCATTGAAGTACCCCAGTGCTTGGCCCTATGCTGTTTAACTTTTATTTTTATCAATGACGTACATGTAGATATAAATAAAGCTTTAGGTGGTATGTTTATCAAGTCAATAGGTGACACTAAACTTTGATGAATAACTAGCACGATGGTTGGCAGAGTCAGAATCCAAAGCTATCTTTTCAAGCTGTCTCTCTTATGGATTTTAACTTGGTGGAATAAGGGAAACTCTTGATGATGAAAATAGCATAGGGCATAGTCTTCATTATAATTAAAATTAGCAGCTATATGGAACATTGATGCTCATATAGAGGGCATTTTTCTTTCTGTTATAATAATTACAATGGATATTTCAGTCTTCTGTTATCTTTTATATGCACAAATACTCATTTTATATTAAATCCTACTTAAACCATGTTAACAAATATAAACTTTGAAATATGAGATCACTTGCATTTAGAGGCAACAATTACATTTACTTTTCAAGTTAAAGGCATTCTATTAAAATATGCTTTACCTGCTATCAGAATAAGAATACTGTAAAGTCCTATTAGGTGACACAGAGAAAGTCCTTCAATTTAAGAGAATGGCCACAAATATTTTTCTTTGTTCAGGTAATAGAGTAAACTCTCTATAGCCATACCTCCATGCTGTTTCTTAGCAATAAGAGCATCCAGAGTTCACTAAGGTTTTCTCCCCCACACAAAACCCATCAAATTTTCAACATATGAAAAAAAAATTTATTGCTAATTTGTCCCTCTTTTCAGACCCTTTCCTAAAAAGGAAGTACAGAAGGAGAAAGAGAGGAGAAAAGCAAGATAGAGGAAAATAATATAGTTAGCAATCATAACTGCAATTGTGACTGCAATGAACTCACCCAGAAAATTATACAACAACATACATTCCTTAAAGTGGATAGCAGAATTGATTACATGATTCAAACATAAAGGATTATACTATAAGCAAATTAGGAGAGCAAAGATTAGTTGACCTATCAGTTCTATGGATAAGATAAGAATTTATGACCAAAGAAGAGATAGAAAGCATTATGGGATGTAAAATGGATAATTTAAATGGCATTAAATTAAAAAAGTTTTGCAAAAACAAAACTAATATAGCCAAAAATAGGAAGGAAAACAGAAAACTAGGGTAGCTTTTTACAGTAAGTTTCTGTGATAAAGTCCTCATTTTTCAAAAATATAGAGAGCTGAATCAAAATCACAAAAATATGAATCTTTTCCCAATTGATAGTGAAAGAATATGAACAGGTAATTTTCACAAGAAGAAATTAAAGCTGGGGGTGGGTGGTTGGCGCAGTGGATAGAGCACTGACCTTGGAGTCAGGAGTATCTGAGTTCAAATCTGACCTCAGACACTTAATAATTACCTAGCTGTGTGGCCTTGGGCAAACTACTTAACCCCATTGCCTTGAAAAATTAAAAAAAAAGAAATTAAAGCTATCTATAGTAATGTGAAAAAAAAATTTCTAAATCACTATTGATTAGAGAAATGCAAATTAAAAACTACTGTGAGGTAATACCTCATTCGTATCAGATTGACTAACGTGATAGAAAAGGAAAATGACCAATATTGGAGGGGATGTGGGGAAATTGGCACTCTAGAATACTATTGGTAGAGTTGCAAACTGATCCAGCTGTTCTGGAGAGCAATTTGGAACTCTATCCAAAGGGCTGTAAAACTGTCCATATCCTTTGATCCAGCAATAATACTAAAGGTTAAGTTGTTTACTGTAACAACACATGACAATAATTGTCACCTAACTCCTCTAAATCACAGGAGGAGAAGAACTATATTGGCTGCAAAAATTCTATTAATTATTATTACTATCATCAGCACACACATTAACAATGTGATTGGCATAACATATATTGGCAGATCAATTTTAGTAGGTCATTTTGGAATACATCTATTGTAGTTGCCAATATTTTAAAGTTTGGATAAATTGGGGTACAGACAGATATGTAGAATCTTATTATGTTTGGTGTAAGAGCTCTTAAAAGCAGGTTAGTTTCATTATCAAAGTTCCCCAGAGTATTGGGTGAACTTACCAACTCATTTTTATAGAAAATATTTTTGTAAGATCAGACAGACATCCTCTAAATGAACTTGCCTTGAGTGAAATTCCCTCTGCTTCAGCATTGCTCACACTGGATTTCAATCACAGTCTTGAAGATAAGCCTGGGACTAAAATCAAGGGACCTACAGAGTTCTATTCAGTAATATATGTAGTGGTATATACATATCCATCTTTCTCACAGCTCTTTCATGGAAAATTAAGTCCCACAAAAGAAACTTGAAAATGTGAGTCACTTTGATAGATTTTTGGTCAGATTTTATTGAGGAAGATAAAGCTTTGCTTATCATCAGGTCTTCTGTCCTTCTGATTACAATCTTTTTTCACTTGCCCTTGGTAAATTGTGTTTGCTATGACCTCCAGCTAGTTAAATATTCAGCAGCAAGTTTATGGACTTTCCCATAACCTTGATTAAAAGCCTACTGGGAATCTGAATGCTGATACAAGAACTTTATTTCAAAAGCAACCTGAGTGCTTCATGATAATTTCAGTTTCACTAACAGTCCTTATAATCAGTCATCAATAGCATCAGGATGAAGCCAGAGGTAAAAATATGGAAAGCCAATCTTTCCCTATTCAGACTAGCTATTTTTACTAGCACACAAAATGCGATTTTTGTCAATCTGATTTACAAACCAGGAGAAATGGATTTTTATGTTTAAGCCACTATGAGGAAAATCATGCAAGAATTTACAAATTCATATTCTGAAAATTAAATATCACTTAAGCACATGTGTGTATATAGAGTAAATATTAAAGTGATGTGGATAATTGCAAATGAGAAATCAAAGTGAAACCCATAAAGTGGGAGCAATGTAAAAGTTTACATAGAAGCCAGAGGGGGTTCTGTTCTGCCAAATATATTTAAATTTCAAACTTCCCTGAGATTCGTCCTGTCCACTTGAGCCTTTGATTTTTCTATCCCCTTTCACTACAAATGGGATCCATTTGGGTAGAAATGACCAGCAAGCCTGGAAATTCTGGTGCTTTCCATTTGGTTCATCCTGGCTTGATTCATTTTATTTACTTGACAGTAAGACCTTCTGATCTCTAGGTGCAAGTGGGAGGGTGAATTTAATTGACAAAAGAGATCCTTGTCCTCTGATGTGACCATGATTTAGGGGACAAAAAAATGTGAGTTAAAGGAAAGATGGTTCTTCTCTTTTGTTTCCCAGGGAGGTAAAGAAAATTATGCTGGTTATTTTGTTCAGATTCAGACTGCACCAATGAGGAAGAACATATTTGTTATAAATTTATGTCACTTAAGGAGGTGGTAGGGAAAAGGTGGAAAGGTTTATTTTGTTTTAATTTAGAGAAAAGTTAGAACTGGGTTCTAGTTGAAAGTATAATTTCTCTTAATTTTTCCAACACAGAGGGAAAACACAATTTCCAAAATGTGAATTTCACGCTATTTTTTTGTTTATTAAAGCTTATTGCATTGATTTGCTACTAACAGACATTTAGAGCTGTAAATAACAGCAAGAAATGACAAAATCTTGCTTTCCTATTTTCAAAATAAAATAGACATTATAGAGCTTTAATTAAGAGCAAGAATACCTTTTGGAGGCTTTGAATAAACTCTGGGCCTAGATGAATTTCTACTGCTTCTTACTGGTTCTATGTAGACTGTTGAAGCAAGGGGGCTGCAAAATGATCCTTAGAATTACTTGACTTAAGACCCAATATCTTTAAGTATGTAAATTACAGATGGTTCATTAATTCAAACCAATGACAATGGAAATCACTTATTTATTTGTGCCTTCAGTCTGGTAATGGTTGACCACATCAGAAATTTAAAACTGGTTTTCAATTTCCGTCAGAAACTCATTATGCCATAGATGACTTAATGACCTGAACACCGAATACGAGATTTTGTTGCATACTATACATGCTACATTTCTCAGCAATTATATTTTAAATAGAATTTGAGGTATTTTTAAATAATTTAATTTGGGGGATATACTGGATCCACAATATGAACATTTTGTATTTTCATAGGCACTCAGGGGCACACTTTATAGATCATTCGAGGAATATCTCAAGACATACACTATTATTGAAATATGTATTGTGTAAATAATCCATTTAATTGCTCCCAATGAGATTCTCTAAATACTGAAGGGCATTCATTACCTTCTTTTACCTGAACTACGTATTACAACAAAGAGAACAATCATTAAACATCATCACTATGGCAATGCTGAACAAAGCAAGTCTTTTCCAAGTGTATTTTTCTAGTGTGCTCTAAAAGAATGAAGTGTGCAACTAATTAAGCAGTATGTAACTCTCTCATGACTCTTTTCCTCATATCTTCTAACACCAAGGAAGGAATGACCAATATGATTCTCCAACAACCTCTGGCTGGAGTTGGATTTTTCATTTACCTCGGTAGATTTTCAAGGGGTAGAAAGTGAAAGTCCCGAATGATAATTATTTTTTGACTCCGAAGATTGTGGCTTTTTAACTCTAAAGATTATGCTGCTATGACCTGCATTATAGGACATGGAGAATGTAGATGGAAGACTGGCAATAAACAATTCATTAATAATTAGTGACAAAAGTAGTCATATTTCTCTCTATACCATTATAAGTATAGGGCAGAAGTCTTCCTCTGATGCCTCATTCAAGATGTAAAGGTAACTCTGGGAAGTTGAAGGTTATGGCAACAGAGTTCAAATTTCCACAGATGTTTGGAAAAATGGGAAAGACAATGGGAAAACAATCTGAGTGTTTTAGTGTCCTGCAAACTCAGTAAGAATCAACAATGCAATGTGGCAGCCAAGAAAGTGAATGCCATGATGGGCTACATTAAAATAGACAAGGATACCAGGAAGAGGAAGGCAAACATCTCATAGTATTTTGCTGACTCCAGACCTAATTTGGATTATGGCATTCAGTCAATTCAGGGTACTATGCCTTAAAGATTCTGTTAAACTAGAGAGTAGCCAAAGGAGGGCAACCAAGATGGGATAGGGCCTTGAATCCATGATAATATGACAATCATTTGAAGGAAATGGGTATGTTTAGCCTGAAAAAGAGCTAGGGCTCTTTGAAGGGCTGTCATATAGAAGAGGGATTAGACTTGTTATATCCCAGAGATTAGAAAAATGAGTGATGAGTGGAAGATATATACTTCCAAGAGGCAAGTTTAAGTTTAATGTTGGGAAACTAATATTCTTAACAATGAGAACTTTTGAAAAGTCACATGGGTTGCCTCACGTGCTGGTGGCCTCTTCTTTCTTTTAGATATTCAAAAAGATTCAAGAAGCACCCTTGGTGGACATATTATAGTGAAGATGTTTTAGGTGCTTTCTGGACTAAAATGATCTTCATCAAGTCTCAAATTTGGGGGTTTCTATAACACTAGAAAAGTTTTAGGCATTAATCAATTGACAAGCTGCAACTGTTTTCTATGGACAGTCAGCTAAATACAAAGAGGTTCATTGTTCACTTGTAGTCTACCAATCAGACAGTGAGCTATTTGGTCATAGCAATGAATCAAAGAAAAGAAAAGAAGAAAAGAAAAGAAAAAATTCTAAACAGTCCTTAGTTTTGTATAAGGCCTTTCCATTTCTACAATGACTATGACAGATTAGTGGAAAGGGGGGGTGTAGCTTTAAGACTATTTATAAATATTAACCCCTATTACTCTAAAGGCAAACCTTGTCCAAAGAGCAGTCGACATTCCAGGAAGAACTGAATCTTATCCATCTTAGTATTTTTTACAAACAAAATCTGAAAACAAAAGCAAATTGTAGCTTGATGGGAAGTTGGCTCCCAGATTCTCCCAGGTTCTCCCAGGTTCTCTGGAGAGAGGGAGATGAAATCACTTAATCAAATTCCCTCATTTTATGGAAGATAGAGCCATGACACACAAAGGTAAAATACTTGCTCAGGATGACCTAGGTACTAAGTTGAAGAACTAGTTCAAATCCGGATCTGACTCCAAATCCATTCATCAAAATGAACAATTCATAAATAGACCTAACGATAATAAAACTGATATATTTATATCTATATGATAAAAATGATTTAATACGAATTAATTGAACTGAAAATAAAAAACCCATTATATCTGTCTTTGAAATTATTTAAATTCACATAATTGTGTGAAATATATTTCAAACTATACAAGCACAAGTAGAATTATAGAATGGTCCACCTGGTATGGAATTAGATCATATAATTTAACACCTTTATTTTATAATTGCACAGATATGAGATATAGAGAAGATTATGTCTCATAACTTCTTAGGGGCCAAGCTAAGACCAGAAACTATGTAAAGTGAGTCCAAGTTCAGTGATTTTTTTTTCACTATGGCACACTGCCAAATATATTCATTAGATTTTAATATTTATTATAAAAAACGCAAGAGAGGAAAACTTCCATTGGAAGGCTCTGTCCATCAAAGGAAATGCTATTGTAGGTATTTAAAGGGCTATTTACTAGTTCATGCAATAATGCCTTCTCTTTGTAATCTATTCACCATTATAGACTGAGTAAAGTTGTAGATGCTAGAGCAAAGAAAATATGAAAAAATATATTATTGTTTTATTTACAGCACTTTTCTCAAAATTGCAAATCACTGCTCTGAACACTCTCTTATATACCATAATATCATCTTCATTCAACAATAAATAACACTCTCTGAATCAGACCAAAGCCTGATTAGATAATTTACCATCTCACATGGATAACAACTTCTTTGACAACCTTACAATAAAATAGAACAAAAATCATCAGTTAAAACCAATTTTTATTATCTGCTGTGAACTTTGTGGATAACATTCCTTTTTGCCTTGGAATGCCTTGCAATGAGACATAATAAGTATTGAAATAACTCATCTTGCCACGGAATTCAAATATTTTAAAGACACTGTAAAGTACATGATATAAATATGGCAGACATATGCACGTGTATTCAAGAATGAAAGTGGGAAGTAAGAGTGAGATATTAGAAAAGGAAGACAGCCCCATAAGCTCAAATAAAAGACTATTTTCCTATAATGTTATATTCTGGACTCCATATGTATAACAAAGAGAAGGGGCAGGGTGAGTGGAATAAGACCATAAGAATGATAGAGGACCTTTTTGGAGATGATAGGGGTGAGGATGGTGGATAATTATCAATGGACAGAGGCTGTGGCTGAGAGATGAATGACCTGGTGTGACCTAGGCAAGCCAAGAGCCATAAATCAGGCCCAGGGATAAAGGCTTCCAATTCCAATTGCTTGAACTGCATTAGAATAAATAAATCAAAAAATTCATTTAAAAATAAAATCATATCTATGTTCCTGTCTGTTCTATAGAAAATATCCTTTTCCTTTTAGTCCCCTCTAGATCCACCTAAATCTGGGGTCACCAATTGTCTAGAGGAGTCACAACTTCGTATGCAAACTGCCTTTGGGATCATAGTTTAGTTTCAACAAAACATGCAGTGTGATAACAAATAAGATAATACTTTCTATAGAAACAATAAATAGTATGTAGGGAAGGAGTCCAATACAAGGAAAGACTTAGGAGACAGAAGACCTGAGATCCAGAAATGGTGGGAATGGTGATGAGAGAGATAGTATAAATACTTCTAATTTTGCCAGGTTCAGGAGAAATGGATTGTTGTGCAGGTATAGTAAAGAGAAAAGATTATCTTTTCAAGTTAAATTACCTATGACCAAATATAAGAATCATCTCAAATATTAATAATAATATCTAGCATTTATATAATACTTTAACAGTTGTAGAATATTCCTACAAACACTAATTTTTCTGTAAACTAAAAAAGATTTGACAATATAATATATGATGGTTCATTTTCTAATGAGAGTAATAATGATAAGTTACTTACTAAACCTTATCTCATTTACTTCTTACAGAAACCTCAAAAGACCTAACCAGAAAATAAACTACAACATGATTTTTCAGGATGCTTGTAATGTAAGCCCCACTTCAAAAATAAGCCCCAGTTAAGATCATCAGCCAGACTGATGCATTTATTGTGTCCATTGCAATACAAATAAATAATATTCTATAATATAAATAATACTTAAAATAAATGATAATATAAATTATAATTAAACATTTGTTAATACTCAAGTGGGTGCCTTTGACCAAGAGGTAAACATCCATGTAAACAGAAGAACTTGAAACTTATTGTCAAATGACAAGTCAGAATACAGATAAAACACATGAAAACATCTTAATGAAAAGAAAGCCCTATCTCTAATCACAGTTAAGGGCATGAAAGATGAAACTAAAAAGCCTGGTGCACACAAACAGTTACAAAAAAGTAGGTCAATTTAATGTAGCCAATTGTTTTGTGAGGTCACCAAGGAGGTCTGCTAGTCTGGGATTCAGCTGGCACTCACCGTGCTAAAGATATGAAGAACTGCTTTGCAGAGAGAAAAATAGATCAAATAATGATTCCCACGGGAATGAATGCTCATTTCTCCAGATATCCCATGAAGATAAGCCCTAATGCATCTTTTGGAGCAAAAATTAATATGAGCCCAGTTTTAATAATAATAATAATAATGCTTGTCCTTCATTCTTGAAGAAGATCATGGCATCAGAGAGGTGAGGACATGACAAACACATGAACTGGATTTGAGTGAGGGGGCTATGCAAAGTCCCTAGCCTCCCTTTCTCCTCCAGAGCCATTTGGGTTCAGTGGCCAGATGTGAATCAGGATGCCTGGAGATAGCTCTGAATGCGAGGCAATCAGGGTGAAGTGACTTGCCCAAGGTCACACAGCTAGTAAGTATCAGAGGCTGAATTTGAACTCCCATTCTCCTGATTCTTCCAAGGCCAGTGCTCTATCCACTGTGCCATCTAGCTGCCTTCATTTTCAGGGGAAATAGGGCATTATTACAATGAGGAAACTGAGCCTGAGAGATGTTAAGTAACTTTTTCAGAGGCATACAGCTATTAATTTTCAACAACCCAATATGAATACAAGTCTTTATGACTCTAAGCCCAGAGCTCCTTCTCCTACAGTTTGTTTTTTCCAGTGAATTTCAATAATCACCCCCCCCCTTTTTTCACTTCCCATGCATCAAGTGAGGCTGTTGCACATCTTTGGCTACTGGTGAGGGCAAGTGGTTGAGAATGATGGTCCTATTTATTTATTTATTCATTCATTTATCTATTTATTTTATTTGTTGGTTTGTTTGTTTATTTAGGTTTTGCAAGGCAATGTGGTTAAGTGGCTTGCCCAAGGCCACACAGCTAGGTAATTATTAAGTGTCTGAAGTCACATTGGAACTCAGGTACTCCTGACTCCAGGGCCGGTTCTCTATCCACTGCACCACCTAGCCACCCCAGGTCCTATTCACTTATGCAAAATTAACAATACTGTTAGCATAAGTATAGCCAGATTTCTGTTTCTATACTAAGGAGAAGACTGAATAATCCCTGTCTGCCAGGATCTCAATATAAAAGTCCCTTTCCCATTTGGAGACTTAGTTTATTCTACTATAGAAGGAATAGGCTGGGATTAGATGATATTTAAGGTCCCTCAAAGTTCTGACAATCTATGTCCTATCTTCCTATAAATACCTTATCAATCGAAACATGAAAACGTGATTTTCAGGCTCATATTTTGACTCCTGTGACTATATCTTCTCATTCCTTAGTAAGGTGCTGAAAGTATTTTTGAGAATTCCACAGTAATCTTTAAATTTTACAAGTCCAATAATCTGTGGCTACACATTACAAAGACTTAGCCATCCCTGATTCTTTTATGAAAGCTGGCAAGCAAAAACCATAAGAGATGAAGTCACATCTGCCAACAATTTATTGAGCATTTATATTCAGGAAGCATCACACTGAAGTGACAGGTTTTCCTTCATTTTATGTCTCTAAGACATCAGGTGCATATAGCCTTCTTAAAATATATTGGGTTAAGGCAGAGAGGGGGGTAGAGTATGATAATAAAATGAGATCGAAGAACAAAAAATAAGTCAATAACTCTTTGCTAGTTTCAAACTAAAAAGATAAATGAGTAAGCAGTCAGATAGAGAAAGAAATAAAACTCATGTGTAATCAGCAGTTACCCAATTAGAGCTCTCATAATAGACCATAGAGACACTGAATTGCTAAACAAAACCAGTGCTTCAAAACTCTTAGAACTTTAACCTCAAGACATTTCTGTTTATAACTCCAAGACAACATGGATTCATGCAAAGCTAGTAACAGTACTCATTTCAACATTGTCCTTTCATAAAATCTAGATTCAATCTGAGGCATATTTTTTAAAAAATGTATTTATTTATTTAAGGCAATGGGATGAAATGACTTGCCCAAGGTCACATCGGCAATTTGGATTTGAACCCAGGTCCTCCTGACTCCAGGTCTGGTTCTCTATTCATTGTGCCAATCAGCTGTTCCTCAGGCACATTTTTCTATTTTCTTACTTTCTTCTGATATTCTTGGCTGCATTTAATTGCCTTGCCTAGTCCAAGGGTATGTCAGAGTCACCCAGTAGAGGAATACTTGCTTTACTCCATAAGGGTTCCTTCCCCATCAAGGGCAAAGATCAGCACACCATATACCACATAGAGTCAAAATGGGCATGAAATTTAGATATATAGAGTAATATCATAAGCAAATTAGGGAAGCAAGGAAAGACATTTCTGTCTATCTATGGATAAGGGAAGAGTTTATGACCAAATGAGACAAAGAGGATCACAGGAAGTAAAATGGACAATTTTGATTTATATTGGTTTTTTTTTTTTAGGTTTTGCAAAGCAATGGGTTTAAGTGGCTTGCCCAGGGCCAAACAGGTAATTATTAAGTGTCTGATTCCGGATTTGAACTCAGGTCCTCCTGACTCCAGGGCAGGTGATCTATCCACTGTGCCACCTAGCTGCCCCTGATTATATCGTTTTTTAAAAGAAGTTTTGTCCAAAATCATTGCACTCAAAAGTAGAAGGAAAGCATGAAACAGAAAAAAAAGTTAACAGTAAACTTCTCTGATAAAAGCCTCATTTTTCAAATATATAGGAAACAGAGCCAAATTTATAAAAATCGGAGACATTAGCCAATTGATAAATGATCAAAGGTTATGAAGGACTTTTCAGAAAAAGAAATCAAAACTCCCAAAAGTCACGTGCAAAAAAGGCTCTAAATTACTACTTATTAGAGAAATGCAAACTAAAACAACTTTGAAGTACCATGTCATACTTATTAGAATAGGTAACATGACAGAAAAGGAAAATGATAAATGCTTAAAGGGATGAAGAAAAATATAAGGACATTAACATAATTAATATAATATGATATAATATAATAATATAATAGAGACAAATTTACTTTTTACTTAGCTGAAATTGATACAATATAAATGTGAAGTTTCTTCCCAAGTAAGACCTATGGCAACCAAATTAGATCATTAAACTGAAAAGCTGTCAATATATAAACTAACTGTTCAACATTTATATCAACATAAAATTTTATCTGGAGTTCAGAAGTAACAAGACAATGTTTCAGTGACAGTGCTTTAAGACATAAGTTAAAATCCATTTCTTCCTCCTCATCTCCATCTTTAACAAAATCCTAAGCACTGCCAAGGTTCCCACAGGCTTTGTTGCTATTTTTTAAAGTCAAATTTTAAAAATTACATGTTTTTCTTTCATATGATCAAATTCTCATGACTATTAGGTTTCCATGAGTAGAACAGAAGTTCCCAGAAGAGAGATTGCCTCATTTCTGTCTTGGTATCCCTAGCTCCCTGCACAGTGTCTTATACATAGGAAGCGAATGCTAAACATTTGTTGCATTTGGAACTTCCTTTTAAGAAATAGCCCATTGCATAACATTGGGCTTTCAATCTCAACCCATTTTCTTCTTCTTCTTCTTCTTCTTCTTCTTCTTCTTCTTCTTCTTCTTCTTCTTCTTCTTCTTCTTCTTCTTCTTCTTCTTCCTTTTTTCTTTTTGTGAAGCAGTGGGGTTAAGTGACTTGCCCATGGTCACACATTATTAAGTGTCTGAGGTCGAATTTGAACTCAGGTCCCTCTGACTGCAAGTCTGGTGCTCTGTCCACTGTGCCACCTAGCTGCCCCTTGACCATTTTATTTTAGATGATCCTTGTGGCACTGTGTCCCTAAATAAGGAAAACATCCTTTTCTTTTCCATTTCCAAAGTCTTTAAATGGGATCTACTTTTCAGAATGTGAAAAAGAAAGCAAAGAACAGCAGCTTCGTAAGGTTATAAAAAGCAACAGTAGCTAAGAGGAAAGACAAATGGGCAGATGACTTAGGTGCATCATTTTAGTATTCTTTTGTAAAGAAAATGTCTTCTAAATATATGTACAGAATTTGGTGACTAATGCTCCAGAAAATGATAAGTATAAGAGCAACATTCCTCAAACACTTTGAAATTTGCAAAGAGCTATACCTATAGTTATAATCATCCTGTGACCAAGGTACACATATCATGCCCATTTTTACGGATGAAGAAAGGGAGGCTGAGAGAGATTAAATTATTTTCTAGAAACACAAACTAGTAACTATGTGAAGTAATATTGGAACTGATTCCAATGCTGGTACTCCAGTCATTAAGTAGAACACTTCTTTGTTTCTAAGAGGTTCAATTTCATGATTTCATGAGACCTCACCTGCAAATGACAGCTTCATCTCAATTTCTGAAATGGGACCCACAATGTTCTAAATTCAAAGTGGACAAATGAAACCATGTTCTTCACCTCCGTTAGAACTCACTTTCCAAGCATTTAAAACGAATCCCAACATTCTGGTCTTAAAGGGATTAAAGGGACCAGGTCTTGTCAAGTATAGTCTCTTGACTGAGACATGAGGATATTTTTACTTAAGACTTCTCTATGTAGAAGGAGGAACTGAGAGGCTAGGAGAAGGAGACAGGAGAAATAGGTTTTGTCTCACTCTTCCTTCTAACAACTCTTCCTTTTGAACCTTGCTATAACTCTCATTGAACTCCATTTTCTCAGGATGCCTAGACAGGTAGAGTGATAGACTTGGAGTCATGAACATCCAACTTGAAATCCTATCTCAGACAGTTACTATATATGTTACCTTGAGCAAGGTTTTAGTTTCCTCAACTGTAAAATGGGGATAAAAATGGCATACAGCAACCAGGATTGTTGTTTGAGTCAAATGAAATAATGCATATGAGGTTCTTGGCAAAATCATTGTGTTATATGAAAGCCAGATATGAGTTTTATATCTGTAAAATGAGGTTTGAGTAAATGATCTCTTCCAGATTAAAAAAATACTAGACGTCACTTTTGTAACCATTGATTTAGAGAGCAGAATCAGCCCCCTTGCAATCCACATTCAATGACTAGTCCCTTCATAGAATATTTATTTTCTGATGAATAATCACACTGCTAGCAAAGTTACTGGTTTTCCCATGGGTTGTCATTCCTAATAGTGTCTCAAGCCTTGGGCTTTTCTCACCCCTATCAAAAGCTAATTGCTCTGTACTCCATTCCCTAATGATCATATTTTCTTGAAAGATACAGCTAGCTAATTTGATAAATTAATCTATTCTCATGAGTTACTTCTCCCCCTGGTTAACAAGCACATTTTAACAGGGGCCTCCTGAAGATAATGCATTGACACAAAAGAGTGACTCTAATTATTGGGACTTCCATCTAGTGGAGAAGATATTTGGACGCTAAATCTCATTGCTCACATGTTGAACTGATCTTGGCTACAGTTCATCACAATTAGCTATTAGTAACTCATCATATTATTCTCTTTACATTTTCTCCATTTGCTATTTTGCTGTTTGAACAAACCATAAATAATATGCTTGATACTAGATTTTTAAACCATTTTCTCTTTTGATTTTCCCTATAAATATTCTGTTAATGATGATGTTTCATATTTTACAATGTACCTCAATAAAGAGCTTAACCATGGTGTGGATTAGAAATTTATTAGAGGAAAGAAGATAACAAAATAATAGTATCACTGATACTTGTTGACGGAATCACTGTAAAAAATTAAAAAAAATAAATTTATATACACTGGTAAATTTCCATTCTTTGGACAAGAAGATTCACAATATAAAACCCAGGGTATTTTCTTGTTTTGTGATTATTTCTAAAGTTATATTTGTGTTAAGCCTCCACAATGCCACATGAAAAGTGAGTTTTTTATTATTTGTATTCCAGTTTTCAGTGAGGAATAAAATGTGAAGTCATTAAAACCTCAAATCCAAGCACTATACGGTAAGGTTTTGAGATCAAAGCTTTCATTAAAAAAACTGCAAAACTGATAGATCTTCTGGAGATCAGCATGGACCAACTCTTTTGCTCTGTTACATCATTCCTGGTTGTTATGTTATTCCTTATTTCAAGCCTATTTTGCTCTGTAACTAGACTAATGTACATTATCCCAGGGCTAAATGATTATGGAACTTCTCAAGGTACCTTATTATAAAGAAGTCATAAAATATTGATCATTATATTCATTTCTAATGCCCTTAATATAAAAGCAAGTTGGCAGACTGATGTTTTTCCCAGATAAAATGTCCATAATTTCTTTCCAGTGGAGCTCTTAATTATGCATAGCATCATACAAAAGTTGGCTTCCTTTTTAAGCTAGAATAAAAATGAGGATTTTCATAAACAGAACCTTTTACTTTTGTAGATTAGTGTGTGAATGTTTTTTAAAGGTAAAAAACTTAAAAAAAAGTTTTGACAGACAGACAGTGTTTAAATGATTTGCCTAAGGTAAGTAGTGCCTGAAGCTGAATTTGAACCTAGATTTCCTTGACTCTAGGTAAAGCAGACTATCCACTGTATCACCTAGCTGCCATAGGTAGTAATGTCAGACACTGTTGCAATGATACAAAACTAAAAATGAACCAGTATCTGCCTCCAAGGGGCTTATATTCGACTTTAATATTTTTTCTGTTTTTCCTCCAGTACAGAATACTTCCCTCTCATATTTTCAGGTATGTTCCTAATGGTATTTAGGTGCCAAGAAAAAAGCGATTTCCCATGGAGGAGCTTGGAGGAAAGGATGCTTAGAGGGGAATTCTCAAAGTAAGTTCTTGTCCTTTCACTCCTCTCCCTTTATTCCACAGGGCAAGGTCTTTGTGGAGAGTGCTAAAGAATAACCCAGAGGAGACAGAATGCTTCCCATCCTCAAGATCTATGCCCAAGAGCCTTGGTTTATTAGGCTAACCATTATACAAGAGCAAAACGTTCCCATTTTCAGCAACTAGAAAGAGGTAGACCAACATAAAAATAATTATTCATCATCCACATCACTGATATTCTGGTAAGAGATATGGATAGAGGACCTTCAGGTTACAAAATCATTTTGCACAGATTATCTGATTTGAGTCTCTTACCACGGCAGTATGCCATTAGATACTGTAGGCATTGTCATCATTGACATTTTACAGATGAGTAAAAGGACATTCAGGTGATGTGCCTGTGGTCCTACAGCTGTAAAAAGTCACAGGGAGACTTGTTACAAGTTCACTATTTTAGCCCCTCTCCCTTCATGTTTATTTATATATTTTTGGAAAGCTACATTCTTGTTACTCCAATTTCTGATCTTTGATGGCAGCAGGGTGATGTGGTAAGAATGCTAGTTTTCCAGAAAGAAGAAAATAAAATTTGAATTTCAGCTCTGACACTTCTCTAAGCTTCAGTTTCCTCATCTATAAAATGAGTTTTGTCTAAATTATCTCAAAGGTCTCTTCCAGCTCAAAACTGATGATTCCATGAGTTTGTATAATTAAGGAATGTTTCTATTTTTGGGAAGGAGGAAGTATTGAATGGGCCAGGTCAAAGACTCAAAGATTCCAAAGAAAGCTCATTAGTTTGCATCAGCTAAAATCTATTTTAATATGGGAATCACCCTACATTCTTTAGAAAACGAAGCTGTTGCTTTGGTCCTAGATGACTGTCTTAAAGAACCTTCCTTTTAACCATGGAATGGATACTGTTAAACTATTTGTTTTTATCTTAAGCGATTATTACTTTGTGATTTATTGTGGGTTTATTTTAAAGTAACAGTTACCTTAGGTGAAATGATTCTAGGCTTTCTGTTTATTTATTTTAAAGTAACCTTCTTATGGGTCATTCCTTTGAAATTCACTTTAGCTATACCCTTTTGATCCAGCAATACAGCTACCAGGGCTATACCCTGAAGAGATAATGAAAAAAGGTACAAACATCACTTGTACAAAGATATTCATAGCAGCCCTGTTTGTAGTGGCAAAGAATTAGAAAATGAATGAATGTCCAAATTAGGGAATGGCTTAATCAACTATGGTATATGTATGTGATGGAATACTACTGTTCTATTAGAAATCAGGAGGGATGGGAATTCAGGGAATCCTGAAAGGAGTTGTATGAACTGATGCTGAGTGAGATGAGCAGAACCAGAAGAACATTTTTAAACCCTAACAGCAACATGGGGGTGATGATGATCAAACTTGATGGACTTGCTCATTCCATCAGTGCAACAATCAGGGACAATTTTGGGCTATCTGTGATTGAGAATACCATCTGTAATCAGAGAAAGAATTGTGGACTTTGAACAAAGACCAAAGACTATTATCTTTAATTAAAAAAAAACACCCATTATCTTATTATGTAATTTTGCTATCTCTTATACTTTACTTTTTCCTTAAGGATGTGATTACTCTCTCATCACATTCAACTTAGATCAATGTACATAAAAACAACGTAAAGACTAGCAGACTGCTTTCTGTTGGGGGGGTAGGGAGAGGGAAGCAAGATTAGGAGAAAATTGCAAAATTCAAAATAAATTTTTAAAAACTTCACTTTAGCTAGTGAAAGTACACAGGGGAGGAAGAAGAACACATACTTCCATTAGAAAATATTTCATTGTTAGGAATTACAAACAGAAATGTGCCATTTAAAACCATTTACAATCTGGTTTCAACTTCTCTTTGAAGGGTGAAACCAATACTAAGGTTCTCACTCTGCTCTGGACAGGTGCTGGTAGACACCTGGATATTTCAAGCCCGGCTTCACTCTACCAGGCTGCTGATCTATTTCCGAAACTTGTTATCTTCTTTCTATCCAAGTGGTCTGCAGTATAATGCCAATGATAAAAGAACTTCTGTTTCTCCCTCCTTTGACATTCCCTCAAATATTATAGATCTTGAACAAGTTCTGCTTCAGGCATTTCCTTATTAATATATGATGTGACCCCACCTCCCTACCACTTTTCCCTTTCCTGTTTCTTGTAAATTACGGTATGACATACAGGCCAGTTATAGATTTGATCCTACCAAAAAATTCAGATAAATGAGTTTTTGCTAGAAATCCAGTTCTTGTTTGGTGTGAAGTTTTGGTACTTGCTGACAGACTCTTAAAGCCAGAGGTCTTGGATTTTTGTTTTCTGTAAATTTCTTTGTGCTTGAACCACATATCTTTCTTTAAATAGATCTAATTTTTTGGAGATATACTCTGATTGTTTTCTCCCTCCCTTTAAGTTTCAAGCCCTTTTGATCAGATATGCATGACTCCAGTGAATATACTCTTATCAGCCTCATAGATGAGGCTACTTCACCTCTGACCAGGAATTGATCAACTCTCCATAATAAACCCTTATTTCTAAATCCTTATCCCATTCTCAAATATCATCTTCTTATCAAACTCTATCTCTCACTTTACAGTTACTCCTACATATCCTTTGTCTTTAATGGTTAAGAGTGAGGAAAACTCCAACAAAACCAAGCCATAATCTGTGTTATTATGGTGTTCAGTTTCTTGGCCCAACTTCATAATTATTTGTATTTTAGAACTTTTTGTATAGTCTCTTGTATAAGTTCTTTGTATATTCTCTCATTTGATCCTCACAGCAATCAAGTGTAGTAAGTGACTTTATTATCATCATTTTAAAAATGAAAAAAAAACAATTGAGACTCAGAGATTACCTTACTCATCCATGGTCACATAGCAAATAGATTTCAGAGGTGGGATTCACCTCTTCCTGGGTCTAATACTACAAGCTCAACACTCTTTTCACTGTGACATACTGCTACATATCTCACTACAGATGAATGAATTGAAAAGAATTGCAAAAAAAAAAAAAACAATCGAACTACCCCTCCCTTGGAGCAAGCAGAGAAAACCTAATTCCTCTTCTTCCCAGCATCCCTTCAAATACTTTAAAACAATTACCATTTCACCACAAACACATTTATTGGTGACAAAAACAAGAAGATAAAAATGTCAGTGCAAGATCATCCACTTAGGTGGAATAGGACACAATTTACTTATTAATAAAATATTGAATATGATTAAAATATTGATCCAATGAGTCAGCAGATGCTGTCACTGGCATTGCCTATTGGGGAGCTTTAATATTTCAGCACATAAAAATTAAACCCCAGAATTCTTATGAAAGCACATTGTTTGTCATCAATCATTATATACTGAATGCCTTCAAATATTTCATGTGTGGTATGTTCCACTGATTCAAGATATGCAGGTTTAAAAAAGTACTCTTGAACTACATGTCTTACCTAATAAATGAAATTATTTTGTATTTTAAGAAGAAAACAAGAAAGTGGCTAGTTGATATTTCAACTGACATAAAAAGGAGCTACACCTGATTATTAGAGATGTGTAAGAGACTATAAAAAAGAACAAGGAGGGGAAACAGTGTTTTCTTATGCTCAAAGCTTAGTGAGAAGTAAGAGTGTAAGAGAAAGTAAGTAGAAGACAGAAGAAAGGCATTAAAATGAGTCGCCTAAGGCTCATAAATATTAGAAACATAAATGTCATAGGAACTTTATTTTATGATGTAGGTGGTCTAATAAAAATTGGGGAGCAAAGAAAGGCTGATTGTAAAGAGAAAGCCACCTGCTTTTTGTTGTTGAGGGGAGTTATTCAAGCTCAGGGACATTCCAGACCTCATGACATTGTTTTTCAATTGGCAGCATGTGCTAAACTATCAGTACTTGTCACTTTCAAGCAGAATGGACAGGATAAAGGATGGCTTTCCCTTGAGTGGCCTGCTTCAGAGTGATAAACCTGTATCTAATCCATATTCGATTTAAGATACTGAAGATACACTCATCTTCAAGGTTGTCACCAGAATGGAACTGTGCAACATCAGAGTAATACTTGCCGTTTGGATCTGGGCCCTTGGTGGCTTGTTTTTAAGGCTATTACTTGTGATTTCTTGTGGCCCTCCTCTAGACCAGAGCCTCCCAGTGAGATGGTATAGTCTAACTATTCTCCAAGGTTATTATGTTTCTTACATAGAGCATCCATGGCCAGAAATGATATGAAGGCCCAGTAAGATTTGTTTTGCTCACTCTCATTTTTCATACTCCATAAATGAAGTAAGGTAGATTTTTCCCAAGGGTGTTAGGCTAAGTGATTACATGAATGCAAATCACAGAACATCTGCCATTCCATGACTGTTTGTAACTGGCTGTATGTAGTTCATTCATTACACATGCTGCTCAAGTATAGGTAATGGCAGAGGGGAACACTTGGTAGGGTCATTCTTGCTATACACCAAGTCTTCTTTTTACATTATTACTTATATATCATAGTAGGGACTAAGATGAACATTGACTCACAGGCACAGTATTAATGACAGAAAAGAGCAGTCTTCATCCCTGAAGGAAATAAAACTGAGAAAAGTAAAAGCAATTTTGACTTTCTTATTACCTCAAAAATAAAAAAAAGAACTCTCTACTGACCCAGTATATATATATATATATATATATATATATATATATATATATGTATATGTATATGTATATGTATATGTATACATATATATATATACATATACATATATATATATATATGTATATACATAAAAACTCTGAAAAAAGGTTTAAAAATAAGAAATAGCCTATATGGTTAATGTTTGGAAGTATAACATAGTTACCATCAACCTCCTATCTTTGCTTTTCTACCCCTTCAATACACAAGTGCTTTGCACCACAGGGATTTTTTATGAAGCATTTGGGGCAAAGTGACTTACCCAGAGTCACACAGCTTGAGTCTGGGGTCACATTTGAACTCACATCTTCCTGAACTCCAGCTCTGGTGTTCTCTATCCACTGTGCTGCCTAACTGTCCCTGAAGATCAGGGATTTTCAAGGAAACACTAACTAGACCAGAGAAATAAGACTTCCTAGATCCACAAGCTGTACCAAATTAAATGGAATTGAATTGACAGTGGAGGTATTGTGCAATGAAAGTAGTGCTGGATTCCCAGTTTGCTAGTTACAGCCCCTGTGGCCTTGTCATTTAAGCTCCTTTGGCTCCAGTTTACTCTTCTAGAAAGTGGCAGGATTAGACTGGATCATTTCCTTTCCAGGTCTCAACCCATGATTCCAAGCTTTTTAATCCCCAATCAGTGTTTGGATTTCCTCTACCTGGGGCAAGTGAATATTTATGTTAGCAGCCTTGTCCAAAATGTAGATCCATTTGGCTCCTAAGAAATCAGTGGTCTCTCTCTAGTCATTGTTTTCCAGAGGATTTCAACCAAGAATATTATTTTCAAAGCTCATGTCCTTATTGTCTGAAGTAATGAACTGGAAGCCAACCTAAAAATTACCAAGTAAGCCAGTAGACTTAATAATCTGCTCAAATGTTTAGTTTATTTCCAGGGTGATCCTCGACAATTGGAGAACTGGGAAAAAAGTCATGTCGTTTGACAAATACTTTAATCTTCCTAATTTTCTGATTTTTTAAAAGGCATTTGTTTGTGCAGTTTGCTGAGAGACAGTGTAGTTTACTATCTTACTTGAATACCTGGGTTGAAGTCCTGCTTCTGATCATATAATTTGTGTGACCCTGGGGAAGCCATTTTACTTCAGGGTCCTTACTCTCTAAGAGTCTAAGTTATAGACAAATCACTAAAGCCCATAGTAGAGGGAGTTTCTACCCTCGAAGTTCCCTATACAGACAAACTCATAAGCCTAGAAAGCCTCAAAAAAAACTTTTAATTATAGCTCCTTCCACTAAAAGCAGCGGTGAAACTGCAACCAAGTTAAATGACTGTGAGTCACAGGTAACTGTGTTAGATTATAAATGATAGATAGGTAACAATCTACAATGGTGGAGGAGTGAGGTCACCAACAACTGTTGTTCTTGTTGCCACACTGATGGTATTAGAAATCCTTTGCTATACTGATATATATTTGTATATGTATGTCTACATATAAATATACAATCCATATACAGCAACTCCTGTGACTAGGACATTAGAATTCTTTGCATTCAAGATCATTGACTATACAATTAATGATCTTTCACAAGTATAGTTGGCTATATATAATTGTAACAAATGATATGGGTGTTTTGGGTGTGTGACTGTGTTTACCATTTCTAAAATTCAGATTAACTGCTTAAGCCTAATAGTTACATATATTTTTTTTATATTTTGAAGTTGTTAATGGAGTTCCAAGAGAAGTAACTGAGAAGGCTTTGGACCAGTAATGTGATGACCCCCAAAATAAGTTCTTTAATGTTCGACCTTTATGCCACTCTCTCTAGCTTTTTGTTCTTGTTGAATGGAATAGGGATTTTTCTGGGTAAGAAGGGTTTAATGTCTAAGTTCAGGAAATATTAAGGAAGCACATAGCTTTTATAGTGAGTTCAAATTATGAAGTTTAGGTAAGTTACCCCATAGGGGAGATTTGAAGTTAGAAAGTAAAGTCTCTTCCAATGGCGATTGTATTATTACTCAGTGCCTGGCAAGAGACAACAAATGTTTGTTGATTCACTGACTGACTGAAGGAATTGGATGGGGTTAAATCACTTGCCCCAGGTCACACAGTTAGGGAATTATTAAGTGTCTGAGGTCAAATGTGAACTCAAGACCTCCATGGCTAGTGCTCTATCTGCTGTGCCTTCTAGCTGCACTGCAGAAGTGCTTCTGAAGCACTTCATTACTTCTGCACGACTTTAGAAAAGAAGAAGTCCCTGGATTTGAATATGGTAAATGTCTGTAAACTCTAGGTCAGTGAACTGGAATAGGGATAAATGGAAAGCTTTACACTTGGATTCACAAATCAAATTCACAAGTACAGAATTCTCATTTAATGATAATCTTTAAGCAAAAAGACAGATCATCACATACCAGGTATATTGTGGAAGGAATTCTTTTTGGGGGTAGAGGCTGAACAAGATAGACTCTGAGTCTCTGCTTCCAAAGGCTGAAACATGACTAAATATCCCATGTGATTCCTTAATTTTTGCTATGAATAATTAATGATAGGTTACATAGTCATTGCTGTCCCATACAATTTCTTTTGTTTTCTTTCTCTTTTTCTCTTTGTTTTTTTCTTACCATATTTCTCTATCACAAGGTATCTGTAGAATATTCAAAGGCCATTATTTAGCCTTTAAATTTGTGACCACTAATATCCTTACACATGACCTATTAGGATAGCAAGTCGTGTTATTCAGCTAGTTACAAAGAATGCATTCTTGAAGTAAGACTGTTTAAGCCAAACTGGTTTTGCCTTGGGCAAACTTTCATTGCCCATTGTTAAGTATTTCAAAACGTACAATTCATGATACCAGTCTCAGATGGTCTTCAAAACGACTGAGAGTTCTCAGAGAAGCACAGTATCCTTAGCAATCCTTGTAGTTTCCCCATTTTTTCCCTAGCTAATTAGATTAAAGGTAGATGATCAATCAACTTGTACTACATGGGAAAGATTAATTACTCTACCCCATGTGAATTAATTATTAGTGTCCAACCACAGGGCTAAGCAAATCTAATGTAGGGGCAGGGAGAAGAAGGGCAGACAGAGAGATGTGCTAGCCTGGGCCATATTCCAAAATCAACACTTATCAAATGTTTTCAGATTCAGTTTCAAATGACTAATGTAATAGTCTCTCATATGGGTCTTAAATATGGTTCCTGGGTAACCCTATCACTAGAGGAATTCTGTCGTTTGAAATTTTATTACAGGTATACATTTGCAATCAGAAGAGGGAAGGAAAAGATTAATAAATGCCTCTTGAAAAGGGGTAAAATGTTTCCCATTAGTACTCAATTTCATTGCTGTCATGATGGCTGCTAGCCAGTCATAGTATTTTCAGAGAAAATTACTTCAGGTATAAAATAAACATGTACAATATCGAGGTTTTGAAAAATTCAGATATGGAAAAGTCTTTTATGACCTTTCATTTTTAGGGCGTTTCTCTGAAATTAGAGAGTTATGACTGGTAAAGCAAAGGCCAGGTTAAATCCTCCATGGAGGCAGTCTACCATTTTATCACTCATTCTTTGCTTTTGCTTTCCCCTTACCATCCCCCAATGCTTCCAGAGTAACATGAAGTTTTCCATGACCTGCCAAGATCCTCTTAACACAACAAATTCAACTAAGTAGGATCTTAGAGAAATTAAATGGAAGCCCCTTCTCTCTACTTGATAATAGTGAGAAGACAAAAAAAGCTTAGAGAGACAGTATGATAAAGGGGGAAGAGTATGAGATTTTGAGTCAAATGACCTAGATACCAGTCTCACCTCTGCTAATATCTGTATGACCTTTAGCAAGTCACAGGTCCTCCTGGGCCTTAGTTCTTCATTCACAAAATGAGGATATTGGATCTCCAAGATCCTTGTCAGTTTTAATATGTATTTTTTCCATTATAAGAAATTACCCTATATAATTACAAGAAAATTTTACATTTTTGGTTATTTTTATCCAGTTCTACCATTTCATCAGTATGGGTCACTCCCATTCTCTCTACCTATACACATCAGCTGTGGTTCTGCCATATATGATTTCAGAAGTTGCCTGGGGCTTACCCCAGGTTATACAACTGGCAAGTCCCAGAGGTAGGGTTGTCAATGTATGGAAATGCCATTGGTGGCTCAGATATCCAAAAATGTGTAAACTTTCTGTGTTACAATGAGGGAAAACCTTCAAAAGTTCGACTTGGAAAAAGCATCTTTCTGAATCCATCTTAAAATAAAAACGTTACGTGTGAGTTGTATCATGTGATAATTTGTCATTTCCTTAATATAGGGCACTCCTGAACAAGGAAACTACCAGTGCAAACTAATATGTGCTCTGCAACTCACTGATATGTCCAGGGATACCAAGGAGTTAAGTGACTTGCCTGGTCACATGGTATGCCTCAGTGGTAGGATTGGAATCCTTGGTATCCAGGCTGGTTCTCCACTCAATTCATAATTCTACCTCTCTATTCATTCTGATTCTTTCTGTAAATATTTGGCTATATGTAGGCCCCAGCTCTAATTTGATCTGAATGTTACTGATAGGCCCTTGCTGTCCTAACAAATCTCCATGCTAATGAATTTCTAAATTGTTTAAAAATTTCAAATGTTTTACTTGGTCAAGGTAACACACTAACTCATGGGCACCCACTAATAATGCCTTGGTATAAATTCATATATCAAGTTAGCTAGTGTTACAGAAAAGGACCGAGAAACCTTGGGTGTTATAGAATAGGATAGAGAGAGCATATAGATAGAATAACAACTATGTAAATAAGGTGGAAGGTCCAGACCTAGACTGGGAGATACTAAGAAAGTAAAGTCAGGAGAGGTATTCTACAGACCCCATTGTGATAGAGAAATAGGGAGGGAGAGGGAGAGGGAGAGGGAAAGATGGGGTATTAGAGGAGAAGTTGAGGGAAGGGCAAATACAAATTTCTCCTGCTTTGCAGTTGTAACTGTCTATGCCTCTGTCTCTAACAGAAGCCAGAGTCCTGTGGTTGACTAATGTGCAAATTATCTAAGCATCTAGAAAGATCAACTCATGGTATTCAGAGTGTGTACTTTCTTTTAGGAAATGAAAGGTAAATTTGACCTACAGCTGTACTATTTATTTTTATTTAAACATAAAGAAGCTGGAGGAGCTGATGTCTCCTGTAGAGATATTATGAGACAGGAATTCATTATAGTTTCATTTCACATTAGAGAGGAAGCTTAATATCCTTGGCAAAGTACACTGGAGTAGAGATCACAGAAATTCTTTTATCTAGTTTGGAGTTTTAACAAACTGGATTCATATGTTTTAAAAGTAACATTTCTAAATCCCTCTGGCAACTTAAAAAAACTTATTCATAAAAAGTTGTGTTGACACCTAAATCTGTGAGCTCAGAAGAAGGCAATTTTCAGTACAATGTACTATTACAGGCAATTCATTAGCAGGAAAAAAACCAGATTGAGGATGTGATACATTTCAAAATATGAAAATGGAGCTGCATAATTTAATTCAATTGCTCAAGGACAGCATTAACTGCCTCTAACAGTTTACATTCCCATTTGTGGTGCGATTGAATAACACTGAACAGCTTACTGGCATCTGCTCCCAACCACAAACACACGAGGCTAGTGCCCCAGAGAGGTTTCTTTTGGAACAAAAGGAACTTAGTCCACATTCCTAGCAAAAGGCGATTAAATCCAGGAAATCTCATTAATGATTATTTTCTATTATTAAATACCAACAAGATCCATAACATATCTTAGGCTTACATGTCAACCATATGTCATCTTTTGGATGCATGTGATCAGATCACAGAGGTTACTTGTAATTATAAGCTCCCTTGGACAAGATCCAATAATACTTTATATGGTGTTCATCTTTTCTCATGGAATAGTGAGCTCCTACTGCAGTTAAGCCAAAAGTGGTATTTTTTAGTTTTTAATCTTAAAAAAAGTTATTGCTAGTCATTTTTCTTTAAACTTTTATAAGAACTTTAGACAATGAAATTGAAAAGCAATTATGGTAGCTCACATAAATCTGTCCACTCTCTTTTAATTCTTTTTATTTTGATAAGTTTAGTAAAATACCAACTGGAAATAATTATATTACTTTATGCATCTAATTATTATGTGAAATCAGCTGGCTTTTATAGTACAATATCATTCCTAAAGAACCTGCTAATTGGAACAGCTATGTGGTGCAGGTGGATAGAGCACTAGACCAGGAGCTAGGAGGACCTGAGTTCAAATCCAACCTCAGATACTTAATAATTACTAGCTGTGTGACCTTGGGCAAGTCCCTTAACCCCATTGCCTTGCAAAACAAAACAAAAAAAATAACCTGCTAATTTCCAATTTGTCTTCAGTTAGGACTAATATTACCCTTTCTGTTTTCTATTGGGGAAAAAAGTAGTTTACTGAGAAACATTCAATTGTGATTGGTGTGGAAATAGCTTATTCAACAAAGCCCTTTAAATACACATATAGTTATTCTCACTATATAACTATTATATTAATTCTAAATGATTCTATTATTTTCATTAAAACAGAGTCTGAAAGGAAGGGTCAATACTTAAGATGAAATCACTATTTCACATTTTCTTTTCAAATATTATAATTCAAATTTTTCAAAAATTCTCACTGACCTTGCTCAGTAGGAAATTTTGACCATGTCATTGTTCCCCTACCCTAGCCCTATTTCACTGGAGAGTCCATGTTACATGAAATCAGCTCTGGCTTTTAATGGTATTAGATCTGTTCTTGAGTAGTCTACTTTGTTGCTTAGACCTTCGCTAAATATTGCTCAGTCTGATAAAGATGACCATCCACAGAAGATGGATTTGTTTTATATGTTGCTAAAGAAAGATGTCTTTAATTATAACACTCTTTTTTGATTTATAGGATGAAGACAGAAGATAAAGATGATGCTGATAGATTGCATAGATAATTAACTCTTCATTACCTGAAGTAATAAACTTGCAACTAACTCATGCTTAAATGGTAACAGATCTAAAAGCAATTAGATCCTAGTTACAGCATTATACCTCATTGGACTCCTTGATATCTAGGTTAAGAAAATTTCCTTATTGATGCTTATGGGAGAAAATGGTGATTTTCAGAGCAGATCTTAACAACCTGGGGATCAAGCATGAAATGGTATAGATAATTGGAATTTTATGAACTTCATACACTTAAGAACATTTAATAACCAGCTCTGCAAATACAAAGCTACAGTGATGATATATAGATATCAGGTTGTTCTTTGTGATGTTTATGCAATTTATCTTCATTATATTAGGTTTCCGAAATAGGGTATGCAGGGGAGATGATGGAGGGGCTGTTTTGATTTCAAAGAGGTGCTTGCTTTAGTTGTTCATGCATATCTACTCATTTCAGTCATCAGCTTTAAACATTTGCTGAAGAGGTCCACATAATGGTGATGTGTCTAATGCCTGCCCTGAGCAGGTTTTGTGCTATTTGTTTGGCATCGGGTGTAGTGATGATGCTCTAGGAATATCTGACAGTCATGCTAGTGGGAAAGATAAGGCACTGTCGCTACTGACCTATATATACACAGATATCAATTATGAAAGTAAAAATGTACTTTGTGGAAAATGTAACTTCAGAAATTCGAAAAACTTTACATAACTTACCAGCTGCATATCTCAAAATGTCATCCTGAGTCACAAGTTCTTTGTATATAATTCACCCCCCCCGAAATTTTGTTAAGTATATCATGTTCATCTTTTAACATCCTTAAAATGCTTATACCTGTTAACCCCAGTGATGTTACTATGAACTGAAGGCCAAGACAGAAAGAAAAGAAAACTCCCATATATGCCTAATTATTGATAAGAGTACTATTTGTAATAGTAGAAAGCTAGAGACAAATTATATGCCCAAGGATTGGGGAATCACTGAAAAATTTTGGTATAAAAATATAACAGAATATCACTGTGCCATGAGAAATGCTCAATATGCAAAAAAAAAGCATTGGAAAAAATTTACATCAATTGATACAGAACAAAAAAGGAATATGCAAAATAACCACAGTAATGTAAATGAAGACCACACTATGAGATAAAAGAAATCAAATCAGATATGATGTTCTTTCAGAGGACTGATGTTCAAACACATTTTCTTTCTATTCCTTGCTTTCCCATTCACTTAGTAGGAGAAGGTAACCTTCATGCCAGCCTATGTATATTTGTTGAAGCAGTAAGATAGTGCACAATGTACATTTCTCATTGGTAATAAATAATCTCCAAGGCACCAAAAACATAATTGTATTATGGCACTTGATCATATAACTCATCATCACTGTATAATAAAAAGTCATTCAAAAGAAAGATAACTACAGAAGACTAGAGGTCAAATGATTCGATTGTAAAATACTTCTAAAATACTGTTTAATAATGTCACTGCAATTTACTAAAAGCTTTACTGTCCATGCAACTATACTTTAAATATAAATAAGTTCAAGTAGACATTTTAATTTTGCTTGGAATTAAATATCTGCATCCTACATTTCTAGTATGTACAAATACAGTGTGCCCATTCTTATCACCTAGTCATTTGACGAATTCTCAAATTATGTTCCTCAAATATATACCAATGGCAGACAATAAGGTAGGATCATAAAATTAATCCAAAACCCTCAAAAATTGAATAGGACTTCTTTAGACTAGGGACAGATACAACATAAAAACTAAGCCAGGTTGAGGGTTCACCAAAATGCCCTCAGGTGAGGGATTATTTCATACAAGTTGGCAGGATTGTGGATAAGTCAGTGCTTACTTCAGCCTGCCATCGAGAAGGTTCCTACTTAAACTAATTATCATTGTTAACACACATCACAACTTTTGATTCTATACAACTGCTGCCATGGCCCTCACAATGTCTCATGGAGCCATGATGGTTAGGCATTTATCTAGTAAAGTTAGACCTTGAATCTTCACTGATATCCATAGTTTAGTTGCCATATTTTTTATTTAATGGACACACTGAAGGGTTTTTTATCACAGTAATATTTTGAAACATCCCATGATTATTGTTCATCAGCATTATCAATATCATTCGATTATCATTATCACCAGCATTACAAGTTCACTCTTCACCTGTGTCTCCCTCCCATTCAAATGGTGAATTTCCAGTGACTCCACCATTCTCCACATTGACATTCATATAGTGAAATCATAAATTTTGGAAATATTGAGTCACTTACCAGTTTCAGGGTCAGAGTTGCCATCACCTTCAGTACGGTTGCTGTGTGTAGCCGGGTGTTCATAGTAAAGTCTGCGGAGATAGGCAGGCCTGGCGCCAGCAGTGGCACCAGCTTCTGCCTCGAAGTGTACATTGTCACTGCCACTCTCCTGAGGGCTTTCTGGAAGGTGGAATGTCACACGGCGCTGAGCCTACAAGAAAGAAAGAAAATTATAGGATTTCAGCATTGGTCTTACAAATTACTCAATATATCCAATTTAGAAAATGTATCATTTCAGATATCTGGTGAAGAAACATTAACATTATCCACCAGTGAGCACAATTTTCTGATTTTACAGACTGGCAGCTCTGTATTCAAACCTGTCTCACATGAGAGCCGACCTGACCCTATTTTTCAAATGGACAAATGCTAAGACAATATGAAAGCCATCCAGTACTAAAAATGAATGCTATCAGCCTTCACTGATAAGTGAAGTAAAAACTGTACAGAGACAAATGGAATATTTTCTGGCTAGAACCTGAAAACAATAGCATATTTGGGGACAATGGCTAGAAAAACAGCACTTTGCACAGGTAAAGATCAAAACCAAAAAAAAATAATTTCCGTTCCTTTCCATGATTTCATATTGTTTATGATTCAAAAACTTTAATTCTAAAATACCTTATTTGATCAACTAACTTTACTTAGGCAACATGCTAATCATATTACTGTTCTCTATTAGGCACAGCAGATTCTTGGGCTACTTTATCTTTTAAATGGTTGAATGTGACAATTTCAACAAGCAGTATTTCATGGGAATGGGTTTTATGTGAGGACAACTCAGATTTGGAAGGCTCAGTGAATAATGCACTATTATTACTAATCAGGGATAATGTCTATTTTTCAGAACTGTCAGTCAAATTTTCTAATTTATTAAGGATCAAGAACAGCTAAATTAAGAAAAAACTCTAAATGTTTTCTTTCCATGTAAACTTTGTTTTCACACTTTCATCTACTCCAGAGAGTTTGCCTGGCATACTAGATCAGGTGGCAAGGGGGGATGGGTAGGTTCGAATGCCTGCCATTTATTATAGAGCATAATACTAAGCAAGCTAATTCAAACTTAATGTCTCAGGGAGCTGTCTAGTAATTCCTAAACTGGCTATGATCTGTGATTTGAAGTGAATTCAAATATATGCACACTCTATTCTTCTTTTCCCCAAATTCTGCTCCTATCTCTCTTCACATCCTTCTCATTTGCACAAAGCCATCCATAGCACTACATGGCTGACTGAGAAGAAACCCTTCTACAGGCAACTGAAAAAAGCTTAAAATATGTATTCAGTCTGCATTACTAGATCTTAACTTTTTGGAGAAGACACTTAGATGGTACCAGGAAACTGAGTTTCAATAAAGTATATTAAAATGGATGCCACCAGTTTGATTGGTTTACAAGGACAGAATGATGATCATCAAATTTGCATAGAATTTATATTAAATTTGAAAGTTGATCAATTCTTCATCCCTCAGAACCCTCTTTTCACCTCTGGCTAATAGTTATTAATCTATTCAAAGCTGATTTTCACTATTTTATGAATAAGAAGTCACAGTGCTCATCTTACATGGGTTAAATTCTTTTGTCACATAAAAAATCCAGGCATGCATTTGAGATTCTCAATGCTTTCAATTAAATTATCACCTTTTATACTTGCAAAAGCACTATTTAAAATGCCCAAAATATAATAATTTAGCACTAGAAAAAATTTCTTGAATGCTAAATATCTAAATCATAGTTAATGTATACATTTTAAAGTTTAATGCATGTAAAATGAATAACAATGGCATCAGATTGAGAGACTAGGGTTTTTGCCAAAAGGCAGAAATTAATAAGTGTTTTGCGTATTCAAACAAGGCTAACACAAAGGGTTGACATTTATAGAAATATCAACATTTGTATGTATTCGCAACATTTCTACTTTTTCTTCTTCTTATTAAAAGTCATACCACTGAATTATTGCAACAATGAAATAAATCTTAAAGCTATAATTTAACATTTAATATTTAGTAATGAAGTTACTGTTTCAAAACACAATAAATGTCCAGTGCCTAGGGAGTAAGGTGGTAGTTACATGGTACATGATACAAAAGCTAAAATTATTTTTGATTGTTTCATTTTACTAGGGGAAGGGCCTTCTTCCTCATTATCGTTTATGTATGTGTCACTTAAACTTTCACTGTCTCAGGTAACTCTCTAAGACTGCAACTTTTCGAAAAGCTATTGACCTACATTGATAGAGAAAATTTCCCCACTGGGAGTTGCCTACATATAAAAAAAAATCTTAGGATTCTATTATTCTGCAAAAAGAGAAGTAAGTTTTAGAAAATCAATTTTTTGAATATATTTAGAACTTTCTTGTTCAATATTTTCCTAAGCAAAGGATTTTAACCTGAGATCCACAGACAACAAGGTATCTACGAACTTGGAAAGGGAAGAGAGAAACTGCATTTTATTTTCACTCATATCTAACTGAAATTTAGCATTTGCTATTATCATGAATGTGGGCAAGAAACATGATTCTGAGAAGTCCATAGTCTTCACCAGATCACTAAAAATGTCATGACAAAAAAATTAAGAGATTTTGCTTCAAGAAATTTGGATATCTTTTACCTTCTCCTTTTATGATAACTCCACCTATGCTAACCAGCATACCCAAGCTTATTCAGTGAGTTAATAATAAAGCCAGGATACAAATTTAATCTAAGTCTTACTGTACTTTTGCCTACAAATCTCTTCTCATTGGGTATGGTACTTGTGGAATTTAAACATCTCACAGTGAAAGTTTAAAAATAAAAGCCTCTATTAGTAAGCAATAAGTTTAGTATTGATCCAAAGTCAGTTTTTTTTTTTTTTTGCAAAGGAATGGCTTTCTAATTCTTATAATAACAAAATGGTCATTCTGTCACAATAGGAATCTATTTTTATTTTCCTTTCAGTTCTGTCTGTATACTTTGATTTTAGAGCATAATTCATAACTTGGACTTAGAAAACAGCTTAATTCCAAGAACTTGGTCTTTATTGATTTGCTTGTCTAACACTCCAGCTTTCCTACATTTTTCCATAAAAAAGAAGAAGCTTTGATCATAGACCTCATTAGAACTATTAGAAAAGAAGTTCAAAATTTCTTTGGACTTCATTAATTTTACATATTTCTTTTAAAGCAGCTTCCTGCACTTTCTTAGCCTACAGATAAATATTTTGTTCACTCCAATTGGAGAGCTATTGCTGGAAAATTTCTTAAAATAAGAAATGGTAAGTTCATTCTGTAAGAATAAGACATCTACATATGGTCAGGGTATAGTTTATAAAGGACACAAATGAGACAATGCCTTTGAAAGTGGAAATACATTTTGGAGAAATCAAATGTTCTTTGTATAATCTAACTATAGTAATCAATTGTGCATCTTGAATAACAATCAAATACACACCCAAGAATTCAAAGAACATCAGCATTACTTTCTCTTACTTCATGTGTCTGTGCTCTAACAATCCTGCTCTTAAGTATGCTAATAAGGATGAAATTTTGGCTTCCTTCAGTCCCCCTCCCTAGAGGATTTGTGCTGCCAGAGACTGCACCAGTGGAAAGCAAACATTCACATCTTATCCATACCCATTTTCAATATCACTATTATAAAGTGCAAGTCTATAAAACAGAATAAGAAACAACAATCCTTCCTGGGGAGAGAGAGATTTAATTATTTGGAAGCTCTATAAACTCTCAAGCCTCAGGATAGCTTCATTAGAGTTCTCTGAAATTATTACTAACCAAAGCATGATACTTGAAGTTCTAATGTTTGAATCCACTTGTGCTCCCATTTCAATGGTGTTTCTCTTTAATAGAGTTTCTCTTTAAGGAATATTTTCTATAGAGGAAGAAAACTAACTGGACACTGTGGTGTATAAAAAGTCCTATTTACCTAGCTCAAAACAAGAATGAAGATGTTTCTTTTAAATTTTCCCAATAGGCTCTTGGAGAGTAGCCCCGCTTGAATTTACTAATGCTAAAATAAGTGAATGTCATCCTCCATCTGGAAGAATAAGCCACCACTAGGCCTTGCCAAGTAGGGATGTATTTTTCTTGAAGTTGTGAAGGGAATTTTCTAACAGCTCATGAAAGATGTCCAACAATATCTTTAGTAGAAGTGACTGAAATTAGATTCACTGAAAATTAGTTTAAAGTGGCAAGACAAAGTTGTGGCAACACAGGAAGTCTGGGACGGAAGGTAAACTCAACACGTGACTCTAGAGCAAACTGGAAACATCAAGTTTTAAATCCTGTGAAATTACTCAGGGTACCTGCCTTTCTGGGACAGCAAGATCAGTTATGATTTCATAGAATCTTCAATGTGGTATTCTGTGGGAAGGAAATGAGGATAATAGTAGGAAAAGGTGTTTTTATGTGACACTAGAGAGTAAGGAAGGAAGGGGGGACAGAAGGAATGAAGGAAAGAAAAGATCAGGAAGGGAGGAAAAGAGTGAGAAGAGAAAAGTAAAAAGAGATCCCAACATTCAAAAAAAATGTGCTTTATATGCTAGGCAGGAAAAAAAATACCTCTTATATGTATTGGGATAGGGCAAGGGATGTGATTGAGTATTATTCCTTATCTATATATAATCACTTAAAAATAAATGCTCTACATTTTACATAAGAACATTTGTTAAAGGATTTTAATAAGAGAACCTTGTAAAACTATTACCTTTAAGTATAACTTTTTCAAACATTTCCCTACAGATAACTGATACATTAGAAAAGGCCTCAGATATGAAGAACTGGAGTTCTGATGCAAGGCTTAAGGAGAATTGGAATTTTAAGTGTGACGATAAGAATTGATTGGCAAAACAGCATCTCTGATGACCATTTTCCTTTGCACTAATCCAAATGTTTCAGAAATTAACAGGTCCTCCAGAGTCTTGTTCCAGACTCCTAAACATGTGTCTGCTGGAGTTTCAGCACTAATTTCTAAAAACCTTTTGCTAATCAAGACTTTGCCTTCCTTAGCAATCCTTGGTAACCAGCCAACTTCACATTCTTGTCACTTTCTTGCTTGATTGCAATATAGTATAAAAGAATTAATTCATCTCTGTGCTTGAAAGATTATTACTGGAGAAGATTTGCTCAAAAGCTTTGGGAAAATGTATTCACTCTCAAATCTAGGCCTGTTGTTTAGCTTCAATAGGTTACTTTTCATACTAGTATGAACTAGCCCATGACTAAACTAAGAGAAAAGGATGAAATAGCTTAGTGGTAAAGACTGAAACTGGAAGCAAGGCTGGAAGGGATGGAGCAGCAGCAAACTAAAGACAGTCATTCGGATTCTAACCATGTAATTTAAAAAAATATCCAATATTAAAAACAGGGATGTATTTTCTGCTCTATGTATGGTTTCATTTTTTCCTAGACAATTTTTGAGTATTTTCTCTGCAACATACATATATTTTTGAGGGGCCTTCAGATTTGGAGAGTTTGTGACTCTATATAATAATGTATGATATCAATTTAGAAACAACCTTATGGACTACATTGGTGGGAGAGATAGAGAAAGATAAGGCAATGCTTCTTTTTAATATATATATATATATATATACATATATATATATATAAATATAAAATCTGTAAGAGTGTGTGTGTGTGTGTGTGTGTGTGTGTGTGTGTGTGTAAAGCACCTTTCTAATAATATTGGCCTAGCTGTTTTAAAGTAATCTAGAGAGATCAAATGATCATCCCATGGCATAGCTTGGGTTTAGAGGGCAACTCTAATTCCTCTTGGTTTTGCACTCAATGATAAAAATTTGCCTCAACAAAGTTACCACGTAAAGATTTTGCAAAGTAAAGAAACAAAAAATATAGTTTCCTGAATGCTGTAATCACTAAAGAGAGAAATAAAAAAGCAGTTAATATGTTTTTATTATTTAATGAAAATAAATTAGGAAATAAATCTTCATTGACATCGCAAAATATTAAACACAGTATAAATTATCTTCTTAAAAGGTAAACTAATCAAAAAGTACAAACAAATTTGGAGCAAACTGATTTTTAAAGCAAAACATGAGCATATTTTAGGTGTCAGATTTCCTTCTAAGGTTTCAATTTTGTAATATATTGTGTTTTCAGTGTTTGATTTCTACCAAGAATATTACATCCTTGCTTTAGTCGTGTACATCTTACTATTAATACTAATGGTCATCAAAGATGTACTTTTATTCAAGAATCTTCAAGATTATCATCAACATGAATTAATTACATTTCATAATATGGGGAAAAAGGTATGGTTCCACATGACTGACAGGTAGGCAATTGAAAGTTCAAGGGAAAGTGGATCATCATTCCCCAAAAGACCTGTGCTCTGGATTGATAGCTACTTCTCCATACACTGCAAGTAACCCTGCTAGTACAGAATGACTGAATATAAGGATCCACTACACAACTCTGAATAGTCTTAATACATGTGATAAATGCACCACAGAAAGTAGAATGCAATTTCATCGATCATAAAAACACCAAATATGTAGGAAATTCCTTTACCTGACATTCATCTGTAAAATTCATCAGTTAAAATGCATTTGATAAGTGAATTTTATATGCCATTCAATACAAAGAAAAGAAAAATGGTTCCTGCTTTCCCATTCTGATGATAGATATAGCATGTACATGACTATATACATACAAGATACATGCAGAGTGAATGGAAGGCAATATCAAAAGGGAAGGTATTTGGGGAAAGGTGAACTAAAGTGTTCTTGAATAAAATGATGTTTGAGCTTGGCCTTGAAGGACGAGAAGGAAACTAAGAGGTCTAGGTGTGGAAAGATTAATTATGCTGACTATCATTCACATACTTAATGTTCTGATAAACTATCATATTAATGGGAACTAAATCTCTTGCAAGGTCACTTCTAAAATGAAAATGTATAGAAAGAAAGGGATGAGACGGTAAAGGGATGCCAGGTCATGCTATGTGAAGAGGAGTTGAAGAATTTGGAGTGTTTAATCTTGAGAAGAGGAGACTAAGGGAAGATAGTGATCATATGACAGAGCAATTGGATATGTTCTAGTTGACTCCAGAGGGCAAAATAAAAATCAGTGGGAAGAAGTTGCTAACAACAAGAAAACCACTTCCCAGTGATTATAACCATGCAGAGTAGGTTGGCAGCCTTGATTCCTAGTATGTACTCTATCCTCTTGACTCCCTCACAAGCACAGATCGTCAAGACAAGTGTACTATACGGCTGCTTGTTAAGTACACTGTTTCTTGGTCAGGTACAGGGTGACTAGCAAGCTTTTGAGGGGCCTTCAGATTTGGAGAGTTTGTGACTCTATATAATTCTGTATGATATCAATTCAGAAACAGCCTTATGGAATACATTGGTGGGAGAGATGGAGAAAGATAAGGCAATGCTTCCTTTTAATTGAGAAAAATGGAGTAGTGAGGTAGACAACTATCACTTTTAATCCATTTAACATTATTTCAAAGGACACTTGCCTACATGTACCTGTTCATATCACCCAAAAAATAATTTCCCATAAGAAACAGTTTTTCAATCTGACACTTTCATTTTTAATATGGAAATAAGCAAACAATCTACAGATTTCCATCTCTTAAAATAGCAGACCAGCTGTGTAGTCACATTAGTTAAAAGTAAAATGTTTGAGCCTAGCAAAATCGTATTTGGGGATTTGTGTGCATTTCTAAGTGACTGTAGCTGATGGGAATCCACTTAAATTCCAAATCCAATAACTTTCCCCTTCTTCCATCCCTTTCATATATTTAAATTAAATGTTTAAACTATTCAAGTGAAATTTGGAATTTAAATGAATTCTTTTCTGAGGTGGGCCAATTCAGTAAAATAACAGAGAATGATGAGATTATCTATTAAGGCTGATTCTAAAGCAAATAACTTATTTTGTTACAATTAGTCAAATATTTCTAAGAGAATTTACCTATTAAATTAAGAATAATCCATATTGTCACTAACTATATGAGTGGCCCAAGATTTGAAAAAACTATTAATAAATAAGTGATTATGAAAAATGATACTATGGTATAATCAAATGTAGTTTCTCACTTTTTAGAATTACATTTCCAGGAGTTATGCCAAATGAGTCATTAAAATTGATATTTCACAATTTCCTGCAGACAATAAAACAAGGCATTTCACAAAATGACAAAATCCTAACACATACACACTATTTTAGTCACAAGTGTTTGTCAAAATTGGCATGTTCCACTGCAATGTACTTTTTATCAAACTGCCCCACTTCCATATATCAGCTTCAATGTCAATTTAAAGATAATGAGGCTTTTAAAAGCATCATCCATGACTCTCATCTTACACTTGACTTATTTTACAGTCCAAGTATTCTCCTCCTCAGCCCCATCCCAACAAGGAGAGATAATGAGGGAATCTCTAATGGAAGGGACCTTCAACAAAGCCAACTAGGCTAATTTGTTTGTAATTCTACACGAATCCCTTGTTAAAAAAGTCACACAAGTGGCCGCTCAGTTTTCATCTGAAGACATCTAATGAGGGAACATCATTGTCTCCCAAGGGATTCCATTCCGCTTTTAAATGGCGATAAATTGTTGGGAAATCCAACTCTGGCTAAATCTACAACATTCTGCCCTATGGGACCAAGAAAAATAAGTCTACTTCTACATAGCAATTTTTCAAACACAACACCCCAGTTACTTCAAACAGTTTAATGTTACAAGAAAATAAGGTGCATGATATTTTCATAATGTCCTTTAGATGCTTTCTCCAGCTTAATAACATTTATACAAAAATGTGACATTCAAGCACCAATCCCTTCCTTGGAAAAGAAACACTTCAACTGCTTAGTCTGAGTATTTTATTGTTGGAGATCTCTAAGTATTAGAAATAGATTCCTTGCATTAAAGTGAAATCTGCTTCTCTGTAATTGACATACATTCTCCTAGTCCTCAAAGAATGGCAGGGAAAATTGGGGAATAAGATTAAGTTGGAAATTTTTTCAAAATTATAAGAGAAAAATTATTAGGAAACAAGATATTTGATTTTTGATTCCTTACTTCAATCAGGCTTTTATACTTTCTGGTTATATTTTATATGTTATAATATGTGTGTGGATATGTACAAATTCACACATATATATGTATATATATATATATTTATAAAACTTAAATTTTCTACACTCATCTATAGAACTGGATTATTACTGTTGGGCACTTTTTAGTATCTTTTATAAGCTCTATTATTTCATTTTAAAAATTTCTGGGTAAAAAGATGTTATAAAATATAATACAGTGGTTAAAAACTATTTTTTCAAATTTCAAACTTAACAAAAGGCCTGGAGTCTTCTGTTGAAACTCAGAAAAATATTTATTGTTATTGTTTAGTCATTTCAGTTACGTCTGATACTTTGTGACCCCACTTGAGGTCTTCTTGGCAAAATTACTGAAGTGGTTTGCTATTTTCCTCTCAAGCTCATTTTACATATGAGGAAACTGAGGCAAGCAGGGTTAAGCAACTCCCAGGGTTACATAGCTAGGTCGTCCTGACTCCAGTCTAGCACTCTTGTCTACTATGCCACCCAGCTGCCCCCCCAAAAGATGCAGTTATATGAATTCCTGAAAACAAAACACTTAAAAGTGATCCTAAATTTAAGCAGTGTTTAATAATTTGGTATGTATGTATGTAGGCAAGCATGCATATATACAAATAAATTCAAATGCCATTTTTCCTATCAAAGGTGAAAGATCAGGCAGAAAATCATTGATACTGTTTCTAAGGGGGTCAATGCTTAAAGGATTCATGGTGCGAGAAGGTGCTGACTAATAATTTTAGTTAGAAATGCTAGACTTTAAAGTGAAGGAAAAAAGTCAGCTTCACTGGTTTACTTCTAATTTTAGCCTTAGAAAAACTATGTATAGCTAAGGAAGACAAGCTCATTTACAATTTTTAAAGAATCTAAACATTTATTTTCCAGTGATAGAACAAACATCCTACACATTAAAAAAGTAATGATGCCACAATTTCTAAATCTGAGGCTCCAGACAAAGGGCCTGGAGGATTTAGGAAGACTAGAAATCAGTCCTTTAGTGAGTGAGATGAAATCAACATTGATGCCTAAATACTATCATGTGTTTAAACATGGAGTTAATTCAAGGAAATATCACCCTCCAGATTTTGTTTTAAATACATAGTCTTGTTTTGAAAGAAGAGAGATAATTATGCTTATAAATGAATGCTATTTAACATCTATTTTTGATAAACTGTTAGGAAAAAATAACAAATGGTGAATTTCACTTAATAATTTTAACTTCACTGAAGGAAAAACCTGCTTCATATTTGAAATTAGCACTTTAAAAAATTCAGATGGTATTTCTTTTAGCAGAGGAGTCTGCTGTTTTCTTAGTCAGAAATTTGATGCAGTCTTCAAAATGTATATTTATCTCTCAGCAGTCATGTATATATATGTATCTTTGTAAGAAAAATATCTGAAAATCTATGTGATTGATTTAATACTGAATCTGATGAAGTAGCACATGAGGATTCACTTCAAAGCAAAGTGAAAAAGGATGGAGGCTTGGCAAAAATTAGTATCAGACTAGACTACTCTGCATTTTCATTCATTTTTTGATTTAGAGTTATGCTATGGGACATATTACTTCAATCTTTTACTTTCAAGGACAGCATATCCAAAAGGAAATTAGAGAAAATTATGGAATTATAATGTTACCTGAATGTAAAAGAACAGCCTTAAATACTACAATGATTATGAAATGATTTTTAAATATTTAATATCCAGGAATATGATATCTATTCTTAAACTGATGAGACTTAAATTAATACCTAATGGTTAATTTTGTTGTTGTTGTTAAGTCGTTTCAGTCACAGCTGACTCTTCTTGACCCTATTTGCAGTTTTCTTGGCAAAGATAAATGGAGTAGCTTTATCTAGCTCTCTTTATAGATGAAAAAATGGAGACAAACAGGGTTAAGTGACTTGTCCAGGATCATACAGCTAGTACATGTCTGAGGTCAGATTTGAACTGAGGAAGACAAGTCTTTCTGAATCTAAACCCAGTAGTCTATTCACTGTGTCACCTAGGCTGCCTGTAGTTATTTTTCCCCCATCTAATTCAGAAATTGGTGAGAAACAACTGTACCATGACAAGGAGGTTATAATTTAAATGGCCTAAATTATTTATCCACTTAAGATTCATTTTGGAATTATATTACTAAATATCACCTTCCATAAAATTCCATATTTCTATGCATAAAAAGTGGGTAAAGCCTTAGGAAAAACTGAAAATTACTTATGTATCCAGCGGAAAGAGTCTTGGACTTGGAGGTAGAAGAGAATTGGTTTATGCTTGACAATAGTGGTGTGATCATGGCCAAGCCACTTCATCATATTGAGCTTCAGTTATCCCATGTGTAAAATGGGTATAATAAAATAGATGATCAAGAGGATATATTGAAATACTGTTTGTGAATTTTTCTTCATGCAAATTTTAAAGTTTTGTAGAGATCAGCTATAATCAATCATAAGAAAGGGAACTGTGACATGCCTTGTCATTCCCAAAGAAAACTCTTTCATAGATTATGAAATCTCACTCTAGGTGATGGCATCTGGAATTTATTTATTAACTCTGGGGGAATAATATGGCATATCTTTGACAGCTAATCCGACTTAGATAAAAAAAAAAGTCACTGGTAGTTTTTCGCCAAAACTTATAAATTCTCTGTGTAATCATCTTTTAAAATTAGAGAATAACAAACAAGATTCAAGGCATCACACTTCTGCCTCTAAGTTAGTTCCCTTTAGGGCCTTAACAACCTGGAGGAACCCTCAGTTACTGACTTCTTTATTTAACTACTTTGGGGACTTCATTACTACAAACCTCTTATAGAGAACCCCATTAAAATGACAAATAGGCAAATAGTATTATGATATTTCTCTAAAATTAAGGGGAAACATTCTGAAAATTATAAGTAAATCCAAAATATTAAATAAATTCTTTAGAAACATTTTGGAAATACAGCTCCCTAAAGGAAAGTGGTTCCCTAATAATAACACATCAGCAACTTTAAAGGAAATTAAAAATTAGAAAAGGTACGTTTAGCCCTCTGAGTAAATACAAACAAAACTTAACTGAACAAGAGGGAGAAAGGAAGGCCTTAGGGAATGAACATTTGTTAAGTACTTGCTATATGCCAGGCACTTTTATTCTTTTGCTGGCGGATTATGAGGTGATGGGGTATGTGAGTTGGCTAAGGTCACACAGAAATATCAAGTGTCTGAGACCACATTTGAACTCAGATCCCCCTGACTCTAGGTCAATGCTCTATCCTCTGCACCACCTAACTTTCCCCTGACAGTTTTCAAAATTCGATCTCATTTTATCCTTACAATAAGCTTGCAAGTTAGGTACAATTATTATTCCTATTTTAAAGTTGAGGAAACTGAGGCAGGCAGAGGTTAAGTAAGTTTCCAGGGTCATATAGCGAAGGAATATTTGAAGTCACATTTGAACTGAGCATTTCCTGACTCCAAAGGCCTGGGCTTTCTACACTGCTTTACCAATCACCTCAAGAGACCCAAGCTAAGCTTGTCTAAAGAAGTCTTTGAGGGTGAAGAACTATCTGGATAGGAGATACAGGGCATTGTGTATTATGATTTGAGGAATTACATTTCCCTAAGAAATCCTTTCCTGAAGGGGATTCTAAGACCTCCAGGTTTCATAGCTAGTTATCACATACTAAACATCATCAGGTTCATATTATGCATCTTGAATATATCGCTCTTTGTAAAAAATTAGTCCCCAGAAAGTCATAAGTGAAAACAGTTACTGTGACAGTTCCCAAGTGCCATTGCTCTTTTAGCATTAAATCATGTTCCATCAAAGGGGACAATATGCCTGGATAAAGGAATTTTTTAATAGGAGTGATAAATTTATGGCATGTTGGGAATATCCTCTAGGAGTGTTTATGCAAGGACCTGGGTGAGAATCACAGAGAATGGCAAGTCATGGAGAGGTTGGGAACAGCAGCAGTGAAG